>NW_019172952.1:943261-1270501 GCF_000576695.1 Kuraishia capsulata CBS 1993
GAGGAATTGACCAAGCTTTTGGGTGATGTTACCATTGCTCAAGGTGGTGTTTTGCCAAACATCCACCAAAACTTGCTGCCAAAGAAATCTGCCAAGTCAAAGGCTTCTCAAGAATTGTAAGCTGTTTAAGATCTTTTGAAAATTGGGTTGGCTGGTGTTTGTGATTAGGATTCAATGTCCGCTATTGTATATTAGTTTACATAACGGTTTTTTTAGCTTATGTGATTGGGCAAATTTAATGTCAATAAAACGGATTGAGTAGCTTTGTTTTGGATCAACAGGTGAATGTTTTGAAAGTTCTGGTTTGAGGGGTGTCTGGATTGGAAGGGGCGTATTTTCCCCCGCAAAAAGTGGATTAATCCGGAAAAGAGATTCTGGCTACAACACTTATTTCGTAGTAGGTCTTGTTTTAAATTGGACTTCGCGTTCTCTTCTTGTTCTTCCCTTGATTCCGATTTTTCCCGTGAACTAGCCGAATTAATCTTGGAATTATCAAAATGCCTGTCAGAAGTATCATCAAGTTTCTCAGAAACCAATACCAGTCCATCCTAAAAAGATTTGGCAACAGCGAGAAATCTGCTCCAGTCCCTGTTGAGGAGTCAACAGATGTTGGCGACGGAAATGCCGCTGAAGAGGAGGTCCAGGAAGTTGGATCTCCTGGCTCTTAAGCAAACATATGCTTCAAGCGCTCCGGTGACCATTTGCTTTCTTCCACCGGTGTTGCGCGTCATTTTTTTCAAAACTCTCTTGTTGGGTCACAAGTGAAGCTGCTTTTCCTTCTATCTTCTGTGTCTTTCATGATGTGCTTTCTTGAGTCGTTTATAACCAATACACATGATTAATTCTTCATATACAAGTCTGGGTAGATTCACTCCATTTCGACGTCTTTTTTCTTGTCTATCAAGTCCCAGACCTTCAAGACACCATCACGAGACACCGAGACAAGGGCAACACCATTATCAAATGCATCAACTTGCAAAACAGGGCAATTACTATCAGAGTCTTCATCGCCTCCATTCAAAACACTCAGTATATCCTTGGATTGCACGTCCCAAATGTAAATCTTGCCGGAGTCAGATCCTGACACCACCAAGGGCTGCGACTGGCCGTCTAACAAGAGGAATCTTGTTCCACAAGTATATTTTTCGGCGATAGGTTCTTTATCAGCTGTAAAAGTCTTTGCCACTTTGTTATTCATATAATCCCACAATCTGATGCTTCCGTCTAGAGAACTAGCCAGAACGTACTTGCCGTTTGGTGAGAACCTAACATAGGAAACCGGCGACGAAGACCCACCTCTATCATAAATCAAAGTTTTCAGACATTGGCCTGTTTCTGTATCAAATATTCGTCTTTATGGCGGTTGTTAGCATCGCGATCTCCTGTATTTGTGGAAAAAAATTCAAAAGTTAACTCACATTTGACCATCGTAACTAGCGGAGGCTATCATGGTGCCGTCCCAACACAGATCGATACTGGAAATCGGATCCGAATGAGCACTCAATGTCTTCAAACACTTTCCTCGTTGAATGTCCCAAACTCTTATCGCTTCGTCAGAGCTTCCACTAATCAATATATTGCCCTTGGGACTGAACTCCACACACGTGATGTGGTACGTGTGTCCACGCAGCTCTTTAAGGCAGGCCCCAAATTCGACTGACCAGATCCTAATGCTCATATCGTCAGATGCTGATGCTATATAGGAGCTATCGGGCGACCAACATAATTCGGATACTCCTCGCGTGTGGCCCTCGAACTTTCGCACGTAGTTTCCGGTGGCCGCTTCCCAGAGTCTTACCGTTTTGTCGGATGCTGGAGTTGAGAGTTAGCTAAAACTATCTACTTTAATGAACCTTGAAAGCCAAAGGATCTTTCCAGTTACTCACATGCAGTGGCTATGTATTGGCCGTTGGGACTGATCTTCGCAGTGGATACCAAATCATCGTGTATTTTGGGCAACTGAAAGCGCAACTTGTAGATTTCAGTATTCCGCGTGGATATTCTATCCTCCGTGGGCATTGTGATGCTTTGAAAACCTTGAATGTTTGGCTAAAGTAGTGCTGTTTGGCTCTCTGTGTTTGGTGCAATACTTGAAAGAGGTGGGCATCGCCAATAGTTTCCCAAGGTCGCGATAGCGCCACGCAAATTCATTTGGCCGATATCAAAATTCATTTGGCCGAGGGCTCACTACGACAACCTCTTTTAGAGATTATTTCTTGCTTATTCAAGCCAAACCTGTCTACTTATTATATTTCCATTATTTAGCTAGAAACCAATTTGCTCACCTGCTCGTAGCCTGGTATCGCTTCCGCGGCACCTTTACCCTGTACGGTTAAAGAGGCGGCCGCAGTAGCGAAGACCACTGCCTGGTCAATTGAATCACCGTTGGCAAGTCTAACTGTAACTGCTCCCAGAAACGTGTCTCCAGCACCAGTGGTGTCTATGATTTGCTTTTTGGAAAGCTCCATGGCTGGAAAATGCTGGCCCTCTGGAAAGGCATCTGACACCACGAGAGAACCTTCACCACCAAGCGTGATGATAACAGTAGACAATTTGCTCTGGTTCAAAAAGCCCTTCAGGTCTTTCGCAAGCTTAACGAATTTGGATCTTTCTTCCCCAATGTTACCTTCTCTTGCTTCGGTAGAGAAGGCTTTGGCACAGTCCAAAGCCTCAGACTCGTTCACTACCAACACATCAACAGCTCCCAGAACATCAGTGTTCTCAGTATTGAAATCTTTTATCGGCGATGGATTGTACACGACTGTAGCTTCTGGTTCGATTTTTCTGATCAGCTCCAGATGCTTAACCGGATCGGGTTGCTCGTTCTGCAAAATGAAGAATTGATTCTTGTTTGAGCCTATCACCTCTTTCAAAATCTTCTCAGTAACTTCAAGCTTTCCATTGGATCCTGGAATAACCAGAATTCTATTCTCACCTGAATCCTCAACCAAAATAACAGCTGTGCCAGACCTTTCGGCATCGTCAACGAGAACATTCTCAACATCGACCCCAACTGACGAAACATAATCCTTCATTTCTTTTCCAAACAAGTCATTCCCTACTCTTCCAATCATCTTCACTTGTATATTGTTTTTTTGCTCTGGTGACAACAGCTTGCCCACGGCTACAGCTTCGTTGAGGCCCTTACCTCCGTAGTGAGTCTCGAACGATTTTGCATGGATAGTTTCTCCACCACGCGGAACAACCGAGGTATATGTTACTAGATCATAGTTAAGTGAACCAATAACAGTTATAGCCACCATCTTTGGAAACAGAGGGAAAAGAATGATGTAGATAAGAGGAAAAGATCCAAAGTTTGGCAAGCCACTAAGTATGGAGATGAGGTTATCTTTCCTAATTCGGTAATGACCTACAATTCAAACTAACCTGCAATAAGAATCATCTGGGGAAAGTCCAGTTGAACACCCTAAGAAAGATAGAAATGGATATATATTACGTTCTGTTCTGGTGGTTTGGCTATTTAATAGAAGCTTTTAGTCCTCACATGAGTTGCATCTACTAACTTCTCATTCGAAATGGGGGTATCATCGGGGCCAGGAAGGTTCGTAGTAGATCTACTTAACAACGCCCACGCAGAGTCAGCAGGTACTCGGAGTACGAATGATTCGAAGTTTTATGGAAAAGTCTTTGGAGGATTGTTTGGGGGATTGGCTCTCTTCGTAGTGATCTGTTGTATGTGGTCACTATGTTGCGGAAAAGGGTCGGAGAGGGACCGAGAAATGAGAAGGGAAAGAGAATCGAATGCTGGGCACGGGTCAAACAACAGCTCAAACAACAGCTCAAACAACAAACTAGCAAGTTGGCCAGTGAGAAGGCCAGAGCCTATTCTGCGCGCTCCACCGTCATATACCAGTCAATTACCGCCATATTCTGCCGAGGACCCCGTCAACCAGATCAACGAGATTAACCCTGCCGAACCACAGCAACCCTTAGAACCCTTGGAACCTCCAAAGAAAGCTGCTACTAAATAATTGTTACGGTAGGAAAGCATCATCGTTTACATCGTCTTCGTCGCCATGGGCGAGATGTCGCAGATTTCTGTCTACTAGTTAATCAATATTCTTATAATAATTCCAATATTCCACTGTTCAAAGTCTGTAAGGAGTTAAGGCCTCTTTCGAAAAAAGATCTTTGTTTCCATCATCCAAAGAAGGGTCTAGAAACAAAATGGGATCAGCGGAATCGACGTGACCGCACCATGGCTCAGAAATGGCATAGCCCAATCTTTTCTGCCATTTAGTAGGAAATGATTTCGCCATTTCCATGGGAACACCCAGATATTGGTTCTCCTCTTGACGATAATATCCCTTCGTGGTAAATACACCAACAACCAAACGCTCCTCGTCTTTGGTTGTGTTCTTACTTCCTCCGTGGTAGCAAGAACCAAGCATGAAAAAACCATCACCAGGATTCATCTCTGCATAATAAGCGAGATGGTCAGATGGCTCTCTATCCTTTCCCCACAGATGGGAGCCAGGAATAAATCTGGTAGCACCGTTTTCCTTGGTAGTCTTCTTGACCGCAAAGAAGTAACCAAGCAGGGTTTCTCTTTCTTGCAAGTCCTCCGGGTAAGTATCAATTTCTTTGAGGTTATTGTGATGGCAATGGTCATCTCTGTGCAAAGGCTGGTCTTCCTTACAAGGGTTGACGGAGAAAGCAATGCAGGTGTTCAATTGAGGCGAGCTCTTACCCCATTGTTTCATATCACCGTACCAGTACCAATTGACCTCTGCAAGAAACGCGTCACTCAGCTCCCAGAGCAAATCGTCTCCCAAAGTTACTTGCGCTGCAATTCTGGATTTTCCAACGAGAACACTGCATCTCCTGGTTTCTGTGGGGAAAAACCCACCGTCCCAGTCAGAATCATTCGAGATCAGTGGGCGGATTTCAGCCTCCAGCTCTTTCATCAGTTCAGGCGAATGCATGCCTTCTACAATCACACCACCAGCAACGGTCAAGGCCTTGACCAACTCTCTTACAGGAGTACCAAAAGGAAATCTTTTGACCTCTGGGAGATCCTCTGGCTTGATATCAGCAGTTCTAGGTGGCAGGGACACGGTCATTGCAGTCGATTCAGGAATCAAAAATCCAATTAATTGTGACTATAATCGAAGCCGTTGCTACTTCTTTACTCTCTTGATTAACACTTAACGGGGGTTATATAGATTCCTGGTCATAGATAGTGTTTTACCTGATTGAGAAGGATGCCCGCGGGTTTCCGAATCGGGAAATTTTTCATGATCTTATCTCTATGTACCAATCCAGTAAGTCGCATGCGGGAAGACCTTCTTAGCTGGGGAATTTGAAAGCTTTTGTTAATCGGTGAGATTCAAACGTCTTTCAATTGCTTGAATGGATTCCGATTTGGGATATTGGAGATGGCGTAGGTGATGGGTTTCGGGGTTTATTCTCTGTGGTCTCATCTCCGGGGGGAGGTGATCATCAGCCTTCCAGTGTGTCCCCAAACGTGAATAAATGGTGGAAAGTTCTCTGTGAAGATTAGGCTTTTGAAATTATGTGTATGTCCTTTTTGTATATTAGAAGACCAATTTCAGTAAAAAATTAACATTGGAGGTTACAGTTGTAGTGCTGTCAATTTGATGTATTTTTCAGAATTCTAGTAATCTTCAAAAATTACAGATTTATTCTGAATTCAATCCGAGGGCTCTTTAGAAAAAAAAAGATAAAATAGTGAATCAAAAAAACAAGAGATCAAGATATTTACACACAAATGAAAACAAATGAGAACAAAAACGTTCAAGATGCAGAGGAACATTCGGGAATAAACAATCATTGAATATACCAGAACACATACCAACAGAGAGTCCGATTCATACTGACTATGCACTCTGAGCCACTCCAGAAGCCAGGCTTTCAACGAGCGTCCGTCTCATAAAACGCTGATTCAAATATGGCTCTGATTCTGCACAATTCTGCATAAAAATGGTGTTTATGCTGTGTTCATTGGTTAAAAAAAAGCTTTACCTCAAGACTCTATCTATAGGCCCAAAAGTGTCAACCCTGATAAGCGGATAAAGAGATGAGGAGGCTAGGAGTGAAATTTGGCCTTATTTTGAAAACCCATCGGATCAATCATCCGTGACTTATTCCTTTGTCCATCCCGCTCCATCTTTACATGGACTAAGTTTCTCGCCCTTTTTCTGCTACCACAATATTCACAATGTCAGCTCTACCCATCGTGGCAAAGGCTGCTGGTTGGATATACACTCTTGCTTGGGGTATTGGCTTCTACCCCCCACTGCTCACCAACATCAAGCTGTGGAGTATCCAGGGACTGTCCATGGACTTCATCTATTTCAACCACTTTGGCTATGTTCTATACACCATATACTATGGAATGCTCAGATTCAATTCTTGCGTGAGACAGCAATATTCAGACAGATACACTCTGCCTTCCGACCCTTCTCCCAGAATGCCTTTGATCAAGACCAACGACTTTCTGTTCGCTTTACACGGTTTGTGTGTGCAATCAGTGTTGATATCACAAGCGTATTGGTGGGGATTTGCTAAAAACGATAACCAAATTGTTTCTAAGACTTGCAAGAGGGCAATTTCTTCGGTGGTGCTGTACGGTGTTGGTATGGGTTTGTACGTCTACCACACTGGAGGTGATAATCCCATTGGATGGGAATGGCTGGATCTATTCACGTCTTTGGGACTGTTAAAGATTGCAATGAGTGTCTGCAAGAACATTCCTCAGATTTACTACAATTATAAGAGAAAATCCACTCATGGATGGCCAATTGTGATGATCTGGCTGGACTGTGTAGGTGCAGTTCTATCATTAACTCAGTTAGTGATAGACGCAATTGAGGTTGGCGATCTCAAATCGGTGTTCAACAACTTGCCTAAGTTCTTGTTGAGTGTGGAAGCCAGTCTGGCCGATATTGTGTTTTTTCTGCAGCATTATTATTGGTATTACAATGCAGATGTTCAGAGGTACGGAGACTACAAGGCAGGGTTGGCTGAAGACGAACAGTTTCTGGAAGAGCATAGACACGATCACGATCATTTATTGGAAAATGAGGAAACGGGCACTAGTCAGGAGCAAGTTTGCAGTGTGAAGTCCACTGATGAGGGAGAAATGCAGCGGTTGTTGATTTAGGTGAAAAATTATGGTTAGAACGTCAGGAGACAGACAGATGAATGTTATAGGATAATAGAAACCCCTTATTTAGATTAGTCTTGATCAATATTGCGCTGATGATTAGGAATGCGGTAACCAATTAAACTTAATTGAGATCCTCTTCAGAATCCTCTACTAGACTTCCAGAGTGTAAAAAGAGTTACTAGGAGATACTAAATAGTCACAGATAGCAAAAGAAATGAACTTGGTGATGGCAGCAATGACGAAAAGTTCCAGCATTAGCCCCATGGTTGGACAGTCATGATTCAAGAGTAAACATAATTACTGGACACCAATCACTGAAAGCTCCAGAGTCCACACTCTTCTTATATGAACCTTCACGACTGTCTTGGCCAATAGATTGCCCTCAGAATCCTTCAGACCCAAGTGGCTGAGATCAACCTCGATCTCCTCGTTGGACCACCAACACTTTCTTGCCGGCTTTTTCCAGAAAAGAAGCAATTTGGTCGCGGTCGTGTTGGTGTCTCTCTTCTGCGATCTGTTTCTAGAAACTGAACGCGAGGCATTTCTCACGGCATTGTGAGCAAACGTAGACAGTCTGGACCTGCCTGGGTTTCCCGAAGAAGAGGCTGAAGTCGTAGGTCTGAGACTAGGAGAATCCTGAGGCGTGACCTCCTCAACCTGTTGTTTGAGACGAACCAGCGCCAGTGAGAAAATAACCGTCTTACCAGGCTCCATGGATCTATGGCCCCAGTCACCAGTGACTGAAAAGCCAGAGGAACACAGCATGTCTAGCAGATGCTGCTCAGCAGGTCCCAACTGCTTACCTGGCGAATACCCCAAGCCGTCGAACAGCCGTGGGTTTTGCACCAACTCATCACCGACCAGCAGCTTCAGTTCCTTCATCTGATCAACAGTGAAACCCTTGATGGGAGGAATGCAATAGTAGTCTAAGTCTTCTCTCAGAACAATGATAGATGGCTTGTCGTTCAATACATCAGTATCGTTCAGATCGTAGACATCGTGCCTGTTACTGGGAGACAGCTCCAAGGCAGCAGAGTTGAAGGAATCGCAGATATACCGAAAACACTCAGGTGAGAAGTTCACATAAACTATGTCGTCCTCGGTCAAGTTCGATATCACGTTCCCGTCTATATCAACAAAAACACCATTCGGAAACAAACAAAGCAAAATGCTTTCAGGCAGCGCCATCAACTCGTCTCTCGTGATGGTGAACGGATGGCCTCTAATGTTGAGCTTTATTTCTGTGTTATACTCATCAACCTCGTCTCCCTGGATAGCCTGGCTATCGTAGCTGCTGTTATCAAATGCAACAGCTGACATGGCAAGAAACAAGAATCTTTTATGAAACTCAAACAAATCACTCTATAATAAAAGAATCCAGTGGTCCTTCTATCCGCGTACAACCGGGATGCAAGTCACCAACCAAAACAATCAGTCAGGAATCCAGCAAGCCAAGAAAAACACAGAGGTCAAACTTCCGGTCTTGTTTCGATAATAAATGAAAGATATGTAACGATGTAGTTGGCGCTTCTTGTTAGTGCGATAAAATGTCTCAGTCATTTCTCACGGCTCAGAGGCTGTTTGTTAAAAAAGTAGTGCGATAAGTAATTAAGGATATAGTTGCCGTAACCGGGTTGGCCGTGGACTATTATGGAGATGTGAACATTAATAGTCTACAGATGAACATATGCTAGGTTCTATGATTTTGATAATTACCGAACTATAATAAATGTGAACTAAACGTAACCATATTCACTCACTGTTTTGTCAAGTGGAGGGCTCCGAAGAGGTAGCAGCATCACAGCATCAACCTAACTATAGATACCCAAGTCAGAACCTACAGGAATAGGCCTGTCTCCATAAACCCCAGACCAGGATTTCGGCCTCAACCATGTACGTCTCGTGTCTATCTCCAAAAGTGCCGCAATCTTATTGGTCAACTCTTCTGCATCTCCAAAGTTGTCTCCCTCATACACGAACTCAGATACCAAGGTGGTAGGAATAGTAGCGTCAGTTCCCGCGCCCAGTTTGGAAGAAATCGACTCATCACCTGACATCGGTAACGAGTTTGGAAACTTGGCTCTGAGCAAATTGGAAACGTCCACTTCACTCTCTGTAGGCTTCAGAGTTCCTAAGCTCTTCTGGCCAGGGTCCTCCAAAAGCGTCACCAAAGCGTTGGAAAACTTAGAAATATCGCCTGGCGAATTCACAACACTAATGTTGGACTTATCGTCAATATTCAGGAATCCTAGTCTTGAAGTAAGGCTGTTTGACCAGGTTTCAAACTTGTTGGAGGTGGTGGCATCTCCTTTCAAACCGGCGTCTTTGGAGTGCACAACCATCAGTTCGGAGAACCCGACACTGTAGATGAATGGAATGATCAGAGTCTTCAAAAACTGGCCACTGCAATTGGGCAATATAGGAGAACGCTGTTGAATCACAGTGAGCTTCAAGGACTCGCTGAAGTATACCTCCAAAGCTGTAGAAAGCCCTGCGACGGGTGCCAACTTAGACTCCACATAATCAACGGCTGATACAAAAGGATATAACGAGGAGTCGTCCAGATATCCAACGGATTTGAGCTCGCAATTGTGGATCAGTAGATCAATCGACAGCTGGGGGATGTTGCCTATGGAAACACTCGGTATCACCAACACAGAATTTTGCAGAGAGTTGAGCACCTCAACTGGATTGCGTCCAGATACGCAATGAAATGTCATTTTTGTAAAAATACAAAGTGAATATTGAGGGCTAAATAGACTACCTCTCTTCGTTGCTTGTTCTCTCCACAGCCACCGCCATCTGTCTGCCATTTTGTATCGGCTAGGATTTCTGCCATTTACTGTCGGTTGAGATGCCAAGTATATTGTGCATAAAAAAAAATTGTGCCATCTTTCAGCCCGCTAAGTTCGAACTATTTAGTAGCACAGAATTTGATATCAAGACCGAAAATGACTGTGGGAGTTCTAGAGAACGAAGTTGATGAGAATACCAGTTTGGAGAAGCTGAGAGATGCTCTGGTGAACAAAAGCGGCGAGGTCAAATTGGCAGACCGTTTCAGAGCCTTGTTCTATCTTAAGTCCATTGGCGCTGAGTTCGCCGAAAAACCAGAAGACGCATACAAGGCCATTGTATACATTGCCGAATGCTTCAAGGACGAGTCTGAGTTGCTGAAACACGAAGTTGCTTACGTTCTGGGACAAACCAAGAACCTTCAAGCTGCCCCAGTACTAAGAGATGTCCTGATCAATACCAACCAACAATGTATGGTCAGACACGAGGCTGCAGAGGCACTTGGAGCTCTTGGGGATGATGATTCACTGGAACTGCTCGAAAAGTACTTTGCAGACGAAACCGAGCTCGTGGAGATCCGTCAAACTTGTGAGCTCGCTATTGAAAGGATAAAGTGGGAAAACAGCAAGTCAGCAGCCACAGAGAATCTGCAGACTTCTTTATATGAGTCTATTGATCCCGCTCCTCCAATGCCTCTGGATGCTAAAAATGCAGAAAAAATCTCTGTCCTTCAGGAAACTCTCAACGACCAGGCAAAGCCTCTGTTTGAGAGGTACAGGGCCATGTTCAGACTCAGAGACATCGGAACTGATGCAGCAGCTCTTGCACTTGCATCTGGATTCAGTGATAGTTCAGCTCTTTTCAAGCATGAGATTGCCTATGTTTTTGGACAAATGTGCAATCCTGTGACCGTTCCCTCGCTGATCAAGATCCTCGGTGATAAGTCCGAGGCTGCTATGGTCAGACATGAAGCTGCTGAGGCTCTTGGATCCATCGCCACAGATGAGGTTTTGCCTATTTTGAAGGGTTACTTGAATGACGAAGATACCGTCGTAAGGGACAGTGCGATTGTTGCGTTGGACATGTACGAGTATGAGAACTCTAACGAGATCGAGTATGCTGGAATATGAACGGTAGCAAGCATGATGAATAATAATGAAAGGGTAATATAATTACAAGGAATAAGATTGAGTAGCAATGTGGTATGTCATGAAGTAAGCGTTTTATCCAAAAAGCTGATATAACTACAACCGGAATGTTCAATGGTTTCCTTTCTTATCTTGATGCGAATTCAATAAGTTTGAAATATCTATAATACAAATTTGCTGGGGCATGTTTCCACCAGCTGATCTTCTAGTTGTTCGTTCTGAATCTATAACCGCAGGAAGTGCAGGTGTAGAAAACCGTTGCACCTTCATCTGCAGACCTCAACTGCAGAGTGTGATATTGCATTTCCTCGTTACCACATTGCGGACACTTCTCCTTGATAGTAGCCCCTTCTTCTAGCTCGTTGGACTTCAGCACAGTTTTCACCAGAGAACTCTTGGATTTTAGAATAGAGGGAAATGCATCATCAGCTGTATGGGTGGTTACCTTGAGGTTGGCAAAGTTTTTAGACCCGTATGATTTGCCACACACCTGGCAGTCCAACGTGGGTTTCTGGGTGACAGAATCAAGCAGATTTCCACACTGCGTACAGAAGATCAACGAACCTACCACAGACATATTTTGCAGTGATAATTTGCTTGATAATGAAGCGCAAAAAGTCCAAGACCCGTCCTTGGAGATTTTATTTTTTTTCAGAATGTGTATCACACTACTCAATAGAGCCGCACAAAAAATGACAGAAAAGTTTCTTCAATTTGTAATTGAGTGTTCCACGCATCTTTCGCGAATGTCCAACAGCTGTCGACACGGTTAAGCAAGAAGAACTGCAAGGGCCACCACCAACTGAACCCGATCTCCATATCCGAGAAGTTTTTTATTCCCGAGAATGTCCGGTCAACAGATGATGGAGATGCCCGATCTCTCCAATGCTATTGTAGCACAGGATGAGATGGGAAGACCTTTCATCATTGTGAGAGAGTGAGTGACAAATTGGAGTTACGCGTTTTGCTCAAGTTTGAGTCTTTGAATATTTTTACTAACTAGAGTTCCTTCAATTTAGTCAAGGAAAGAAACAGAGAGCTCATGGTATAGAGGCGGTGAAGTCGCACGTGCTTGCTGCCAGATCAGTGGCGTCCATTCTGAAGACCTCGTTGGGGCCAAGAGGTTTGGATAAGATTTTGATCTCGCCAGACGGAGAAATTAACATCACCAACGATGGAGCCACTATTTTAACCCAGATGGAGCTTTCCAGTGAAATTGCCAAGCTTTTGGTTGAGTTGTCAAAGTCCCAAGATGATGAGATTGGAGATGGTACTACTGGTGTGGTCGTTTTGGCCGGTGCCATGCTTGACCAAGCCCTGGAGCTTATCGACAAAGGTATTCATCCAATCAAGGTGGCGAACGGATTTGATGAAGCAAGCAAAATTGCAGTTGCTCACCTTGACAAGATCGCGGATACCATCTCGATAAACACTTCGGATATCAGCGAGAACCTGACCAGTGACTCCGAGCTTTTCAAGGCTGCAAAGACCTCTTTGGGTTCGAAGATCGTTTCTAAGACTCATGACAAGTTTGCAAGGATGGCAGTTGAGGCCGTCTTGAGTGTGGTTGACTTTGAGAGAAAAGATGTTGATTTCGAACTCATCAAGATAGAAGGCAAGGTCGGTGGATCTCTGGAGGATTCCAAGCTTATCAAGGGTGTTGTAATCGACAAGGATTTTTCACATCCTCAGATGCCCAAGGAGATACGAGACGTCAAAGTTGCAATTTTGACATGTCCATTTGAGCCCCCAAAGCCAAAGACAAAACACAAGTTGGATATCTCGACGGTGGAGGAGTTCAAGTCCTTGCAGACCTACGAGCAGGATAAATTCAAGGAGATGATCAAATACGTCAAGGACTCAGGTGCGAATCTAGTAGCTTGCCAATGGGGTTTTGATGATGAAGCCAACCATTTGTTGTTGCAAAACGACCTGCCTGCTATCAGATGGGTTGGTGGTCCAGAGCTGGAGCTTTTGGCCATTGCTACCAACGGAAGAATTGTTCCTCGTTTCGAGGACCTCACTCCCGAGAAACTCGGAACCGCCGGTAAGGTCACCGAGCTTGAGTTTGGAACCACCAGAGACCACATGTTGGTGGTTGAGGAATGTGCCAATGTCAAGGCTGTTACTGCATTCCTTAGAGGCTCCAACAAGATGATCGTGGATGAGGGAATCAGAGCCTTGCATGATTCTTTGTGTGTGGTCCGTAACTTGATCCGTGATAACCGTGTTGTGTACGGAGGTGGAGCTGCTGAGATTGCGTGTTCTATTGCGGTTGCTGCTGAAGCTGACAAACAGAAGGGTATTGACCAATATGCGTTCCGTGCTTTTGCCCAGGCCCTCGATGTCATTCCATTGTCATTGGCTGAAAACTCTGGTCTAGACCCAATTGACACTCTCACTTCCTTGAAGTCGAAGCAGGTGAATGAATCCAATAACAATCTGGGTGTTGACTGTCTTGGAGCTAACAATAACGACATGAAGGAGTTGTTCGTTATAGATCCATTGATTGGCAAGAAGCAGCAGTTGTTGCTTGCCACGCAATTGACCAGGATGATCTTGAAGATCAACGATGTCATTATCAGTGGTAAGGATGAGTACTAGTTAATGTTGAGTGAATATAAACTACAATCAAGCTGTGAGTAAGTGATGGAGTGTAGACCATTTCAAATCTGAAACCTAAATCAGCCGGCTGTCAGCTGAAAAAGAGCAAGGTTATTTCCATTTATGCGGTTTCCCCTTGGGTACCAGAGTGTAAAAGAATTCCCAGAGACCATATCACAACAGTTCATGGCTCAGAGGGAAGTGAAATATTTCACAACATGTAGCTTGGACTGGACTTTTCAATATCAACATGAGAAAAATTGTGCTGTGCACACCATATCGCCAGTGCTCCTATCCGTGGTGATCCCAAGGGGGAACTCGGTTGAACTGTCAGTATCTACAACCAGACCCGATTTGCCAGCTCAATTCATTTCCAGTTTCCAATTGGTTTGATTAAAAGAAAACATTTGGGTGGATATTTTGGAGCACGTCAAATTCAAACAATATGAGCATGAACACACCGGCAGTTGTCATGGGTAAGTAGCGGATGAAGGAGCCGTTGGCTTGTTTGAAACTTCGGGCCAAATCAAGCCAAATTGCTTCAATTATTCGAGAAAGCGTACTAACAATCGATTTTATAGACAAGTAAGTTACTCGTGTGAGATTGGCGAATGATTAAGGCTGGTATTGCTGATACAGCCAGATCTACCTCCACATCTATCAGCCTAGGAACATCTACTAACTACAGTGACAGCGGTACGGGGCTGACCAAATTGGGATTTGCCGGAAACGATGCGCCATCGTGGGTTTTCCCGACAGCAATTTCCACAAGGGCTGCGGGATCGTCCACTGGTAAACCAGCAGCTCCTTCCAAGCCATCCTTTCTGAGTGGTTCGTCGGCATCCAAGGCAAGTCTGGGTGGAAACCTGTCTATCAAAAGAGGAATGGAAGATCTGGACTTCTACATCGGAGACGAAGCTTTAGAGGCCGCTAAGGGTCCTTCGTATTCGTTGAGTTATCCAATTAGACACGGACAAATTGAAAACTGGGATCACATGGAACGGTTCTGGGAAAACTCCATTTTCAAATATCTCAAGTGCGAGCCTGAGGATCACTACTTCTTGCTAACTGAGCCACCTTTGAATCCTCCAGAAAACAGAGAGAACACGGCCGAGATTATGTTTGAATCATTCAACTGTGCCGGTCTATATATCGCTGTTCAGGCAGTGCTTGCTCTAGCAGCATCCTGGACTTCTTCCAAGACTCAGGACAGGTCTCTGACTGGTACGGTAATCGACTCCGGTGATGGTGTCACTCACGTAATTCCCGTTGCAGAGGGATACGTGATTGGTTCTGCGATCAAGAATATCCCCATTGCAGGTAGAGATATCACACTGTTCATCCAGTCGTTACTCAGGGACAGGGGAGAACCAGATACTTCTCTGAGAACAGCCGAGAAGATCAAGCAGCAATTCTGCTACGTGTGCCCAGACATAGTGAAAGAGTTCAACAAATTTGACACTCACCCAGAACAGTTTGCAAAGTATATGGTGGAGACCGTCAACAAGTCCAAGCACATAGAGGTTGATGTTGGATACGAAAGATTTTTGGCCCCAGAGATCTTTTTCAACCCGGAGATCGCCAGCTCGGATTATTTGACACCTCTACCAGAAACTGTCGACACGGTGATTCAATCTTCTCCTATTGATGTGAGAAAGAATCTTTACAAAAACATTGTTCTTTCGGGTGGTTCCACCATGTTCAAGGACTTTGGCAGAAGACTCCAGAGAGATCTGAAATCGATTGTCAACGACAGAGTCGCACAGAGTGAAAGACTCAGTGGAGCCAAGTCGAGTGGTGTTTCAGTCCAGGTTATCAGTCATAAAAGACAGAAGAACGCTGTGTGGTTCGGTGGTTCTTTGCTCGCTGGTACTAGTGAGTTCAAGAGCTACTGTCATACCAAGCAGGACTACGATGAATATGGGCCCAACATCGTTAGAAACTTTTCCCTTTTCGGCGTTCTTTGAAGAAGATGGAAAAAAGTTAAATAAATGGCCTTTCAGGTTTGTAAACGATAACTCAATTGAAGTCACATCAATTGCCATTATGGTCAAGTGTCGTGAGATGGATTTTTCAGTCTCTGTCCAGAATACTAGATAGTAGTGCAAGGGCTAAAGTTTATCGGCACCACCCTTAACACATATTCCAAGGTGGTGATAGATACCAAAGGAGTCAGTACTCCCCCAAATCCCGGTCTTAGAGCTCGGACAATCTGCCGGTTTTTGCAAATTCATTGATTGAGACAGACGCCATCTGATTGGTATACCTACTCTCTTCTGGTGACACAAGGGATCAATCGCAAGATGTCATCGCAACAGTCAACAGACAACCTGACTCTGAACTATATCTTTGCGGGACTTGGATCGAAAAACCCAATCAAAAGACAAAAAGCAGCAAGGAGCCTAAAAGATCACCTTATATCTATCTCAAGAGACTTTGTATCTTCCGAACAATGGTCGTTGTACAATAGTGACATTAACAAGAGGGTGTTTGAGCTCATTCACAGCCCGAATGCCACTGAACAGATGGGTGGTGTTGAGGCCATCAACGCCCTATTGGATCTAATAACGAATCCTGTGAGTGGCATAAGCATTTCTCAGAATTCGGCTGCTTCTCTGGAAGAAAACACCAGTACTATCACCAGATATGCCAATTATCTAAGACGGCTGATACCTTCCAATGACCTGGAAGTGATGAAAAGTGCCACCAAAACCTTAGGAAAACTGGCTATTCCAGGAGGAAGTCTGACGGGTGATTTTGTGGAGTTTGAGATCAAAAGATCCATTGAATGGCTGGTGAGCGACAAACAGGAAGTGAGGAGACATGCTGCAGTCCTGACCATTAGTGCTCTCGCGTACAATTCCCCAACGTCCATGTTCCAGTATTTGAAAGACATCCTTGGAAATATCTGGATTGCGTTAAGAGACCCCAAACTGGCTATCAGAGAAGACGCCGGAGTGTGTCTGAGATACTGTTTGAGACTGGCATACGAAAGAGATAATCAAATGAGGGCCCACTGGTTCACCAAGCTTTACAGCGAAGCATCCCAAGGAGTGAAATCTATTGGAACCAACTCAAGTACAGTAGCAGCCACTACTGAAACAGTGCATGGATCGTTGATCTGTTTTCACGAGCTCATATTTCTGGGAACGGAGGTACTGGCCCCAAAGGTAGACGACTTATACGAGATCCTCATGAGACTCAAAGACCACAAATCTCAGGAGGTGAGGAAGGAGGTTACTGTCATAATACCCATACTTGCAAACTATGATCGAACCAAATTTGTTGAAAAGTTCATGCATCGCATCATGCTATACTTCCTCTCCCAGCTAACGCACGGCAAAGATCGTGTCTTCATCCTCAGAAGTGTGGGTGATATCGCGACCGAAGTCAAGAGTAACATTGTTAGTTATCTCGACGGTGGCATTCTTGCCAACATCAAAGATGCTCTTTCGACAAAAGTGCCAAAAGCTCGCAAGGAGCTTGAGCCAGCATGTTTCTACTGCCTCTCGAAACTGGCAATTGCCATTGGCACTCCGTTGACAAAGTTCATTAACAACTATCAGATTCTCAAATTGGTGTTCAAATCTTCCATCAATGACAGCATGCTTGAGCTGCTCCGAATCCTGATCGAGAATCTCCCATCTTTAGAGCCTGTTATAGACGAGAGACTCCTAAACGTTGTCAGCATGTGTTTGAGTGGTTATGAGTTCAAGCATCCTGGATCACCGGATTTTAAAAGGGCCATGAGCCCTTCTTTGGCATACTCTTTCCGTCAAACAATGCTTCAAAAAGACGGCGGAATGATCTCCGTTAATACGGTTTTGAGGGTAGAAAGTGAGATAAGTTCGGATGAATTATCCCTTGCTTCTGCTTATGAAGATGGCGATGTGGCTGTGATTCTACAGGCATTGAAAGCTCTCAACTTCTTTGACTTCAGAAACTACTCTTTGACAGAGTTTGTTCGCTACTCCGTGATTACCTACATAGAACATGACAATCCAGAGGTGAGACTGAAGTCTGCGTTGACCTCTTGCGCGATATTCTTGAAAGATCCAATATGTCTTCAGAGCAGCGAAAGATCGTTACGTGCAGTCGGGGAAGTCCTGGATAAACTGTTGACTCTGTGTATTACTGACCCTGTTCCTGAGATCAGGTTGGAGATGCTGAAGTCTTTGGGAGAGAGGTTTGATCCCCAACTATCGCAGGCTGACAATGTTAGACTTCTGTTTACCTCTCTCAATGATGAGTATTTTGAGATCAGGAAAACGGCAATCAAACTCGTTGGAAGACTATCAGCTATCAATCCTGCCTACATTGTTCCTTCTTTGAGGAAACTTCTGATTCAATTGCTCACCAGCTTGGAGTATGGAGGCACGAGTGCCCGTAAAAAGGAGGAGACAGCTACGCTGTTGCACTTGTTGATTGCCAATTCGCGCGACATCACGAAGCCTTACGTGAAACCTATCCTGGATGTTCTGATACCAAAGGCAAAGGATGAAAGCTCTTCTGTTGCCTCAAGCAGTATCGTTGCCATTGGAGAACTGTCTATTGTGGGTGGTGACGAAATGCTGGTCTTCATTAAGGAGCTGATGCCAATCTTGTTGGACACTTTCCAAGACCAGAGTTCAAGTTATAAAAGAGACGCTGCTCTGAAGACCCTGGGACAACTTTCTGGCTCTTCTGGATACGTTATCCAGCCTTTGCTTGATTATCCTCAGTTGCTGGGAATGTTGGTCAACATTTTGAAATCAGAATCTTCTGCTGTGATAAGAAGGGAAACAGTAAGACTTCTGGGAATCCTCGGAGCTTTAGATCCCTACAAACATCGCGAAGTGGAAAGAAACAGCCAGGATTCTGCTACTGTTGCAGAGCAGAATGCCCCATCCATAGACATGGCACTTTTGATGAAAGGAATGTCACCTTCCAACGAAGAATACTTTCCAACTGTGGTTATTAACACTTTATTGAAGATTCTCAAGGACCCTTCTCTATCGACACATCATCCCGCTGTTATTCAAGCAATAATGCACATCTTCAAGACCTTGGGTACGAAATGTGTCCCATTCTTGAAGCAGGTGATTCCTGGTTTTGCTCGTGTTGCCAGAACATGCCCCCTCTCGATGCTAGAGATCTATTTCCAACAGCTGAGCGACCTGGTGAAGATAGTAAGACTCCATATCAGAAATTATCTGAGTGATATTTTTGCTTTGATCGAAGAGTTTTTTCACCTTCCTATGGTCCAAGTGACGATCATTGGACTTATAGAACAGATATCAAAGGCTTTGGATGGTGAGTTCAAAATGTATATGCTCGATATCATCACTTTGATGCTGGATGTTTTGGAGCAGGATAAGTCTCCCAACAGGTTCCCATCACTGAGAGTGCTAAAAGCATTCGTGGTGTTCGGTAGCAACATTGAGGTTTATTTCCATCTGATAGTTCCTCAGATTGTTCGCATGTTCGAGTTTGGACCCCAGAATTTGAGAAAGGCTGCCATTGGCACTGTTGGAAAGATCTCAAGAGATGTAAATCTCAATGATATGACCTCGAGAATCATCCAGCCCTTATTGCGTGTTTTGAGCAATGGAAACGAGGAATTGAGAGTGGCCACCATGAACACCTTGTGCCTTCTGCTGTTACAACTTGGGAATGAGTTCACGATCTTTGTGCCCGTGATAAACAAAGTACTGGTGAAAAACCGTTTGCAATACCCAATCTACGACCAGCTTGTTGACAAACTGCTTAATGGTGAGACTCTTCCGCAAAACTTGGTGATAGACCAAGACATAGACACTGCGGGTACTGACCACAATGATATTGAGCCAAGTGCAAGGAAACTACCTGTCAACCAACAGGCATTGAAAAATACATGGGATGCTAGCCAGAGACGAACCAAAGAAGACTGGCAGGATTGGATCAGGAGGTTGAGTGTAGAGCTTTTGAAAGAGTCTCCATCTCATGCTCTGAGAGCCTGTGCTGCCTTAGCCAGTGTGTACCATCCATTGGCAAAGGATTTGTTCAATTGCAGTTTTGCAAGTTGCTGGAACGAACTCAACATTCAGAACCAAGGTGAACTAGCACAAGCTTTCTGCGTGGCACTTTCGTCGCCGAATAACCCACCAGAAATCCACCAAACTCTGCTGAATCTCGCAGAATACCTGGAACACGACGAAAAGTCTCTGCCAATCAGGATCCAGATTCTCAGTCAGTATGCCCAACGCAGTCATGTCTATGCCAAAGCCTTACATTACAAGGAATTAGAGTTCATCCAAGAGCCATCCACGCCAACAATTGAGTCTTTGATCAGCATCAACAATCAACTGCAACAGTCAGATGCAGCTATTGGTATTCTGAAATATGCGCAGGAACACCATGGGCTGCAATTGAAGGAGACCTGGTACGAGAAGCTGCAGAGATGGGACGATGCTTTGAGGGCCTACAACGAAAGGGAGCTGGAAGAGCCCAATTCTATGGAAATCACCATGGGTAAAATGCGGTGTCTCCATGCTTTGGGTGAATGGGAGCAACTTTCTGAGCTCGCCCAGGAGAAATGGAACAGTTCTTCTGGAGATATCAGACGAGCAGTTGCACCTTTGGCAGCGGCTGCTTCGTGGGGACTCGGTCAATGGGAGAGGATGCACACGTATATCAGTGTGATGAAACAGGAATCGCCCGATAAGGCTTTTTTCAATGCCATATTATGCCTTCACAAAAACAACTTTGACGAAGCTTCCGATCACATACTCAAGGCCAGAGACTTGCTGGTGACGGAGATCACAGCACTGGTGAGCGAATCATATAACCGTGCATATGGTGTTGTGGTGAGAGTACAAATGTTGGCGGAGCTAGAGGAAATTATCAAGTACAAGTGCTATGCTCCCGGCTCCGAGAAACGCATTGCTATGCGGGCTACCTGGAACAAGAGACTGTTGGGATGCCAGAGAAACGTTGATATTTGGCAGAGAATGCTGAAGGTACGGGCGCTGGTGGTCAAGCCCAAACAGGATATGGAAATGTGGATCAAGTTTGCCAACTTGTGCAGAAAGAGCGGAAGACTTGGGTTGGCTGAAAAATCGTTGAACTCGTTGCTTGACGAGGGAAACGTGGAGAACCACAGACCTTCGCGGGCACCTCCTCACGTGGTTTATGCTCAACTGAAGTACATGTGGGCCAAAGGTCAAAAGCGTGAAGCTCTCAACCACTTGGTGGACTTCACTTCCAAATTGTCTCACGACCTGGGATTGAACGAGAATGAGTCCATCACTCAACCTCTGCCTACAGATGCTCCGGGAGCCCCAGATCACGTGGAGAAGTACACCAAACTGCTGGCAAGATGCTATCTGAAACAGGGCGAATGGAAGGTTGCTCTGAATAACAATTGGCGTAGCGAGGAAGCTGCTGGAATTCTGGGATCCTACTTGCTGGCAACCCATTTCGACAACAAGTGGTACAAGGCATGGCACAACTGGGCTCTGGCCAACTTTGAGGTCATTTCGCCTCAGTCTGGCGGAGAAGAACCTCCCGTGGAAATTGAGAACGGCAGTGGTGACTCGCAGTTTGCTCATATTCTGCACTATGTGTTCCCCGCGATCAAGGGCTTTTTCTACTCCATCTCGCTGTCAGAACTGAATCCACTGCAGGATACGCTGAGGCTTTTGACTCTGTGGTTCAAATTCGGTGGAATTGACGAGGCCGCCAAGGCACTCGCCGAGGGATTCAGCATGGTTAGAATTGATACCTGGTTGAATGTGATTCCGCAGCTGATCTCACGTATCCACCAGCCCAACGTGGTGGTGAGCAGGGCTCTTTTGGGCCTACTGTCCGACCTGGGCAAAGCTCATCCCCAGGCTTTGGTGTATCCGCTCACGGTGGCCATCAAATCCGACAGTGTCTCTAGACAACGTGCAGCCCTCACAATTATCGAGAAAATGCGCGCCCATAGTTCGACTCTGGTTGATCAGGCAGAGCTCGTGAGTAACGAGCTTATCCGTGTGGCGGTGCTGTGGCACGAGATGTGGTACGAGGGGCTGGAGGACGCGTCACGTGCTTATTTTGGAGAGCAGAACATCGAGAAGATGTACGCGACACTAAACCCGTTGCATGCGTTGCTCGAAAGAGGTCCGCAAACTATAAGGGAAACGTCGTTCTACAATGCGTTTGCCAAGGATTTGTCTGATGCTTACCAATGGATTATCAACTACAACCGAACCAAGGACACGGCGTATTTGAACCAGGGTTGGGACCTCTATTACAGCGTGTTCCGTCGGATCAGTCGCCAGTTGTCGCAGCTACAGAATCTGGATCTGCAACATGTTTCGCCTAAACTGCTGGCTACCAAGAATCTAGAACTGGTAGTGCCGGGTACATATGTCTCTGGTAAGGAGATCTGCAAAATCGCATATTTCCATCCCATGTTCACCGTGATCACATCCAAGCAGAGACCCAGAAAGTTCAGCATCATGGGCAGTGATGGAAAGGATTATACATTCCTGCTTAAAGGCCACGAGGATATTCGCCAGGACAGTCTGGTGATGCAGTTGTTTGGTCTCGTGAACACTTTGCTGGTAAACGATCCCGAGTGCTTCAAACGGCATCTGGACATCCAGCAGTTTCCGGCGATTCCCCTTTCTCCAAGCTCGGGCTTACTGGGCTGGGTTCCGAACTCGGACACGTTCCACGTGCTTATCAAGGAGTATCGTGAGCCTCGCAAGATCCTTCTTGATGTTGAACATCGCATCATGCTTCAAATGTCACCTGATTACGACAATTTGACTCTGCTAGAGAAGGTAGAGGTGTTTACATATGCCTTGGATATCACCCGTGGACAGGACCTGTACAAGGTGCTCTGGTTCAAGAGCAAATCGTCAGAGGCATGGTTGGACCGTCGTACAACATACACGCGGTCGTTGGCAGTGATGTCTATGGCAGGTTATATACTCGGATTGGGAGACAGACACCCTTCAAACTTGATGATGGACCGTATCACCGGAAAGGTGATCCACATCGACTTTGGCGACTGTTTTGAGGCAGCAATTTTGCGTGAGAAGTTCCCCGAAAAGGTGCCTTTCCGGTTGACCCGTATGCTGAGCTACGCCATGGAAGTGAGTGGAATCGAAGGTAGTTTCCGTATTACCAGCGAGAATGTGATGCGCGTTCTCAGGAACAACAAGGAGTCGCTGATGGCCATATTGGAGGCCTTTGCGTACGATCCTTTGATCAACTGGGGCTTCGATTTCCCCTTGCGAGACATAACCGGTGGTGGAAACATCAAGTTGCCCCTTAACAACCCTGCTGAGTTGCTCCGGGCTGGTCAAATCGACAAGGCTGAGGCCGTGCGGCTGGAACAACAGTATAAAACCGAGTTGCGAAACGCTCGTGCTTCGTTGGTGCTCAAGAGGATCACCGATAAGCTGACTGGTAACGACTTCAAGCGGTTTGAAGGGTTGAATGTGCCACAACAGGTGGATAAGCTGATCCAGCAGGCCACGAGCGTTGAGAATTTGTGTCAACATTACATCGGGTGGTGTTCGTTCTGGTAAAAAGCATAAGCACCGTTGACAGGGTTGGGCTGGAATGTATAGTCATATAAGAGAGTTGAGGAACAATGAAACGAAAGAACAGTTCACTATAAGTTCTGACGGTAGCATACGTATTTGACCAACTTTTCAAGAACCACAGGACAAAGCCGCACCGTCTCATCCATATCGAGTCTCTCGCCATCAGTTGCCCAGGCCGAGAAACCCGACAATCCGATAATAAGAAAAGTGTCCTCTTTCCCCCGGATTACCCCAGATGAAACCACCGTGTCCTGCACAAACGCCGCATCGGACACCGGGACGTGGGCAAATGTGAAACATTTCAGTCACACCAGACACTCGTAGAAGGCACAGACTCAAGGAAAAAAACCCACAACACTGCACCAGCATCCTGTCCTCACAACTCAACTCTCAGAACCCTATTTTCTTCCAAAGGAACACCTCTCATCACCCTCCAACATACACACACTGGTTCTCGCAAATTTATGAGTCGTGTACAACAGATAAATTCCAGCCAATCACAGCCCACCAAGGTCATTCCCCCAACGCGGGGTACCCCACACTGCGCATGGCCCTCCACAACCGGAGGCAGAAAACAAGGACGAAAAAACCAGGGGAAAGAAAAATGGGAGGGACAGTCACGGCGACACAAATCAGAGAGGCAAGACGGTCAAAAATAAATCTCTTTCGCGTGTTCTTCCTGGAATCTAAGAATTTTGGTTAAGCAAGACAGCTTTGGTGCGATTGCTTAATAATCAAGCTCTGATTGTGATTTTTACGAATTTGTGTATCATTTTTTAGCTGCTAAAGAGAGAACAGAAGATCCTTCTTTCTCTTCTTTCACCGAATCAAAAAGTGTCATATTGAACAAATCTTTCGAGGAGTCTTTTGGTTTTTTTCCCCCGATCTTGAATCGCTAGCACGGTATCCGGCAATACAGGTGGTATTGGTGTTAAGGCTTTCTCAAGTCAGATAAGGTGAATTCGGTGATCCTCCCTTGTTAAAGGAAACAGGGGCTGCAGCATTGAATACACATTTTCTTGTTGTATTCGTTCTACTCAATTGGTTGTGAGGAGCTAGAAGACCAACTCTTCTATTTTAACCAAACAGGGCTGCTATATCTTCATCTAGTTGACCCTACTCCATTTCTCCTCTGGTTACGATCTTCCTGGTGCTTTTTACCCTCTTCTGTATGACCATCCTATCCTAAGATGTCCGGACTTCCCCCAACCTTCTCAAGGACACAAACACCAACCAATTATTCCCGAAACGGCACCACGCCGTCTGGAAAGCCGCGGCTGTTTGTTTGTGCCATTTGCACTCGCGCTTTTGCCAGACAGGAACATTTGAAGAGACATGAACGCTCACACACCAAGGAAAAGCCATTTTCGTGTGGTGTTTGCTCGCGAAAGTTCTCGCGGCGTGATTTGCTTTTGAGACATGCACAGAAACTGCACGTGGGCTGTTCAGATGTTGCCATAGCCAGACTTCGCAAGAAACCGGGCAGACGAGGCTCACCTCGAACTAATAGTGACGAGGAGGAGGAGGAGCCAGATAAGCGGTTCAAACCAGACCCACTCGCAAGGTTTACTTCCGACAGTGCTGCCACTCGAAGAGCCTCTTTCAGTGCGATGTCTGGACCAAACTACGCAATGCCACCGGCTACTGAGGTCAACTTTGCGACGGAAACGGTAGAATTTTCCACACCGCAGCTACTGCCACATGAAGACCAAGAGGATTCATGGCTGACGGATCCGATTCCGACTCTGGACAGTGTTATCAACGGAACCTCTTCGATGCGGATACAGAACGGCCACGTCAAACCAGAGAAGTCTGACGTTTCATCAGGATACTCCTTCTACGACGTTCCATCCAAGAACGTGGACTCGCTGTTCAACTACGGTTTTGATTCCACGGTCAAGAAGAATTTGAGTCCACTGACACAACTATCACCGTTGTCTGAGGAGGAGGAGGACATGGGTCTTAAGTATGACGATTACGACTCGAACATCACTGAACTTGGGAAATTGACTGATATGAATGCCTCGAAAAATTACAAGCTACCTACTGGCTACTCTTTCTACGGAACGGACCAACAAACTGTGCCGAACAGTTCAACGTCTTCGAACGCCACAATCTCACCGATTTTGTTGGATAGTTCCTTCAATCCAAATCCAAGCTTGAACGACGATATTGACCATAAGTTCGACAAATACTCGCGTGTGCTGCTGTTCACAAACAATCTTCGTGGTTACATCTACCATTCTCTGTCGAAGTACCCGTTTATCGGGATACCTTCTCCGACACTGCCAGATAACGACAGACTAAATGCTTTCACAGCAAGTTTCGAGGCTTTGTTCCTAAATCATCACCCGTTCATTCACAAGTCGCTTTTGAATGAATATTCAACGATAAAGATGATTTTAACAACAATGGGCCATTCGATAAACCCAAATCTCAACTCAAACGAAACCATCATGGACAACACAAAAGTTTCTTTCGTGTGTTTGCCTCTTCTGATTGCAACGATTGGCGCTGTTGTTAGCAACCGCAAGGCTGAAGCTTCCAATTTGTACGAGGCTTCACGTCGGTGCATTCACGTATATCTCGATTCTCGCAAGAAGAAGAGCGCATTGCTCAACAAGGAGGAGAGCTCCAGCCCTTTGTGGTTGATCCAATCGCTGACCCTCTCCATTATTTACGGCCTATTTGCGGACAACGATATTTCTTTGAACGTAATAATTCGCCAGGTCAATGCCCTTAGTTCGCTAATCAAATCCTCAAACTTGAACACAATATCATTCGATTATGCTAGTATGGAGAGCGCCAATACTAGCGAGGCCGTCAAATTTGATGAGTTTATCCGCTACGAGTCAACAGTGAGAACAATCCACACTATTTTTCACATAAGCTCACTTTTGTCCTCGCTGTACAATATTGTGCCTTCACTGAAGATAGATGACCTTTTTATCGATCTGCCATGTTCTTCGATTCTCTGGGATTGTATGTCAGCTGGTGAGTTTGGAAAGGTGGTTGAAACTATGCATCTGGAGTCTCAAAAATTCAACAAGGTGCTGGGGAACCTTATATCTTTCGATTTCGATATGCTTGATGCCAATGGACTTGTTGACGGTCACAACTTCTTCTTTGAGAACAACGTGAGCGAGTTTGGTCTGGTTTGTCTACAAGATGGATTGCACCAGTACAACTATTTTCACCAGCTTACGGAACTGAACACCCCCATGAAACGCGGAGGCTTGAACTTTTCGAAAATCGTGTCGAATTGGGACAAAGTTTGTGATTCGAACCAGATGTACAATCGGGACTCAGAGATTCTGTTTGATTCCAAACTTTTGAACAGATTTTTGGCACTCAAAACGTCACCTGTTTTGAACCTAAATCGCACGAAGGAGAGTCTTTGGCTCAAGTCCTGGAATGAGATGTATTTGAATTTTTCCAAAAAACACAACTACAAAGAACAGGATTTCAAAAAGGTCTCCAAAGACATGTTGTCGCTTGTGAAAAACTCGATTGAGATTTTGAAGTTGGTTTTTTTCAAGCCAATCGCAGATCCAGAAGGCGTCGAGTTCTCAAAACCAACATTAAACACGCTTAATGTGAATGAAGACCAGTTGAAGGAGCTGAGTACTAGCGATATTGGTGAGTTGGACTTTGAGAGATTCAGCTGGAAACTCTCTTTGAATCTTCAGATTCTTTTCGATGTGGTGCTTTCTTTGGTAAAATTCCTGGCCAATTACGAAGGAACTTTCAAGGCCAGAATGCGGTATAAGGGTCTCGACACAAACCTTTCGTTTGTGCACCATTTCCAGCTATCATCTACTGTTTTGAAAGACGAAGATGGTGATGATAACATGGAAGTTGATGATTCCGATGAAGCAGAGCTGTTTGGACTTTACGAGAGCATCTTCAAAATCTATTTGAATCTAGAGTTCTTTTTAAAGGTGAACTACGGATACAATGATTTCGAAAGCGAGTTCTCGTCTCTGACAATATCCAGCATCCTGAGCAAGAAAGGCACATCCACAAAGCCCAAAACCGAACGCGATCTCATGATCAACGAGCTGATATCTTTTAAACTCCCCTCTAAACTGCTAAAAATTGGCGAGTTTTTGTTCAATTTCATCTACGACAAGAACCTCAAGTTTATCAACTTCAAGAATTTATCTAATGGGCTTTTCCATTTACGGATCAGTCTTGAGAACAACGAAGATTACGCAGATTACTGAAGCATGAAACCCCCAACGCAACCACCTTACTATGGGATGAAAAGGTTTTTTATCTATATAATACATTCCCCGCACGATGTTATGATTATCACCAACTAAATGTTCCTGTAGTCTTCGGAGGGTCCGAGAGCAAAGCTTCCAAACCTGGCATAGAGTCTTGGCCCCTACAACCTGCCTGATTCAGCATCTATGTCGCAAGCAGAATACATGCTGCACCAGAGCATGCGCGCATTCACTGCAAAGCCTGCACCGCCATGAGTGCCGGACTCACTCGTTATCGGTATCTCCCAGGGATGACTGCGCGGCTGGGACCCTTTCCAGCACAATACACCGCTCTCCATAGCAGTGTAATGCGTAACCGTATACCACAACAGTACCGGAATAGCCTAGAATCAAATAATAAAACAAAAATAAAAGATCAATCAATGTACCTAGGCCATGTTTGATCGGCCTTAAATCAAGCTTCGGCGTCCGTATGCCTACTCCCTCTATGACGTCATCAGCCTACGTCATTCTAGAAAATGCTCATGCCACGCCCACGAATTGGTTGCCACGCCCCCTATATAAGCTGGTGATACCCCATCGAGTTGTTGCGGTTGGCAGATCAGAAATCCACTGAAAATTTCGACAAAGGCGCCGCATTTTTTCGATTTATCGCGTTATTCCAGAATTGAGTTCAGTTTCATCAACCAATCATATTGTCATGTCTTCGCAAAGCGTGAATTCAGAGCCGAAGGAGGCTGCCACGGCAGGAACCACTCTCAGTGCTTCACCCGCCACGTACTCGTTTCTCAACAACGATGGAATCGACCAGATGACCCCGCTACCGCGGAAAAAGGCCTCGTCGCTGTCCCTTTCGGACCAATGGACTTCGCTGCATTCCATGACCAAGCTGACGCAGTTGGATCAGCCTGGTTCAGGAGCTGCCCCTGCTAGGGCCTCTTCGACCAACCTCAAGCGCTACGGCTCCAGACTCAGCACTGGCAGTCTGGCCTCGATTGGTTCCAGAAGACCGTCGATAACGCAGAGAATCAAAAGAACTGTCATTGATCACGCCCGTGTGGCGTCTTATGCGTTTGCATTCGACATCGACGGAGTGATCGTGAAGGGTCCCAATACCATTCCGGAAGCCAAGGAGGCGATGCGCATGCTAAACGGTGAAAATCCGTACAATGTGAAGGTCCCATACATTTTCGTGACTAACGGAGGCGGAAGGGACGAGGAGGCTAGATCGAAGGATCTTTCTGACAGATTGGGTGTGGAGATCACCAAGGATCAGGTGATTCAAGGCCATACTCCAATGAAGGACCTCGTGGATGTCTACGACAACGTTCTTGTTGTGGGTGGAGTCGGCGACGCCTGCAGAAAAGTTGCTGAAGGATATGGGTTCAAGAACGTGTACATTCCGCTCGATGTGATGAATTGGAATCCTTCCGTTTCGCCCTATTATACACTTACGGAGGAGGACAAGAAGGTTGTGAAAGATGCGGATTTTTCTAAGATCAACATTCAGGCCATCCTCGTGTTTGCGGACTCGAGGAATTGGGCTGCGGATCAGCAGATCATACTAGATTTGCTGCTCTCCAAGGACGGAGTCTTGGGAACGGACTCTACGACGTATGAAGAGGGTCCGGGCATCTACTTTGCCCATTCTGACTTCGTCTGGGCCACGAATTACAAGCAATCGCGTTATGGAATGGGCGCATTGCAGGTTTCCATTGCTGCGCTGTTCAGAGAGCATACCGGCAAGGAATTGAAAGTTATTCGGTTTGGAAAACCCCAACGAGGAACTTTCAAATATGCCAACAAAGTACTCACAAAGTGGAGAAAGGACGTTTTGGATGAGCATGTGGAGGAGATGTCTGCAGCCGAAGAAACTGAAGATGACTCCTCTGACGAACTACATTTCACTGCGAAATCCAACAAGGGAGTTTTCATTTCTGATTCTGAAGACGAAGATGACGGCGATTCTGACGATGAAGGTCTCACCGTCCAAAAGCTGTCGCAACTGACACTCGATCTGCCACCGGCATCAACTGTTTATTTTGTCGGAGATACCCCCGAATCCGACATCAGATTTGCGAATTCCCACGATGAATCATGGCATTCGATTCTCGTGAAGACAGGTGTGTATCAAGGCGGAACCATTCCCAAATACAAGCCCAAACACACTTGTGAGAACGTTCTCGAAGCCGTGAAGTATGCGATTGAAAGAGAGCATAAAATGGAGTTGGAAGAGTGGAATAAAGGAGCTCTGGAGCCAGAGCACGGAGCTGTGGATGTTCCCGTGACTTTGGAAGAGAAAATCGTGGAGAAGCCTGAAAAAGAAGAGAAGTAATTAGAAGTATATCGCTACTTTCGATAATTTATAGCTATGCATAGATAAAAAGAGATCAAAGCAAGTTGGTTAAAAATAAAAAATAAAACCAATAGAACAGTTAGGGGCGCCTTAGTAGGTCCTTTCCACTTGAGTTCAAAAAAAAAATAGTTGCTCCACGGGAGGCTCGAACTCTCGACCTTCAGATAGCACACGTTGCGAACGATATGAGACTGACGCTCTACCGACTGAGCTAGTGAAGCTGAAAACTATATTCATTTTTTTCCCGATACATACAGAAGGAGGAAAACCGGTTGGGACACCTCAAAACACGATAACGTAAAAATCTCACTAATAGTCATATACATGTATATCTTGCCACGAAGGAGCTTCGGATTATACAATACATGTTTCTGATCTCAATTTCAGGTTGCTATAGAGGAGATTCCTCTAAGAACAAAACAGGAACGTTGGTAGGTGTCACGAGGAATGTCAATGAGCTCGCCAAATGCTAGATGTGATTTTAGGCAGGCGGCAGTTTGCCCTCGCCTTTATGATAAAGAACGAATATTAACTGCAATAAAAATGCGCCTTTCCTTTGAAGCTGCAGGTTAAGACAGCGCTATCGAAAAGTGCAGCCGAATCACGGAAAAAACTGAACAGGTTGTTTCACAAATTACGTGAGATTCAACACCGAAGCCCGTCAAGCCGCTCAACTTGTTTGCTTCATAACCGGCCGCCCACTAAACCCTTCTTTAATGGAATACACTCTATCAACATTTGCTAGCCGCCTGTTGCCATAGCAAAACTTCCATGCGACGTGAAACTTATATTTAAGAATAGTGTACTCCGCCGCAAAGGTCTATGGGTTTGAAAGGTACGCAATCGAATCCGCAAGACTTAGCACATGCTCGCGGCAGCAGGGCGACAAGGCATGAGTACAGGCATGAGTACAGGCATGAGAGTACAGGGATGACAACAGGTGTATGGAATTTGAGACGCGAAGATGGCAAAAATATCAACATATGAGAATCGAAAAGGAATGCGCTTCGCACTTGCAATCTCCTCTGAAGACCTTTAATCTGGATGGGCAGCTTGAGAAAGTCAAACTGACTGAACTAAAAGCAAGCACTACCAGAAGTTATCAAACCACCAGTGAGACACCCCAAGCACTTCATGTCCCTGTACATTAACACCCCGAGCATTAGGCGCAACTTTTACGCACAGTTCCCACTGTGGGAATGCACGATCGATGTTTGTCACATGCAGGCCCTCGTTAACATCAAATTCACTTACGTGAAGTGCACTGCAAATACGGCCGCATGCCGTCGACACATTCCCACAAAGAGAGGATCAGCAAGTGAAATTGCAGTGTCCCACGAATCGAGGGCCTCAGGCATTGGCGAGCTTCTTAGCATTCTAGCGACACCTTTGCAATCGTAAAATGTGAAACCAGAAAAATGTCCGCCTAAAACAATTGCTATTTACGATTAATTACCCTTCCAGAGCCGCGCGCCCTTCAGCAGACGCACTCGTATTTTTCAGCACAAAAACACGACCTCAACATTTTACGGCTAAAGAAGCGATGGACGCAGGGCAATTACGAGGGGACAGGCATTAGCCCGTTTCGAAAAACAATTCGCTTCAAATATGTGCGTTGCTGTGTCTTTGATGCAAAGGCATGCTGCGTGCGATTGAAAGAGTTAAATTTTCGACCAAAAATGAAAGGCGCTAAGTAGAGGTGTGTTGTGGTCTATACTCCAAGCGAGGAAGATCATGACCAGAAGGTTCTTACTGGCCTGTATGATTTCACTAAACATAATGTCATAGCTAAACTGAGACAATCAGACCCAATTAAGGCTATAGTGCACATCGGTCTATTGTTGAAAAACCACGCCATATTTTGCAGCTCCAAATTCAGGCGTCTAAGAAAAGATCTAGATCTCGCCGATCGCTAACAAATTTTGCGCCCGCCAACTTTGGCGTTTCACCTCAAAACAGCGCCTACCTTGCCAAATTTCAAGCGAGACGTTGGTGCTAACATTTAAAGTTTTTACCGAGCATTGCCGGTTCTATTTCGGGCATTTTACTAGCTCGATTTTACTTTACTCGGTGTTGCACTTTGCAACTTACATCCCCGAGTTTGGTATATTCGTGTAGAGGATCATCAAGTCCATTGTATGATGATAGACAGCCAGGAGACAGGTGTTAATTCCGAGGGCATACCAATATTCTTGATTAAAGCCATGACTCAAATTGCCATTAAAACTACTGAAATTGGTTTGAAAATATAATCGCCTTGTAGTTTCAATTGAGCGCTATAGTTTTATGCTTTCATTACAATTCGCGCTAAATCTAAGGAAATTCCATTTAAACTACAAAAGAGGCCTAGTTTCAAGCTCAAGAGCCAAGAAAACCCCAGTTCTACCGTACAGGGGACTTGCTGTACCCCTACGGAAAACTCCGCTTTGATCCTAGCCATTAGACCCCCATACCACTTGCCCCTCTCGTTAATCCAATTGACCAGGCGATTGGCGATTGGCGATTGGCGATTGAAATGGCAACTCCGATTTCTTCGCGCGCTCGGCTTTGCCTCGCTAAAAACGAAAAGCAATTCAGGAATTGAATGTGCTTAGACAAGAATTACATAAGCATAACTTACAATTTGCTTATATAATCAGAAGGAAGGATTACATCAGCCCAACTACCGCAATGAAGGCCACGCGGGCCATGTACGTGCATCTCGATTGCATTGAGACTGGAATATCCATCAGGTTGAACAGTTCTTATTTCTCCAGAAAATGCAATTGGGATTCATAGTTTGGGCTTCTCTGGTCCCACGGCTTGTTGCTGCTTTGGTGCGCGGTGTAGCACCAAATGGTGAGTGCTAGAGCATTCGTGATGCACTATGTGTGTCGAATTTACCAAACTCATAGACTAACTCCATCCCAGACTATGTTAACTATCTCCCAGATGAGAACGGAAAATGGCACTGTCTTGGGAATCCAGGGATAGTTTTGGACTTCTCCCAGATAAACGACGATTATTGCGATTGTCCGGACGGAAGTGATGAACCAGGCACCGCAGCGTGCCCCAATGGAAGATTCTACTGCGAAAATGCTGGATTTCGCAGTTCGTATATTCCATCGTCCAGAGTGAATGATGGAGTGTGTGATTACCAGGATTGTTGTGATGGAACCGACGAGTGGAGTGGAATAGTTTCATGTCCTAGCAGGTGCAAGGAGATTAATGAGGCTCACGAGAAAGAAGCTCAGGCTAAAAGCTTGCTTATTAGTAAAGGACTGGAGGCTAAAAAATTGATTCTTTCCAGGTCCAACAAAGCCAGGTTAAAGGTGAAGGAAGATATGAGAGTGATCAAACACAAGATAAAAGCCATCAAATTTGATCTAGAAGGTTTGGTTGAACACAGAGAAGAGACTGAGATCGAGGAGGAGGTCCAAACTCCTCTGGAACAGCTGGATCCCCAATTGAACTCCGCAAAGAAATTTGTTGAATCTCAAAGGAACGAATTGAGACAATCTTATGAAAGATTGGCTATTCTGGAGGCATTGCTGGACGATCTGGCCAAGAACTACAATCCCAATTTCAACGACCCGGTGGTGAAAGCTGCAGTTCAAGACTTCCAAAATTACGCTAGTAATAATCAAGTTGTTGAGGAAGAGACGGTCCTAAGCCTTTCAAACCCATCGGAAGAATTCAACAGGATCATAGAAGAGTTTGAGTCTGGTTTGAACTCCATTGAAGTTGGAACTTCCGCCCAAGAGGATTCTGCAGAAACCACTGAATGCTCGATCAGAAAAGCTTTTAATCAAAAGTTCGAGAACTTCATCGAAAAGCTCATAGCGAGCCCCAAAAGAGAAAAACCTCAAAAATACACCAGAGGCAAACTGGACTCAGAGATTGAAGAGAAGGAAAAGGAGATTGCCAAACTAGAGAAGGAGAGATCGGAACTGGAATATGATCTGACCGACCCGAAATATGGCCCAGACGGAATATTAAGGTCGTATAACGGTCACTGCTTAACGAAGAAGATTGGTGATTACGATTACAAGTTCTGTTTCACTGGGTCCGTAAACCAGATAGGTGCTGGACAGAGCGTTTTGATTGGTTCTATGGATAAGGTTGAGGTGCAAGAGGACCATTCATTGAAGATATTCTTTGAACACGGTGCAAGGTGCTGGAATGGACCGATTCGTAAGGCTGTTGCTCATGTTGAATGCGGAGCCAAGGATGATATTCTGTTCACTTCTGAGCCTGAAAAGTGTGAGTATTTCTTCAAGGTGGTGAGTCCTATTGCATGTAAGGAAATCCCCAACAGTAAACTGAAAAAAGATGAATTGTAATTCAGAGGTTTTGGCGGAAACTGTACGACAAATCATTGAAAAAACAAACTGAACTATAATTCAAAAATTTATACCAACATTATGCGAAAATCAATAAAACAAAATTCTTAAATTTTCACCCAATCCCTAACCCTAACCTTGACCTTACACCCTTCCTGTTCCATATCCTAAGAGCCATAAGTCTCTGCCAACATGTTAATTTAATCAACACTAAACATACCTGACCCTTCCCCCTTCAATCTGGACATTCAATAGCACTTTTTTCTTCACGCACTTATCAAAAGGCTTCCCTTCTGAAGACCTGACTAAACTTTCAAAAAAGTTCACAGTGCGCATGAACTCCACAAAGTTCTTATTCTTCCGCTTTCGATTCCTCTCGTAGCCCCTAATGAATAAGCGGAGTATCTCCGAAAGATTCTCCTGCTCCAGCCTGTCAATCTTGGTCTTCAGAGGAAATTGACTATTGTGGCCGTTTGCGTAATTGACAGCCTGCGAACCGTCTGACTGCTCCGGCTTCAGGATCCCACGCACTATCAGCTCAGACCGGGTGGGCCTTTGCGCAAGCAACTTCCGAAGCCTGTCCCTGGTCAACATCGCGTTGAACAACCTGATAACCTCAAATTGGTGCTGGAACGAATTCTCAGAAATCCCAGACTCAAACACATAAAAAAATGAGCGATAGTTCAGCATGCGCATCCTGAACACTTCAGCTCTCGTGGGGCGCAAGAGCTGCAACCATCTGTTCAGCTTATATTTGACGGTCATGTTTCTCAATGAGAGAATATAATTGAAATAGTGATCGCATATCACGTTTCTCAGTCGCGAATTGGTTCTTGATAAAGAAAGCAGATCGGCATAATCAAGGTAGCGAAAGACCCTGATCATGAGCTCTGCAGGCAAATCCAAGATGTTGAATGCATCAGGCACCAGGCTCACAAGTTGCTGGTCCTCCATTGGCTAGTTTGAAAGCAAATAGCAAGAAAGGAAAGAAGAAGAACTAGATCGGCTATACCGCTAGTATTTGGGTTTGGTTCAAAGACAAGGTCCCAGTTTAGACAACGCGAAACGAGGGGGGGGGAGAGCCACACAATAAAGCTATGGCCGGCTAAGATAAGCACTTGGACGGATTTCCAGCACGGAATATCTCAAGTGAAGTCTCCAAGCAACCAGAGCTAATATGAACAACCCTTATATCAACAGGTGATGTTTCAGTTCGCAGCTTCAAAGTTTGTCAGGAAACCCGAACCTGGGGAATAAAGAGTGGTCCAATCGAAATCTGACGTGTATTGCGGGTAAATAAGGGCCCTCCCGATTGTGGAAATTTGGTGCGCGATAACGTGATCAAAATGGCCAACCAAAGTATAAATCAAATGACGTCTCAAAAGGCTGAAAAGAATATTGCAATTGTCTGACGGAACAAGTTGGAGTTGATCAATGTGTCAGAGAGTTGGCAGAAGGCATTGACTGTGGAGAGGTGGATACATGGATACATGGGCGCACACAGTGTAAGGAACGAACCGGCCCAGTGTGGGAATATTTGGATGGCGTTTCCGGTAACAGCTGTGGGGAATTAACTTTGTAACTAGCTGGTCTGTCTGTTTGATATGACAGGAATTTTCTTGAGGCGAGAGAGAGAACCCTTATCGCAGCTCACTTCCATACCGGCAACAGTCAATAGTTGGATTTCTGTTGAGTTTGGGAAAATTAAAAATCTATGGTGAAATCATCCATTAGAACATTGGATTAGCTAGTAGTTTCCAAATGGCCTTTTGTTTGATTTTTTTGGGCCAGATAAACGGTTTGAAGTGTCTTCGAGAAGACACCATTCGGCAGTATAAAATGCCAAAAATCAAGATTTGGCCATGCTCAACACCATCCGACTTGTTTTTGTGACCTCGAAGCATCTGATCACACTATGTTCATGTTTACAAGCTGTGATTGGCCACTTTAGACGTCTTTAGCAAAAGTTTCTCAAAGAGCTTCATCCCTAATAGCTTCTAGGTGAGTGAATGATCTCAGATAACTCCAAAGAGAGTAACAAAAAAACAATCTTCTAAGGATATGCCATTACTCAAACATTTGGGCATCAGTTTGGAGCCGTGACTTAATTCTTTGGTGCATTCTTCAACAGCTTAAGATTACTGGATGTTATTAAAAGGTTCAAAACCATGCACTGCAACTCCAAAATCCCAACTTTTCATTCCTCAATATCATATTGTTTTTATTCTCGTGAACAGATGTGAAGGGAGAGGAGATCACTTCTACTTCATATGGACTCAATGAGGGTCAGAATGTCTTTAAGCGAGCATTCAGGATTTAGTGCAAGCGCATGATACACCAACATACACTGCTACCTATGATTTTGCCTATGCTTCTACTTGTGCTTTGAGCTGTACGTCTGCGTTTGCAGTCTGACAAACATAGACTCCAAATTCCTTGGTCCAACAAGCGCCAATCTTGCACGACCAGTCAGTTCGTACTTGCTTAACTCACCTCATGATACTGCATCGGCCTGCATGAATTAAACCACATGGCAATAAACCCAGCATACCCCTGAGCGCAGTTGAAACACACCCTTTTTTATTCCGCGCCCAAAAAAAGTGTATACATTCAGCCAAGAAACTAAACCAGGGCCATTTGAGATCTTAGACCTGCATACAAATTACCCACGCGCAGGTGGACAGGTTTATAGCGCTGCAGACATTGCTGGGCTTTTGCCCGCACTAATCGAAATGAAATATCTCGACGGACGCCATCATCTCAGCAATAGTAGAAATATTCTTTGGTCTGCAGATGGTAAATCAATGATTACATATAGGTCGTAAAAACAACAGAAGGGGTTTCAAGGTTTTGGTGCACTCATGCAAACCATCTGCGAAGGCTTCAGCATCATTTCCCGAGATGGACGATGAAGATCATCCCGAGCGAACGAAGTTGTCGTCTAGTCGCTGGAGATTGTTAGTATTTTGGAGACGAAGGCTAAATTACTATGAGGGGGGGGCTATGCTGGCTCCCACTTTTGAAAGTTGCTGCGTTTTAGTGAGATAAGATAAAAATAGTTAGCAAAGCGTGGCATTGGTGGGAAATGCATGACCTCGGATAGTAACGAGAGGTGCTTGAACATAGGTCTGGGGCACACGTCGATTGTGGTTCTTGGTACGAGGGCCCAAATCTATCACTACAACGAGTATTAACGCTGATCGAGCCCTGCGAGATCGCAATATTGCTTGAAGTGGTCGGTTGAGTTACCCAATGGGTGTGACTGCAGAAAGACTCAGACAAATAGTTTACGACCAGGTGGCCGCGACACTACTCCAGGCTACATTAAAACTGCAAGGGAAATACAAGGACACAAGCTGAATACCAATTGTAACAGGGTGACCAAACTATCCACCAAGCCAAAAAAAGAGGTTCCTCCGCCGTGTAGAAGAAGGGACCACGGTTCTCAGACCCGGATTATGCTCTCGATTGGATAATTTGTACCACGAATAGACCTCCAGGCAAAAAACTAAATCTGATTCATTTTACTTTGGTGCTGGTAAAGCAAGCTTCAAAAGATTGATTCGGTGGCACACTGGGCCGAATAACCGAGCAATAGTGGAGATTAAGATTCGTATGCAGGTCCCGTATGTCGGTTAAACGGAACCCGCATCAGGCCCTTACTATCGAGACAAAATATAAAGGTCAAAAAATAATTAACAGAAAATAAGCAACCTAAGATCTAGCGAGGATATTCGCGACCATATAGTTGCATTGGATTGTTTGAGTCACGGGACCAAAGTTCGCATTTAAGCGCCGTTAGAGGCCGCATTAGGAGAGCAAATGGACAGAATTGCTGAGCCCATGCTGGGATTGAGATGTACCGAGGAAAATGTGCCGAGAGACACATCTTTTGATCAAAGAAATTACCTTATCACCATATCTGTTTAACTTTGACTTAAGCCAGCAAACACCTTGAAACCTAGAAAGAAGAACTGCCGCAGGGCACGCCTTTCGTTTTTTTAGGTCGGTGCCGTTAAGATGATCAAAAAACATACAAAAACTTCCCGCGCTTTTTGAAATGCTCAATGGCGAGATTTAAGGCTGTGAGAGTGGCTTATATATTTTTTCTTGATTACCTGGGCCAGACTTTGAGGAAAAATAGCGTAGAGTGACACGCTTGACCTGATCTCTAAAACTTCCACCCAACTGCTAGAATGTGTAAAGTAAGAGGTCTAGCAAGACATTCACTGTATCTCGGTGTTTGTGGCGTTTTATTGGTAATACGGTGGATTGTTCAAGAGTGAGCACATACCTACGGAGCGTGGCTGGCGAATGCACGTTGGGTAGTAGTGGACTGGGCCGTTTGTGCAATGAAACTGGTGAGGCTCGAACTATTCCCTGTCACGAGCTTTATCCTACTGAAAAAAAGCCAGCTTCAAAAACGGTGTTCTGCTCATTCTGTTCTAGTCAATTTTGCAACCTCTTGAGAGCCCACCTCTGCGAACAGAGCCATTTTCGTGGCTACGTCGTATGAAATACTGTCCGTGAAGCGGAATTTCACCCAAATTCAGGCTGGAGAGCGTAGATTTTGAACCTAGACTGGGAAGACAAAATACTGTCTCTTTGTTTATTTCAAAGAATCACCTGAGAGACACTGTCGACCAATACAGGACCTATACTCACATTCGAAAAAGCTAGGATAGAATGACATGAGTCACCTGAAGCAACCCCAGTATATAAAACATATGCGCCTTCAACCCTAATGTGCATTATGTCCATCTGATTGTTGGCGGTGCTTCAGAACCGCGAGGCAAACAGCCCAAAAAGGCCCACTTAGGACAGAAGACAAGAACGTAGAGGTGGAAGTTCTTCCCAAGGTCAGCGACCGAACAACAAGCATGGCTCTTACGTGAAGATGACCAGTCTCAAGTGTATTGGAACACAAAAAACGTTGATTTTCTGCTTACAATTTAACTTTCATTCCGCTTAAGCTCTCTCACAAGCTCACGACGACAAGGCATAACCGATGGCTCAAATCCGACGAGGCTTACTTCTTGATTTCTGCAGAGAAAATAAAAATCATAACACATTTTGGAGTCGGATTATTGCTTCGATAATATTCCGGCTTGAAGATTCGAGCATAAATGCTCCTCTATGCCTTCCCTTTTCATCTCTCTACGTATCCTGCGCATGTGGGTTCCTCTGCAAGAGTGAGCAGTTCAACAGACACCTCAGCATCGCATTATATCAGGCAACTTTCCAAATGGATGCATGTAATTAGTGGTAAAGGTATAGATCCGGAAAACCGTACCTTTTTTAAAGCATTTTCATATACCATGACGATGTCTGAGATTCTGGACCAGGACATGTTCTAAGTGTGCTTCTACCGACAGCTATGACTCTATGAGGGACATGGATAGTGCACCACCCAATTCAAACAAAAACTTTAAATAGCAGTGGCCTGACTTCTTTGGGAAGGCCTCGAGATCCACCGCATAACGCGGGCTATTTACCTCCTGTCTTTTTTTCATACGGCAAAAGGCACTGCGCCCCTATTGTGCCTGGGCCGTTTAAGTCAAACGTCTGCTTTTACTTCCGCTTCAATCAAAAGAGAATATTGCGAAGGAGAGACTAACAAAAGCCGCAGAGCTCGTATTCAAAGAATTGAGTGATAATGTACGAGTTGTAAAGATGGTGGTTGTTGAAAGATTTATATCGCAGCAATCTCACAATTTCGTGTTATAAATCATGTGAGGTCTTCAAAGCTTGTTGAAAATTCCCAAAATGGTTCTGCTCTGAAGAAAATTCCACTGACAATCTCAGGCTTCCTTGGGGTCAAGAGCTTCTGTGATGATTATCGTATCAACCCAGATCACGCCATGAAGGTCACGAAAATCCATATACACAAACCTCTCAGAATGTAGTTGAGGATGCCTGAAGATTTGCCCTGAAAAAAACCCTCACTAATTAAAGGTCCACTTCAGACTGGTTTCCAGATCTGTTTTTGATGCCGTACATGCATGAAAAGAGTCATGTAATATCTACTGTATAGAAGAAAGCACTCGCGTTCCCCAAAATTTGTTGGTTTCTCAGCGTCCTGTCAAAAATGGTCACATTATTTTTAGTTGCAGAGAACGAAGGTGGCCGATTGGCCCCCCCCAACGCCGAATGTATCCATACATATACATATACTCAACGGGTCACTAGAATGGTTCCAGAAGAAACTACACTGGGAAAAGAAACCTCCTAGTCTGTATACAAATGCTGGGAAACGGAGCGAAGCACGCGAGTCGCCTAAGGCTGCTCACTGCTCTGAACATTTGCCGAAACGTTGTTGCGATGATACGGCGAAGAAGCCACACCGAAGTTGGATATATCACGTACAACTCATAGCCCATAAAATCAAGATATTGGAAAATTATTTGAAGGGATTTGAGAATGTCAAATGCTGGGTATTGTTAGATAGTACTTAAAATTGGTACTCACAATCTCGTACGAAGAAAGCACAAGACTGGTAGTCGCATTCGTACCTTCCGTACCACCCATATCAGCCAATTTCATATGTTCATATGGCATACATTGCGTCTCGTTGCCGAACCTAAAAAAAGTTACCCGAGCATTCGGATATTTCGAAGTTAATCTCGAAACGCCTTCGAAATGTTCGATTACGATATCTTACATGAAAATTCTATGCTTAAGGTCATATCGATATGCCTGGAACAATTTTTTTTTGGTCACGTAATGAACTCTAAAAAATTTTTTCACCTTAACTATGGGGAACGATGAGCTTTATCACCGATGGGTGATGAGCCGATTATGTGGGGCCACAACGAGCGTGACATTCTTGAGTGACCCGGACCTACATGCAAACAAGAGCGAAAATTTTTCCGGGACCCAAACGATGCAAAACCTGGGGATGAATACTAATTGCGAAATCTCAAAACAGATGATGTAATATCCAGTTTCAAATGCCAATTACATAGATATCAATTAATGAGTTTTTTCTTTGAATTATACCATGTTCAATGCAACCTCAACTGTCTGGTTATATGGCGCGGCACGTAACACGTTGCTTTGAATCTTCTCCAGGTCAATTCTTGCTGGGCATAAGTGAGAGTAGTGTGTCCATGCCATTTCCCCTCTAAAACAAGACGGCAATGCGCCAATCCGAGATACAAAAGATCCTGCGTTTACTTTCGTTAAGTTTGCATAACACCGCATTGCATTGCATGGACCGTTTTGAGAATAGCGACATGGATGGCTTTCTTGATGCACGACTCCTCGAGAAAGGGATACCGTAAGCGCACGAACATCGATTATTGCTTGCGACTATGAATGTTCGATGATTGTCTAAGCATTTAGTGAAATACAGGAAAAAGTAGCTGAATCCGCGATGTTTCCGACAACACAACATACGTAGTTCACCCCCCCAATACTGAATTGCTTTTCATAAAATCTAATCCCCACATTGGTCCGGCACTTCGAAGACCTCTAATTTAACCTCTACGATGCCCGGATCTAGATTGCCTTTTCACCCCGGACTTTCCATGCTCCAAACGCCAAAAGCTCTGGCGGCAAAACAAACGAAATCTCAAATACCAGGAAACACCCGACAGACAAATGGCATTCTGTTTATTTTCTTTGCTGGTTTGAATGGCGCCCATAAATAGCCTTTTACCATCACGCAAGGTGTCGTAACCAACGAGGCTATCGATTCTTCGCTGACGTGAATGGCTGAGAAAAGTGTATCCGACGTTCCGAGACACACAGAAACATAAACAGTCAATGGACGAAATACTATTTTACCTTGAGCATACATACGTGTCTAAGACACATTCATCAATTTTGTGACAATGATTCCGGATATTATGAGAATTGCTGCACCAAAATTGACCCAACGACCCAAGCGAAGCAGCAAAAGACAGTAATCGCAGGGGGGTAAATTAAATAAGCTATCACAAAGGTTAACCAGTACAATAAGCTCAGGGGATGAAAAAGGCAAGCGCAGGACGTGGACCCACATCATATCGCAAGCCGAATCCGGATTCGGCTGACTTTTCAAAATGGCGGTAAATGGGTTAAGGGGAAATGTATACAATCTGATCGGAATCGAATTAATCTGCCGACAACCAAAAGCCTTGTCATGAGCTCAAGTTTCTTTCACCATTGGGGTTGTGTCCATGCCAAAGCAGCAGAAACTCTTTTTTGGTAACCTCTTCGCATTCAATTCACATGTAACGCATCATTACGCATGCTGTGCCATGCAATCCCAAAAAGACGCCCAGCTAATCACTGCATGAGCAAAAAAGGTAGACCTCAGCTTTTTTTTTCCTGCACAACAACAGAACCTGATACCTACATAAACACACATTACATGATCTGTTTTTACCTACCACACACTCATCCTTTGATGATGCATGCCTTGCTCCAAACGTCTGCCTCATTTTTTTTTCCTGTTTTTTCCATCACGTACCTGCAAAACTTTTCTTGCTTTAATCATTCTTTTCTTGGATTTTACACAGGTATTTATTCGAAGCGATTCTCGTTGCGATCGAGAAGGAGGCAGTCAAGAGGGATTCAATCAAAAGGAGGCAATCGAAAGGAATCACATTGGGAAGCATTATCCGCTATCGGTTATCCATCATCCAGTGTATCTTATACACCTACACTACACTATCTACTGATATATCAGAAAAAACCTATTGATTATCACCACCTCTGTTGACTCAGCAAATATTTTCCAAACCTATTTTCTTTCTCGTCTCGTTTTCAATTTGGTCCCCCCGTACGATTCTCGTTTTGTGGGTATCGGTGTTTAGTGTGTATTCATTTATCACCTTCTCCACCAGCTCCCTTTTCGTGTTTTTCCTTGCGGAATATTACCATTCCCGCGTTCCTACTATTGATCTGAATTCCTAGTGCATTTGTGCTGTTCGTTGGCATCGTGGGAACCCGCCTACCTTGCTAAACCTCAGGGTCCACAGACCAGCGATACTCATGACCAACCAATGGTCCTTCGAGAAGGTCACCTTGCCTCCAATATCGAGCATCACTAGCTTTGAAGAGTCTTGGAGTTCCCCAACACACAATTCTGACCCTATGAAACAGCTCCAGAGGACCAACAGCGCAGGCAGTGCGACCACCATCTCCACGGCGATTCCCACCACTCCTCAACACCTCCTCCCACAGAGTCAAGTGTACCATCCCCAGCCGCAATTGCACCGAATGGAGTCACAACCACGCATATCACCCCCTCTGATGAGCCTACAGGCCAGCACACAACAGTCCCCTCGGTTGCACTCACAACAAATCAACACGCAGCAGCACATGATGCCGCTGAACCCACAGATGCGCTCGCCGCTCGCATTCAACACTCACCAGATGGTTCCCGTTTCAAATCAAGCCAACAGCCCCAGAAATGATCCTTCTCAATTGCCCCCACAACAACAGCAACAGCAATTACAACTGATAGCCATTGACCCACGGTTCCCCGTCCAGTACCACCCCCACCAGGGCCATCCTCAGGGCCACCCCGTTGCCCTGAGCCATCCTCACCATCCCATGGAAATTCCACTTTACTATCCCCCACCTGACATGTACGTACCCTATGGGCAGCAGTACCTGCCGCGCGAGCTCGGGTTTCCCGAAAGACGCCCAGTTGTGAGGCGCAGGACCAGGACTGGCTGCCTGACCTGCCGCAAGAGAAGAGTCAAGTGCGACGAGCGCAAACCGTTTTGCTACAACTGTGAGCGTAGTAGAAAAGTGTGCTCAGGATATGAGAATCCGGCCTTTGTGAAATTTAAGTCTAAACGAGGCAAAAAAGACGACAGCAATTCGACTTCTTCAATTGATTCTATAGCCAATTCGAACGATGGCAGTGAAAACAACAGCTTCACGGCGAGTCCGGAGAACACAAATGTGGAGCCCAGAATAGATTCTGACAAAAAAGAACGTGAAAATGCTCAGGCAGGTTCCGGTTCGAGTTCAAATACAAAAGTCCAGGACGTCAAGGAAGCAGATACAGGTATCAGCGATCGCCAAGCCGATCCTGGACAACATTTACCCCCAAAAGTTGGATTTCTGGTCAATTGACCACAGGGCTTGGATTTTTATGAGCCACCGAGATCTGGGTGGTTTCCTAACCTCAACTCCAACCAACCGTCCAGCATGAGCTTTACATGTTTAGAGCTATTGAGATTTGAGATTTAGTTTTTGGACGTTATTTTTGGCCGAGTTTTACGGCTTTTTTTGGTCTAAAAAGACCTTGAACCCAAAATAGGGGTGCTTTTAATTCAATTCTCCCTTTCCACAAGAGCCTTTTTGGTTTTTAGATTTATTTTCGATACAGATTTAGCTTGCTTTTGCGGTTCAAAAGGGTCAAAAACGTAGAGAAGCCTTCTAGGGCTCGAAAACCCCTTTGAGAATCCTGGAAAAACCATCAAACTCGCTCAATTGCTCTCAGCAAACAATAATATGCTTACTTCTGACCCCTCACGCTTTTTGATGATCTAGGCCGACGATTGGAGCATCTTCCGCCTCATTCTCGGCACCGTTGCAAGACATTATCCCGGCCAGATTAGGGCGTCCACGCTTACCGGTGCCTAACTCAGGTACAAATTCCGAGATCCCGGACCACGCGCCTCAAAGAAGTTTAGAAATGGAAAACAAAGATTGCTCACAAGTGAATCATCTACATTTTTCATGTCAATTCCTAACCGAGACAAACGACACTCTTGGAAGAGAGAAAATACGGTTTTGATCATTAGCCGCTGGAAAGACGTTTGCCGAGTTTGCGAGCCATCGAAGCTATCCCAAAACGGAATTGGACGTGTAATTTAGCCGCTGTGCACGATAGGCAGTTGGCATTGCAATAAGGCGTTTAATTATACACGCAAAGCAGAGCCACCATTTTCAACTCTTCTACTCGTTGAGCTGACAAGCTATTAGTATTGTGTTTTTACGCTAAATCTCGGTTCACAATCCAATGTGTGTCTGCTGTTCACATTTTCGATGTCGCCATGGAAAATATCACACAAACTTCCCGGCTAGAGCAGCTTTTTCTTTTCCGCATTTCGTCAAAATGCCCACACCTTGTCGAGATCGGCTCACAATTCGGCTGGAAATGTAGGGGTCGCAAAGTGTAAATCCCACAGGCCATCGAATATCTGGCATCTAAACGAAAGCCTATGACTGCCTTGATCATGCACCCTTTACTGCGCGACACATTCAAGACGGGGTTTTGAGAATTTGCGAACTGTTGAACGCCTGGCCAGGTTAGGTATGTGCAACATGTTCCAGGCAATTTTAAGAGTAGAGAGTGCAGGACTTTGGGGCGTTTTGATATGCGGCAAATTCTCCGCCTTGAAATGTTTAGGGCCTGAGCCAAGTTATGTTATCTGCTCGGCCAAAACTATCTTGTATCTTTCTCCAAATGAGATTCCTCGCCAAGGTCACCACCGCATGAATCTTCTTTGCCTCTTCTTTCAATCAGCTTCAAAATTCCCCGTGCACATGCTACGGACCCTCCCACCCACTCTATTTTCGCGGTTTTCTATGGTAAAAAGAAACTTCTATTTTTGCCAGAAAAAGATAGTCTCCGAACCAATTCATATGCACATCGCCAAAATAGTGCTAAATAACAGGGCCATTAAACATACCGCTGAGGGAGATCTATTTTGCTTTATTTTTTATTCTTAGCACTAATTTCGAAGTACCCCTCGTAAGTTGACTGGAAGCATGCCTAGAGACGCCTTGGGCGTGAGGAGGTTGCAAAGCCATCTCAAGCCTGCTCTACAATAGCAAGAAACCAAAGGGATTCGGGAAGAGAAAGACCGTAAGGAAAAACTGTAAGCAAAAAGTGAGGGCAAAATCTGGTCATAACTGACGATTTGGGACCCTATTCTAGCACATGGTACCTCTTTTTGCATTCAACTATTCATGATTAAACTTTAGCCCCTCACTATTCGTTTAGTGTACGCATACGTAATATCCAACTCAACATAATACTCTCTTTATCTACAAATTTTGGTCCTCATTCCTATATTTGCGATATCTGCCACGCCGCTTGCTTCGTATCATCGTTTAGCAAATATGTGAAAACTCTACGTGCACCGTCCAGAATCAGAAATTAAACAGCACACTACTTTAGAGGTCTCAAATTTACACTGACCGTAGCGTAATATCCTGAACGTGAAGGAATTTTCCAAATCACCTCTCTAACAGAGCCAAAGGCACAGAGGTTGAACTACACTCACAGCAATCCATCCAGCATCTTCTAGCACTCCGGCGATTTTTTATTAAATGTCCACCCCAGTTCTCCACATAGTGAGGCCGAACCAGGCGGCTCCCGCAGGCTCCTCCGCCGCGGCACCGCTCAAGGTGTCCATTCAGGCCTCTGCGCTGTTGCAGTTGGTTGAGTCCTCCTACCACGAAGAGACAACAAGAACAACTGGTGCGCTTTTGGGAATCAGATCGGATGATGGGTCTGAAATTGAGGTTGTTGACAGTTACATCGTTCCTCACCAACAAGTGGGCGAAAACCTAACGATTGAAGGTGGCCACCACATTTCCCAGTACGTTCTTTCCAAGAGAACAAACCCAGATCTGGCTCTTTTGGGCTGGTTTTCCACCAGTCACGAGCTAGATGCATACACTGGATTGTTTCATGATTTCTACTCCAGAGGCTCCTCTATAAGCGTTCATCCACATCCTGCTATCCACCTGACGATACAGACCAGAGACTCTGAAAATAACATTATCGCACCCAAATTGATATCATATGTTGCTTCTCCAGTGGGAGCTTCTGGTGCTTTGGCCGCACATTTGAATATTGAAAAGGTGGGATCGTACGCGTTTACTCCGGTTCCCAACAAGGTGGTCTATTCCACTGCCGAGAAGACCGCGCTTTCCTGGATCAAGGAGCCTACCAAGCTAGCCCTGCCAACAGGCAATGCTGTTGAGCTGGTTACCCTTTCGCAGGAATTGGGATCGTTGAGCGGGCTCGTGGACAGAGTTTTGGCGTACACGGACAAGGTGATCTCTGGAGAGATCCAAGGTGACGAGAAGTTGGGCCGTGAATTGCTCAGCCAGTTGAGCGCAAAGCCAACCTCGGTCTCTGCAGATGCCCTGGAAAAGTTGTTCAACCATCATACTCAGGATTCGCTCTTGGTGGAGTATCTGGCCAGTTCTATAAGGACCCAGCTGGAACTGAGTGCCAAACTGACCTCTATTGTTCAGAGTGAGATATAGAAGGATATCAAATTGATGGTGCAATAGGTAATTTAAGTCAATTGAAACCTAACATTTTGGAAAAGGACCTGTACAACTACGTAGGGAAATGCAGGCAAACGTATAGCATAATACAGTGCCAGGACGGTCATCTGAAGATTATGCACCATGCAGAGTGAAATTCAACACTCCGGAAAGACTCTAACCTCAATTTCTAGGAGTGGCATATACACGATTTTCGGCTTATTTTAGCGAATATAAGCTATTCATTCCTTTCGTGCACACTATCTACTAATTGATCCATGTCTACGTCTCCCTTAAAAGATTGTACCTTTCTTGTTTCCCTAATTCCCAGCATATAAAAATCTCGTGATGAGCCCAGAACACTCCAAAATACAAGCTGCACACCGCTGAAAACTTGAATCGTCAGCATCATGCCCCAAAAAGAATGTTGAAATCATCATCATCTCCAAGATCAACCAGCAATGCCTCGACATCGGCAAGTGTGCTTTCGCTGAAAAGCCCACCTTTGGTGCTTCTAAGCCCGTTTTTATGTTTCTTAAGCTTCTTCGCATTCCTCTGGAACTTCTGGAATTTCATGGACTTCACGGGTGTGATGATGATCTCATCGGTAGGCATGGTGCCAAACTCCCTCGACTTTCTCGCAGACTTGGGGCTTTTCGACTTGGGTTTCTTCTCCTTTAGTCGTCTCCTATCGCTAGGAGTGAATGAGGCCGAATAACGACGGACCCCTTGAGAGTGGTCTCCATCGACCACCCCCTTGGACCTGAATGCGGACAGAGGGACCTTGCGCTCCCATTCATCGTTGTCATCGTTGTAAGCTTCACCTTCTTCAAACTCGTCTACATATAGCAGCTCATCCAGCTCCATGATTGGCTGGACGCCCAGAAACTTGGGTTTGGCAGTAGAGCTAGATACTAGTCTACCCTTACCGGAGTTGACCAAAGCGGGCTCCAGCGATCTTGTGGAAAACCCATCGATGATCCCGAACGGTTTCGCTTGATTGGCTGTGGTCCAGACACCGAGCACGGGAGCCCTAAAGTTGTTTTTAGAAGAAGATAAGATCTCCTTTGCGGATTTAGAGCCTATCTTCTTCGTAGAGGGAGGAGGAAGTGTGGTGTCTTCATCTGTAGAGTCCCCGCTCTCATCTTCCAGTACCTTGGACCCATTTGCCTTTTCATTGGCCGCGGTTCCATCTTCATCGCTAGAAGATTCCCCGGAGATGAAGTATGGCCACAGATACGAGTCATCATCGTCCGAATCAACATCTTGCTTCCCCGCAGCATGGTAAGCAGAGTTCTGGAACACGTCATACCAAGGCATTTCGAAATCGTCGCTCACATCGTCATAGTCGTATTCATCAGAGGAAGAAGAGTCGCTTTCTGCGGCCTTGGACTCTTCATTGGTGGCATCGCCAGTACTGTTGGTGTTGCTGACATTGGTAGAGGCGGATGTATGGCTGTTTTCTGAGGTTGCACCTATCACCTCTGGGTCGTGGTAGTCTTTCAATATGGCATCAGCCTCCTCTTGCAAAAGATAGTTCTCTTCTTCGATGTCCTGACCTCCCGAAAGGAAGAAGTCTAAATCGTCATCGCTCTTGCCAAAGATCTCAACCTCGTCGTTATCGTTCTGCAGGGTCCTGATCAACTGGTCTTTATCCAGTTCGTAGTCATCATCCGAGTTCAGCTCAGTTTCGTCAATCTTGGGGACATCCAGTAGCGACTGGTCTTCCAGAGTAGGTGCCATTGGTGGAAATTTGCTTGGCGAAAGAGCAATTTCCTCTCCGATATCTTCTTCGCTGTCTATGACCTCGGGCTTGGGTTTTTGGGTGGTGGAAACGATCTCAAGATCAGATTCCGAGTCAGAATCGTCATCCGAAGAACCCAACGGCTCTTCAGAGGTTCCTCTGCTCTGCCTGGCAATGTTGGCAAGCTTCTTGGTGGCAGTCATTTGGACGTAGTCCACTTCATCATCGTCGTCAGACGAATCTTGCTCATCATCATCCGAAGAGTCTTCGTCACTCACTTCCGATAACGATGAATCTGACGAATCAGAGACCAGACTCAACTTTCTCCGACCCCTTTTCGGTATCGGTATGTTCTGAAGCTTCTTGCCTCCCTTGGAGGAGGTCTTGAGGGATTTACCCTTTCCCGACCGGGCTGTGCTCTTCCCCATTGCGTGGTATGCGTTTGTCGTTTGGTTATATGGTCTTTAACTTGATTCCTGGTTGCGCCTGGGTAATAAACCTAGACGTCGTTTGCGAGTATTCTTCACTTTTCAAAGCCTGATTGCTCAGAAAGTGGGAATCATCTCCAATGAGCGACGGCTATACTTCAGATTGAGGGTTTCAGACAAGACTTCGGGGGTAACTCCCTATTGGTAATAATATAATAAAACTCTGGGGTATTTGCAAATAACTCAGGTGGTTTGCAAAATCACAAATATCAGGATAAGGTCCTTTTTCGTGGGTAAAAAACACACAAGTTGCTTGGTATCAATGGCTTTTACCAGCGACTCTTGTTCTCTGCGCTATATGGCTGTATCTCCTTGGATCACAAGAGAAATGTTCCTGGATAGTGTGTGCTAATAGACAGGAAGATTTCTGAGAATTCGCAACAAATGCCAATTGTTCAATTATCTTCAACAGGGTCAAAAGTAAGAGCACGGATTTCAGGCGAGTTTAGGGACCATTCAAATTACGCAATAATTCCACAGACTACTAAGCTGTAAAATTTTCAGAAGGAATAAACACTAGCTCATCTCTGGTACAGGCGCACGACCTTTTATATCGACACGACTGGAAAATGGCAGCGGAGATAAGCGAGCACTGGTTTACGCCTCATTGCGGGTGGTCGTTGATACCTTCTTTCCGATTGTTTTTCGCCACTTAAAGGTAGATTCCTGAATTTTTGCTGTACAATATTCTGACTATGATCAAAGGCGTACGGTTTGGCACGCTGGGCTTCAGTACTGAACGGGTAGCGTTCTGCGGTTCAAGAGGCTTCTCGAGACAGCAACCAGAAAGGCCTCGTGTTGAACGGGCCGGTTTTGGAACCAGATTTTTTTCTTATGCGTTTTTGGGGCTGACTGGTGTATATTTCGCGGATAACAAGTTTAACAACTCAGTGATAACGAGGGCGACCAGATCTGTTACTACATTACTGTTGATATCCGCAGACTACAAATGGAACTTCGAAGAGGGAAAAGATATCGAGGCTCTTCATCAGAGAAACTCCAAGCGACTGTACGACATGATAGCGAGCAACAAGGGACTTTATGTGAAAATTGGACAGATGATCGCTATTCAGGGAAGCATGTTCCCAATGGCCTACCAGGAGAAGTTCAAAAGGTTATTTGACAATGCTCCTGCAGACTCTTGGGCAACGGTGGATTCGGTGTTATCTGCAGAACTAGGGCGGGATTACCGAACCAAGCATTTTGAGTGGATAGACGAGGCTCCAGTAGCAAGTGCAAGCATTGCGCAAGTTCATAAGGCGGTATTAAAGAATGGAGAGAAGGTGGCAGTGAAGGTTCAACACAAGTCGTTGGAGCATCAGGTGCCCGTTGATTTGGCTATTTACCAGCAGGTGATGGACTTTTACAGTTGGTTCTTCGAGATGCAGATATCGTTTGTTACCCAGTATATCTGTGACACTATGAAGGAGGAGACTGACTTCAACATTGAGTACAGAAATGGGGCTCTGCTGAAGTCAAAGATTGACTCAGACCCAGAGTTCAGAAACAGGATGTATGTGCCGAAGGTGTATCCAGATTTGGTGACCAAAAAGGTTCTGGTAGCTGAGTGGATTGAAGGCGATAGTGTCTCTGAAATGAAGCGTTTGAAAGTGAAAGGCTACAACATTGCAGAGTTGTCTAAAGATATTGTCAAGCTTTATGCCAGACAGGCATTCGAGTGGGGAGACGTTCATTCAGACCCTCACCCTGGAAATTTCATTGTGAGAATGGTGAAGGACGGGAATAAGACTCGCCAGCAATTGGTTATTCTCGATCACGGACTGTATGTCCATCTCAGTGACAAATTTAGGCGTGAGTATTGCCAGTTGTTCAAGGCACTTTCTGAGGCGGATACGGCCACCATGAAGCAATTAACGACCGAATGGGGTATAAGGCAAGGAGATATGTTTACATCAATGGCCACCATGAGTACTGAGGGAATGAAAGATATGAAAAAGAGGTTTGAGGAGATGAGGACCAAGAGTGATTACGAGAAACAGGTGATGATGAAGGAACAGATGAAGAACTTTTTTGATAGCACCGACAAGTTTCCTTTGGCCATGGTGTTCTTGGGAAGAGGAATGAGAATAGTCCAAGGAATTAACCATCAGCTGGGTGCTCCAGTCAACAGATTAGCCATATTGAGTGATGAGGCTAGACGTTCGTTGCGTCTATCGCCCTTGGTGCCTACATTGGCAAAGTCCTCGATCCTATCCAGAACTTTCGCTCAGTCAGTGTACAGATATGCCATCTTCTGCACTTTCAGAGTTGTTCTTACATTGGCATATTGGACTTACAGGATCAGGAGTAATGTATATGCATTCTTTGCGCCGCATTCTAAGGGAGCAGGCGAAGACATAGAGGAGGTTATAGATAAGCAGATGGTTTATGCTGCACAAACCATGGGAATGCAAGTGAAGACTGGCGACTATGCCTATTTAGGGTGATGGACAACTCAAGGTTGTTAATTATATATCAGGCTCATGTACATAGTGATTCTTTGTTCTGCAGTGGGTTATATATGCTAGACGGATATGAGAGTGCATCAACCAAAAATTAATATGGAAAAATAAAAAAATTTCAAAAGATTAAGAGGCTACTAATGCACAATGTCTTGCAAAAATAACAAGAAACCATTGTCATTCTCTTTGCGCCATGTCCGAGAGAATAAAAAAGAGTTTTGTCAATACTGATATAGAACCCATATATATCGGCGGTTGCAATGCTACAATCTCGTACGATGGGACCATCATGGCCACCGCCGTGATGGAGGACATCATAGTGACTAACATCGAGACCCAGGAAATTGTTCATAGTCTTGAGGGTGATGGTGAACTGTTGACTGTGCTTCAGATTACACCTGATGGAAAATATCTGGCGATCGTGTCACGCTCTCAGCAACTCAAAATATTCAACCTGGAGACATCCAAGTTCGAGAGAAGTTTCAAGCTCAGCTCTCCAGTGTACATATCCTCTGCTGATCCCACCTCTTCGCTGTTTGCATTCGGCGGTTCTGACGGAAGCGTCACAGTTTGGGATATTTCAGGCGGTTACGTGACACATTCTTTCAAAGGTCACGGAACCACCGTATGTTCGCTAGCTTTCCACGGTGATTTGAACACCAAGAACTGGAAGCTGGCCAGTGGTGATATCATGGGTTCCGTCAGAATATGGGATCTCGTTAAAAGAAAGTGTCTAAAGACTTTGAATGAACACTCCGGTGCTGCCAGAGGAGTGGGATTCAACCAATCAGGCGAAGTCTTCGTCTCTGGTGGTCGTGACAACCTGTACATTCTATGGAACACCGAGAGCTGGAAGGAGATCAAGACGGTTTCAGCCGGCCACCAGATTGAAAAAGCCGGATTTACAACGGCCTTGGATGGCTCAGAGTTACTATACACTGCTGGAGGAGACAGTTCTTTCAAACTATGGGACATAAAGTCAGATGCCGTGTTGGCTCAACACGCACCACCTTTGAAGACCAACGAAGAGCTAATCATCACGGACGTGATATTGACGGAAACTGAAAAGGCTATGTTGGTGCTTTCAGATCAGACCATTTGCGATGTTTCGCTATATCTGGACGAAGATGATAGTTCTTATTTGCCTGTGAATAGGATAATCGCAGGTAACCACGGAACTATTGCAGATATGAGATTTGTTGGATCTGAGTTCAACATGCTGGCACTGGCCACAAACTCCCCATCTGTTCGTATTGTGGATCTGGAAAGACCATTGGAAATGAGTCTTCACGAAGGACATACTGATCTGCTGAATGCTGTTGATGCTTCTCGTGATGGTAAATGGTTTGCCACTGCTAGCAAAGACGACACTGCCAGACTATGGAGATGGAATGACGACTCTGAATCCTTCGAGTGCTATGCTGTTATGAGTGGTCATGCTGGCTCTGTGACTGCAGTTGCACTTCCAACACAGCTCAACAACGGATATCCTCATTTTGTTCTCACAGCCTCTGCAGATCTCACAGTCAAGAGTTGGAGCATACCGAGCCCGGAACGCAAGAATACCGATGGACCTGTTGAAATCAAGCTTGCAAAATACACCCGAAAAGCACACGAAAAAGATATCAACTCCATCACTGTCTCACCAGCGAACGAACTTTTCATAACTGCTAGTTATGACAAAACAGCAAAGGTATGGGACTTGGAGTCGGGTGAGACAATTGGAATACTTAAGGGCCATAAAAGAGGCCTATGGAATGCCAGAGTAAGTTTCTGGGACAAACTGGTAGCCACAGCTTCTGGTGATAAAACAATCAAGCTATGGTCTTTGGAGGACTTCACATGCAAAAAGACGTTTGAAGGACACACCAATGCTGTTCAAAGAGTGGAATTCATAGATAAGGGCAGGTTCCTCCTTTCTGCCGGAGCAGATGGCCTGGTCAAGATCTGGGATATCAGCTCTGGCGAATGTGTGAACACGCTGAATAACCACGACAATCGTCTCTGGGCCCTTTGTGTCAAAGACGATGGAAAACAGATCATCTCCGCAGATGCTGATGGTGCTATCACCATCTGGGACGATAACACAGAAGAGGCCCTTGCCGAACAGGAAGAGAAGGATAAGGTCAAAGTGGAGCAGGAGCAATCTCTCAGAAACTACATTAGTGACGAGGATTGGTCTAACGCATTTTTGTTAGCATTGACCCTGGATCATCCAATGAGATTGTACAACGTGGTCAAGGCCTCTATCAATGCTGGTGCTGATAAGGATTCCTCCCTGGGCTCTTTCAAGCTGGAGAAGTGCATTGCATCTTTGGAGAGCACCCAATTGCTCCAGCTGTTTAAGAGGATCAGGGACTGGAATACTAACGCAAAGTTCTTCGAGATCGCACAGAAACTGATCAATACCGTGTTCCGTATCTTTGATATCGAGAAGTTATCTCAGATCCAAGGAATGATGTCTCTGATTGACGCCATCACACCCTATAGCGAGCGCCATTTTGCGAGATTGGATGATCTGATTGAGCAGACATATATTCTGGACTATGCTTTGAAGGAAATGGATAAACTGACCGCCGCCTGAATAATAGTACATAATCAATCTAATGCTTGTAATGTCACGTGCCCAGATGGCAGATTATTGACACGGGATCAAATGGCAGTATCTTTCGGGGAAGAAATGATTGAACTTTCTCTCAAACCCTTATCGTTGACACATTCAGCACTCTGAAGTCTCAGTCTTCATCAAATTCCCTCATATGAGTTCGCCTGAGCGGAAAAGAATCAGATCAGATATAGACGCGTCCGAGTCGCGCAGTCCGAGACTGGCGTCGAACGATAGCTACAACTCGGCCTCCAGAGAGAGAAGGAGGTACAAGTTTTGGCGCGGGTTTTCAGCAAGGTCACTGGCCCTTCCGACTAATTCGTGGATCTTCTCCGAGGAAGAATTGTTTCAGGAAAGTCCGTCCAGGGCAAAGTTGGCATTCAAAGACGAGATTACGCGAAGAGCCAAAGGTGTTCAGTTCATTCACAACTTGGCCAAATCCTTGAACTTATCAAGACTGGTGGCGATAACAGCATCTGTATATTTACACAGATTCTATATGAGGAAGGATATCTTGGGACATCACTATTATGAAATCGCAGGTGCTTCTTTATTTCTGGCTTGCAAGGCTGAAGAATGCAGAAGAAAGCTCCATGACGTTGTCGTTTGGTGCGCAAGGTTGTCCAGCAAAGACCCGAAAATGATCGTTGACGAACAAACCAAGGTATTCTGGCAGTGGAGAGACAGACTGGTCAGACTGGAAGAAAAATTGCTGGAGGTTCTGTGTTTTGACATGACTCCTGACCAGCCATACAAGCTATGCTATGATATCACCAGGGCCAACGAAAGTATCTTCAACAAACTGAAGGATTACAAGGGCCGTGGATCTTTTAGTGAGTTCTATTTCCACAGATGTTGTACTTTCTTCGAATGTGCTGCTAGAACACCCTTATGTCTTTTGTTCAGGGCAGAGGTGATTGTGGCAGTGGGCATGGTATTGTGTGCGGTAGAAGACGATATCAAAATTCCAGACCAGATCATATCGAATGATCTAAATGTGTCTGCCGAGGACGTCTTTGCTTGTCTACAGCTCTATCACAGGATACTGGATAAAGTACCTGAAGTCAAACCATATGTGGCGGTGAAGTACCCTGAACTCACCAAGGAGGACATATATGCAAGGTCGAATGGGTTCCGCAAGGAGGATATGACACCAATATCACAGAAAGAAGACTCAAAAGAGCCTCAAGAACAAAAACAAGAGCAGCAACAAGACCATATCGAGGAAACCGAACTCGCTGCGAAAGAGATAGTGGTCTGAAGGTCGTGGACTACAGATTTTTATTCCGTGCGGCTCTTTGGGCGGCTCGTCCTCGTTGAAGATACCAATACATTGTTTCGTTTATCCCACCAAACAATCACCATCAAGGCTAAAAACATGTCCGGGTGTCCCAGTGCTAAGATTATTGCTGTAAGTTTAATCTCCCTCTGCCTCAGTAGCATCGTCTAACAGGTCCAGTTCTCGACGGAAGAGCTCCGTCGCCGTTGTTTTCTCAAGAAGGGACTGCGCATGACCATGATGGTTTGCGGTGAGACCGGAACCGGCAAGTCTACCTTCGTCAAGATGCTGTGTGGTGAGAACTGTTTTGGCGAAGATCCTTTGCCTGAGTTTAAGCCTGGTATGGACCCACAAGTATCCATCAGGACATTCAATGCTTTGGTAATGGAGGAGGAAACGCCCATCAATCTGGATGTAGTAATGGTACCGGGATTTGGAGATAAAGTGGACAACAGACGTTGTTCAGGAATTGTGTTGGATTACCTGAACAATCAGCTGAATTCCGTTTTGAACGAAGAATGCCGTATTCAGCGCAATTCAATGGTCAAAGACGGCAGAGTTCACGTCCTCCTTTACTTCATCAGACCAACAGGAAAGGGGCTTCGTCAGCTGGACATCAACTTCATGAAGTTAGTGGGACCAAGATGTAATCTGATCCCTGTTTTATCCAAGGCAGACGTCATGAGCTCAGCTGAGCTCATCACCAACAAGAAGAAGGTGATGGCAGACATCACTGCCAACAACATTGAGATCTACGACTTTGGTCCTTGGATTGAGGACGCTAATGAGGGAGAACTTCCTGAGTTCTTGAAGGTTCTTCCTTTTGCCGTCATGAGCTCAACGGAAAAACGGGAAGTCGATGGCAAAGAGCAATACGTTAGGGAATATCCTTGGGGTACTGCCATTCCCGAGGATGTAACCCATAGCGACTATCTGATGCTGAAGATTTTACTTTTGGGCACATGTCTTCAAGATCTCAAAGATACAACAGTAAATGTGATATACGAGAGATTCCGCACGGAGAGATTGTCCAGCAAAGTTAACATCCGCTCTGCTTCCAGTGCCAAGGTCATGAACGCTTTGATAGACAGGGTTACTTAGGCACCAATTCATAAATCAAATAGGATCAGAACGAAATACAGACATACATCAAACAATATCACGCAGACCGTAATGGTGCTCCAAGTACTCTTCAATTTTTGATGGAAGAGCTCCTTGGTGGTATCCAGTGTAATTTTCTTTCCATAGATCCACAAGATGGAAACTGAGTCGTAGGTTTTCCCTTTGCTTGATTTCTCCCGTCTCGTGCTTGAGAATTCCCCTTATCTTGTTTGTTATGGTGCGACTCATAACACCTGTATTACTGTCATGAATTTTGTACCATTTTGCACTCGCTGGCAAGCAGTCTTCGAAAACGACATTTTCTGGGTTGTTTCCAAGTAAACAGGGTGATATGAGCCACCAGTTCCATGGGTAATCCAAATTTGTGTCATCGCTTTTGATATGCAAGCTGGAATTCCTGAGATACCTTAAAGAAGCTATTATCTGCTCAATTTTTGTTGTCATGAACGATTCATCAATGCTTTGAATAAACTTTTCTCCAACAGGCTGACAAGCTTTGTTCAGGGAGAAGTAGAACCGTAGAAAATCGAAGAACAGAATTGTATCAACGTGAATATCCCCGCACATCAAAAGACTCCAAACAATTTTGTCGTAAAGTTTCGAATTATGCGGATCATCATTGTAGTTCGTGGCTGATAGCAGAATATAGTCCGTGGTGGCATCAAGAATATGATTTTTCTCAAGTCTGAACCATTTTTCACCCGTTGGCATGATTCTAACACGTCTTGACCGAAATGCCAAAACTTCCGAAAAAGTGGCCCTCGCCTTCAAAGTACTCTGCCGATGATAAAGCTTACTGGTATCACTAAGTTTCAGTACGAGAACCGGTTTTGTGATATCTCTGAGGTCTGTTCCTTGACTTTGCAAAAGTTCCAATTCTGTTTCCTTCCACTCTCTCAAATAGCATTGAATCAATAAAATGTAAATGCAGTTGGTATTTTCTGGCCTCATCAAAACATAGTCGAGCCTTATATCCTCTAAGACTGCATAATCCAATGCACACTTCAGCATGTCAACCAATGCAACAGCTATCGTAAGATGGCTCTTAGCAGACTCAAGGTCATTCTTGTCAAGACTGATTATTCCCATCATAGTATGAAACAGATGGTAATTCTTGACTTGATCTTTGGTTTCAGAAGAATTAGGCGTACTCATGATGACTTCTTTGACATACTCTTCTAAGCTTGACGTGAGAGCATATGGTGAAGCGTGCTCAAATGCCTTAATCAACCATTGCATCTCTGGAAGCGTAAAAGGATTTCTAGGTAGAATTGGCAATGGAGACGTCAATCTCATGCTGATACAGTATTCCATAAAGGAAATGACAGAATTATCTAGATATCTTCCCCGCATTTCTCTCAAGTCGTCAATTATGTTTTTCCAGTTTTTTATGCGATCCTGGAAGGACTCTAGGAATCTGAAATTTGCGGTAGTCTCTAGGAATTCAACACATTTCCAGAAAGTTATGAGAATGTCCTTTGAATCAACAAGACGGAAGTTGCTGAACAGAGTTAGCATTTTTTGGGGAAGACATTTAAACTCTGGTAGGCGTCACAGAGAGTGAGTAAAAACTTACCACAGGTTGGCACAACTAACAGTTATAGGTGTCTCTGAGAAACTTTGACATCTTTCGCAAGTATTTCTCTCCTCATGGCTAAGACAGTGATGCTTGTAATAATGCTGTGCTTTGGTACATTCGCCACCAAAGAACTCTGATAACTTGTTCATAGCCAATCGCTTACAGATAATGGATATGTTTTCCAGGAGCAGATGTTTTTGAGATATAGCGGTTTCACTCAAAGCTAATTGTATCTCACATAAGCCCTCTTGAAATCTGTTCAAAAGTATGAGAGAAACTCCAAAATATATCCTATGTTCAGGTTCCACCTCCATCAAGATCTCTTCAGCAGAGATCTTGGATATGGTAAGAATGGCTTCCACGAGATAAGCATCAAAGTCGAGGCTTTCAAATGAAGACCTCATTAGACACAAACAGGGCAAACTCTTAAAAGTTCGCGAACCACTCGATGATTATCAAGTATCAACTTGACTATGTCAAGAGCTAAGTGAACCAAAAGACACGTTACAACACAGACATTGTCATAAAACTTGGTCAATCCACTACTCCATCTCAGTCAAGAACGCCGCTCAGTCTTTTGGCCAATATCCAAATAAACACCTCTCTGCTCTCAAAAGCTACATGCAAGCCTCTCCAATATAAAATGGAATAGACAATGAGCTTACCTTCCTCATCAGACAAGTCCAATGACCGGATGGTGTTACCTTCATTGACAGCAGATGTAAGCAATTCCCCATGCATCTGGCCAAGATCAACGCGACTTGACTAGCTTCAACGTAACTTATGACTAACAAGCACAGACCCAAATAATTGCATCCGAGCTTCCTGATTCTTTAAATGATACCCCAATTGGTTCCGAAGAATCCGAACCAATCCATATTCAGAACATCCACGACGATACCCTTCAGGTGCGAAGAAGAGAGAGATATGTGCATGCCAACCACGAGAATACCCACAACGTCACCATCAACAGCCCAAATATTACAGGGACCCCGTTTGTGAGACAGGTACAAACTCCAAACTCAAATCTGGCCATTAAGATCAACAACGGCCAGGAATCTCAAACACCGCTGTTTGCGAAAATCAAGAATCCGTTCGAGGACACACCCACTTCGGAGATTCCCACTAAGAAGTCTATTCTGGAATTTGGTATTGCAAATGAGGATACTCCAAGTGTTTCTGCAGAATCAAGGAGCAAAAGAGCTTTGGAAACGTTCAAGAGACTTGGGGAAAACGATGGCGATATCGATATGGAGCTGGAATTGGAGGACGGCATCATGCTGGGTGCGAACGGAGGAGATGACACCTTCAACCAGATGAACAGCAACAAGGGAGATATCACAACTGCTACCATAGATGAAGGCGATTACGATGATGAGGTGAATAGAGCTCTGAGAAACGTGGATATCTCTACTAATGAACCTATCATGATCGATAATTCAGAGGCAACGATAATACACGATAGGCAGCCGGATGATCACAAGTTCTCAAGTGGTCTTCATCTTCAGTACGAAAACTCACAAGTGTCGAACGACGGGATCCAAGTTCCGGCATCAATTGAGAAAGTCGCCCGAAGCAGGTCTCAGGGCGTTTCTCAGAGCTCGATTGTGAGTTCTGATGGTGACTCGGACAATGAACCCAACCAGGAAACCCCTCTTCCAAAGAGGAGGTCACAGACGATTTTTTCTCTGAGCGTTGAGCACGACAAGTTTCAGGCTTTTTCAACACCCATCTCGAAGAATCGCAGTATCAATTTGTCCAAGCATTTTACCCAGGAGCTGAGCGAATTGGAAGAGAATGACGAAGCTCGGGAAAGCGGCAAGGTTGGCACGATATCAACATCTGCTGAAACTCAGGTAATACATGGCCAGGTGAGCCAAATGCTCTCCTTGTCCAATGACAAAGGAGGACTTGTCCAAAAGCCCCTGGACAAAGAATCAAACCCGTCTTTAGATACCGGGGACAAACAGGTATGGAACTCATCAGGCGAAGTGGTGAGAGATAACCTAGCAGAAGTTGATACCACAATCCTGTATGACAAGTATATTTGGGCAAGGATTGAAAGGCACAAAGTTCCTGCCAAAATTAGCCAACTGTTTCCCAACGATACTGTTGATGTGTTATATGGCGAAGACAGTGTTGCTCGGATAAAGAAGTCCCAAATACTGGCTCCTATGGAGATTCATATTGGTGATCAGGTCAGAATAAAGGATGAAGCTGGCTATTTCAAAGTGACTGGCTTACGATGCAAACGCCCGGATATGTCTGAGGAGATTGTCAGGTCAATCCGTGGTTTTGACACAGTTTACTTAGTAGGAAAGACTCGTCCAGAAGAATTTTCGAGGGACCTATCGTCGATATATTGCACCAGGTTTCCGAACAGATCCATATTCAAAAAGTTCAATGATGAGGAGGCTTTCGAGAAGTTTATACAGGGTTTAAAGTTTGAGACCGACGCAACCGAAATAACACCATCTGGGATATTTCAGGGCTATTGCTTCTGTTTTACACGCAGTGGTGTTGACAATGAAGAGGATTTCAAGCGGAGAACGCAATTCATTTTGGATTCTGGAGGTGTTATTCTAGAGAATGGATTCACCGAACTTTTAGAACCCTCCAGTGATTTATCTTTCACCAGACACGTTTCACTCAAAAGCTTCAGACTACCACTGACTCTATCCAACAAACCATGTCGAACAGAGAAATACTTGCAGGCATTAGCATTGGGTTGGCCCTTGCTGTCGGAAAAGTTCATTGACGACTGCATATCCAACAAAGAAAACGCAAAGTCGTGGTTCCGGTACCTTTTGGCAGCGGGTGAATCGCAGTGGCATCAATCCACAATGAGTTTAAACATCTTTGAGTTTTACGAAAAGTACCGTCTCGGAATGTCGCTTTGGGACCAGGTGAACAACAACTCCAACATTTTGGCCCATTATCAAGTTCTGATAATCAACAAGTCGATAAATGTCAAGAGGGAGACTTTGTTGTTCATACTAACTGCTCTAGGAGTGAAAACGATACACTTTGTCGCCAGCTACCAGAATGCGCTGAAGAAAGCTAAAGATTTTGAAATGGACGGCTCGATAACGGCTGTATACTCTGAAGACGCAATTGAAGAAGTTGTCAAGCAGCTCAGTTCCAAAGGAGCCAAAAACACGAGAAATACTGTGAAGTCGTCGCAGAAGAGCCAAGGAATCAAGAAGTTTTTTCCGAGTGCAACGCCTGCAAAGAGAAGAATCACTCCAGCAACAGATCTGAAAGGACTGAACATAAGGTATATCAACTGGGAATGGATCGTTCAATGTGTGATTTGCTCGCATTCGGGAGAGATCCCACTGATATGACAGTTTAGATTCTACTTTCTCGTGATGAGTTATTCGATCTAACGTGATACGAGTGCACAAAATACTGCCAGACTTCTTATTTATCAACTTTTCTGGGACTTGATACTTTTGGAAAGACTTTTCTAGTAATAATACAACATGGCTAGGCCCCAACAATTGTCTATCGTCTATCGAAAACAAACAAACAGCGGTGGACTTGGATAAAAAAAACGCAGGTGAATAAAGAACAACTGTGATGGGCCAATGCGTGAAAATGATGACTGTTGGCTTGGCTAGCCGTGCGTGATACATGGGAGCTGTTTTTTTGGCATGGTTGATGAAGAGATACTTTCACAATATCAACACCATATAAACAAATACCACACCGCACCCGATCTGCCATAGAGTGGAAGATGCAAGTCCACCAAACACATGGGTCTTTCCCAAGGCCAAAGATGAGCCGATGGCTTTGGAACTCTTCGAGTAAGACCCCGACACATCTGAGGCTGCTGAAGCAGATATGTTCGAGGAAGACTGGGACTTTCCACCACCAATAATGACCTCTCCGTTAGAGATGAGCGCAGTGGAAGCAGAAGCAGAGGAGGCAGTCATTCCTGAACTCGTGTAATCATTCGTGACAGTCAAGGTCAGAGATGAATATGAAGTGACGTTATTCGGCACAGCAAACGGAATGGATGATGCATCCGGGTCAATTGCTGATCTCGTGTGCGAACGAGCGGTGGAATTTCCAAACCCAACCAAAGATGTGGTGGTGAGTTCTTCAGAAGCAGCCTTGGAGATAAAAGCCGGATTGGCCTGGCCCATGGCGATTTTGCGAGAATCCACATCAACGGCCATGTAGATGGACCTCAGGAATGGAGTTCCCAATACTGTGTAGCCGGTGTAATAGTCAGGTAGTATCGCAAGCGAACAGGCAGTGTCTCCATTCTGGAATCTCAGCAGGGTGTTATTGTTGTCATAAGCTTCGTACAAAAGCTCGACAAGTGGAATCATGACTGTGAGGTTTCCAAAGTGGAAGTCCAAGAAACCTGTCCGACTAACGTTACAATTCACGAGCCACGTATCAAGATCCGACGAGTAGTATGCGTTAACCTGAACCGCGATCTCAATCAAGGTTGAGTACGGTAGGAAACTGTACAAGAGCCGTGAATCCAACAAAGCTGGTCTGGGGTATGACCCGGAGGTGAAGCCATCTGTGAACGACCGCGAGAACGTGAGCGACTTTCCAGAGGAAGAGGTTACTCCCAATCCAGTGAGTGGAATAACGGGGTAATCGTTGGACCAAGCGAATCCAAACGTTTCTCCAGTATCCAAGATGGGGATGTAATCGAATTCCACCAAAGGCCCGATGAACCGGTCTGAATCAAGACCTCCCAAGATGAGCTCTGCATATGAGGCGTTGATTCCATTCAACGAAAGCGAATAACTCGACGAGTTGATGTATCCTTCTTCAACCATTGCTTTCAGGAACGAGGTCGAAGATCCCGAAGGAGCACCGAGTCCCAGACCTCCACTATAAACGTTGGAGTCGTTAGCACTCACAAACACAAAGTCAGGCAGCTTATACGAGGCCCCAGAGTCGTCCTTGAAAGTCACTTCATCCTCGACATAGTTGCCGAATATCTCAATGTAGTTGAGATACGTCTGGTTCACTTGAATATCCGACTCGTTCCCGTTCACATAGGAAGCATTTATCGTGAGCTGCGAAGACTGGTTGAAGTAGTGACCCGACTTCGAAAGCTCAATATCGTACAGTCCGTTGGACGGGCATCCCGAGGCAGTTTCTGTTGAGGCAATAGTCCTTGTATGGGATTGCGAGACCACTTCTGTTGTGCAGTTTGGGAAGTCCGCGAGGTTTGGAATCCAGATGTCTCCAGAGCCGATATCCAGTCTCAGAGACACGTTCTGAGCCGGCTTTCCAATTTCAAATTTGTAGTCGTAAACCTCACCATAACTCGGGATTAGTTTAAGATAGGGCAAGTCGTCTGTCAGGACCAACGGTAGAACACTGGCTAATACCGCGAGCACGTTTACCGCCAACATGGTGCTATTGCGTGGACAGGGGACACAGACCTAAACAGCAGAAATAAAGTCAAAAACGAGAAACTTCCAACTAACCAACTGCAGGGCAGTAAACAGCGGCGAAGGCGAAAAAGAATACAAAGAATGTCCTCCTCACGTGGCCTAGCAGTCCTCGTGCCTGTGTTCAGCGATCCCTTGTTCCAGTCCTTGTTTCCGTATGGCTTCGTGAAGAAATTCGTTTTTTCTCCTTTCTACTTTGGGAGACTGCAGGAGTTTTATGGTTCGCGCACGTCAAATGAGACACTTTTCGCGTTTTACGGCTTTGGAATTGCTGGATATGAGCCGGAAGAAAAAGAATTAGATTTAGGATAATTTCAAATGGGGCTTTTATTGTTTAAATCTTGCCTGTTTCCATTTGTGCGTTCAATCTCCCGAGAGCAATATGAAGCCTTGGGGATGATATCATAGGTGTGCACCACCCAAACTGCTTAAAGCCGCGCGGGTTTCCGTCCTCGGCCTAACAATACTACATTGTAGGCCAAAAGAGAACCGAGAGAACGCCGAAATGGTCGCCAAGGTTCCGAAAGAGGATTGCGTTGTATTAGTTACGCTGAACTGTTGTTGTATAGCCTGCAAGATTGGTGCAATACCAAATCAGACAAGTATTGTGTCATCTTTTTATAGCACACAAAAGCAGCTAAGAATAGAAGGCATCACGACGTGATGATTGTTGTCATGCTATTGTAGTGGCTTAGGGTGCAGCACGTTGTTGAGTGGGAACGTTACACTACCTCCGGGTCATAAATGACGGTTTGGCTAGGTGATTTTGAGCAGTGCTGAATATTTGTACTAGTGACATATTTATCGTATTCAAGTTGATATCTCAGTTCCGGAAAAAGAAATGTTCTGATCTTGGATGGTGATGCCTACTAGCGTGTCTTTAGTTACTCTGAATAGTTGACTATTGGAAAGTTTCGCTAACTTTCTGTGAAAATTCTAAATTAAGGATAAACTGAATAAACCATTAATTGATTAGTTTCGGCGAATTTCATTTGTACTTGGCATAGCCCTCAAATGACGTTCTCAAAAAAGAAACGGCCGATATATTAGCAGAAAAATCTTCTATATTTTAGGGCTAATGTCAGATTCAGTCGTTTAGATACCTATGCAAACCATTGCAACCCAGACGAGTGAGATACCCCATAAATCAGGTAGCAGCAACCGGCGATATCCGATAGCCTCTTTTCCCCGCCACTTTGCTCAACCGATGTCCAAACAACTAAACACAGTTCCTTCCGCCAACATTACATTGAAGTCAATCCACACCGTCATCATTTAGCTGGTGACATCTTCAGATCATATCTGTTGAGATCGCAGAGGTTGCGTGCGGCGGCTAAATCCTTATTTTCAACCACCCGTATACTTGAAGGACTACCTTTACGAGTCTACGAGCAAAGATCACGAGACGCAATTCTGTTAACAGACAGATAATTGGTAAAAAGAGCCGCGGCCTGAACACCGCCGCTGTGAACAAAACGGAAAAGACACAAAAACACTAACACGTAAGAAAAGTACTCTTAAAACAACTTGAGACATAAAAAAGGGGCCAAAAAGCGGAAAACCGACCAGCGAGAAAAGGATGGAAAAAGCTAAAAAGGCATGACACGGGAAACGACGGTATTGTGGAAAAGTGATGACGTTGAAAATAGTGAAAACTAACAGCTGCATCAAATGTAGACAGTATTGGTAGGTGTCTTGGACATCTAGTAGATGCCATAGTCTTGATTCACCAGAGGTGCAAATTGAGGCATCTGCTGGAACGGAATCTGCTCGGCTGGAACCATGAAAGGACTGTTGGAAGTATAGTATCCAAATACGGGTAGCTGTGGTTGTTGTGGTTGTTGTGGTTGTTGTGATTGTTGTTGTTGTTGTTGTTGTTGTTGTTGTTGTTGTTGTTGTTGTTGTTGCTGCTGCTGCTGGTATTGGTACCGGTACTGTTGTTGTGATTGAGCATGGTCCTGATGGAAATCCTGAGACTGTTGTGGGGCAATTTGAAGATACAAGAATGGATTGTTCTCATTATCCAATGACTCGTAATCTTCTTCCTCTCCTCTCTGCAAAGGTGACTGCTGTTTCACGTGAACCTCTTGAATATGAGTTTGTGGTTCTTGGAGTTCTGGGAGAGGGTACCACTCGTGCTGGGCCTCTTCTTGCTTCACCTGGGTAAACTGCTTGACCTCCTCACTCTTCACCTTGGAAAACAACTGGACTTCCTCTTGCTTGGCCTCTTCTTGCTTGACCTCAGCAAGCTGTTCGATATCTTCGTGCTTTACTTTGGAAAACTCCTCAATTTCCTGCACCACTTCGTCCTCGTCCTTGCTACAAGCGTCCCTCTGCAAAACATCCAAAAGAGGTGAATGCTTGCCTGTCTTTCTCTTACCCTTCCTCAATTTCGATACAAAATCAACTGGCAACTTCGGACACGCACCCTCTTCGATGTGCATCTCCACCCAGATCTCATTGTTCTGGAAATGCTCGCCACACAGGCCACACCAGCCCATCTGACCAACACGGCCACTACTGCGAGTGCCTGGAGGATACTTGAAATGACGCGACTTGAGATGCGTCTTATACGTGTCTCTTCTCGAGAAACCACCAGTGGCATGACACTTGTGTGCGGCATCCGCATCGTAGAACGGACACCCAAACGCCTTATCCGTCCAGTGCTTCTTGATGTGACGCGTCAAATACCCGCGGATCTTGAACCGTGTCTCACAGTAGGGACACTGAAACTTCTTGTCAGAGGATGTCTGAAGCATTTTGAACGATGAGTACTCCGACTCGGAGTTGGAAGAAACCGGGCTGATGGAGTTGGAGTCTAGGTACGTCAGGACGGACTCATCTGCTGAACTTGCTTCGTAGCAATTGCTGTGTGGAACTCCATGACTATTATAAGCAACAATGCTGCTATTGCTGGCACCGTTAACACTGCTTGGAGAGTTCTCAGAGACAGGAGAAGGAAAGTACTGCTGGTATTTGGATTGATCCAGCAAAGTCCATTCAATTTCGCCCTTTCCGTTAGTAAACGGCACCAAGTGTGAGTTGTTGGAATCGAGAGCACATTGCTTGAGATCTGTTTTGGCAGTATCGTCGAGCTTTGGGTTCAGCTGACATAGTTTAGGGAACAAAAACGAGTTATTTCTCTTCTTGACAGGGTGCTCAACCGACAGGAAGGATTCAACGAATTGAATAACCCTGGAAAACCATACCTGAACGGTCAGCGTTATCCGGGTGAGAATATAGCTGATGATTTGCATTTGTATCACTTTCAAAGCAAAACACAACCGGCTCTGAAAGCAGTTTTGTATCACGGTTGGCGGTCACGCAACTATCAGACAAGAGTAGAGATGCAAAATTGTTTATAAGCTGATGGGAGAAGAGGTATTTGATGCTGATAGGTCTCTTCAGATTGGTGGCAAATTGCTATATGTTTCCCTGTATTGTTTGCACAAAGGAAATTTGTGGTTGTAACAATAAAAGGAAAAAGTGTCAAGGGGGAGGGGAACAGATTGGGCCAGGAGATTGACGCAAATTTGCGGCCGGGTAATAGGCGATGCGGGCGACACCGAGGTCACTGGCAGATCAAAAAATATTACGTAATAGATTTTTTTCACTTTAGCTTTTGATCTACATTATATTCTAACCTCAGCCCACAGGAAGGTGCTTTCGTATTAATCTGGCAAGAAGACTAGCTCCTTGTAAATGATATGTCTGTAATATTAGGCTCACTGGCCCATGCCTCAATCCAAGTCTCAATCTCTCTCCCTCTCCCTCTGGTGCTCGTCTACCCCCACCAATTGATACTCCTCGTAATGCTTAGGATCTTCTTCGTTTAATCTGAAGTAGTTGTACCACATAATATCACCCAGCGTTATAGCCAGTCCGAATATGTTAATCAGTGACAGTTTGTCACCAAAAATGAGAAATCCTAGCAGAATGGTTAGCAGTTCCTTGAAGATCCCAGCGATTGAAAGCGTCAAAAGGCTTGCATGAGACAACAAAATAAATTCGCTCAGTGTCATCGCAAAAGCAAGTAATCCCGGAATGATGAGCAACAAAATCGTGAAGGGTACACCCTTCTGCGCCCAGATCTCACTGGCTAAAAAGTTGCCGAGTCCCTCGACACCGCACCCGATCAAAAAGAGTAGCAGGAACATCGAAGGAGAGATGTAGAGTATAGTGAGAATTGGGTTTTTGGTGTATCTATTCTTCTTGAGAAGAATCTGCGTGAGCGCCCATCTGAGTCCTGACATACACGACGACATGAGCACCAAAAGGCATCCAATGAACAACTCTGACTGTATATCTAATCCACGGGCTCTGAGTGCCATTCTAGAGGTATCTGAATTCCCCGAGTCATCTGCTGCCCCACCAGGGACTATAGGCTGTTCCTGGTCCTTTTGGCCCCATACCATCATCACCACCCCAAACGTCATCACCAACACAATGCACACCAGTCGCAATGACAGATGCTCCAACTTGAACACGACTCCCCACAGAAGCACAAAGACCAAACTGGACGACTTGATCATTGTGTAGAGTGATAACGTGATGAACTTGAAGCTGGTGTTCCCCAGTCCAATGTCTCCTGCCGAAGATACAGAACAAGGCAAAATTTTGTAACAATAAGTCTTCAAGTCCATCCAATATGACTCCTTCGCACCCAAACGAAAGTGTGGGAAACAAAACACACATGCCAAACTCAATGTAAAAAGGATCAGCTGGTGACAGGATGTGATGAGGATCGGGTAATGGAAGTTCAGATTCGGCCCAAACATCCATTTGTTGTAAAGCGAAATAGATAGCGAAAAGCAGTACCACGACAAGATTGACGACAGAATGATCCACAGGTTTGGGTATGGGTCCGGGCGGCGAAGCCTATGCGAAGAATCCTGGTGGCCGTGCACAGAGTGCTGCCTTTGGTGCAGATGGTCCACTCGCGTCATGGCAGCGCGATATATATGATATGGCCACAAACAGCTATTGGGGGCACTGCCTTTGAAATAATGCAAAAAAGAGCGTGGTTGGACAGCTTGTTCCAGAGGGCGTTGGGGATTCGAGGTGTTGATCCTTTTTGGGCCAGAACCTGAAGACGTATCGAAAGTTGAGTTAATCGTGCAGCAAGCAAAATACTGTGCTTATGTCATCATTATTGTGTCACCAATTGACTGGACACGACAGTTCAGCGCACGATAAGTCATCGGTTGTTACACTCCTGCTTTCTGAGAAAAAGTCTGACCACTTTTCTAGCCGTGTTCTACCGGGCTTAATTGTAGAAACGTGGCCACCAGAGCTGCCTAACAATTGTCATAAGTAGAGTCACGTTTATGCTACGATCAACCACAAACCATGTCAACCATTCCTGGGCTGCCCTCTTCTGAAAATACCACACCAAGGATGCATTTATTTGGCATTTCGTCTTGGCTCAAATCATGGGCGTGTGTAAGCTAAACATGGAGCATCTCATGCGGCAAGGCACATACATGCAGACATGAAAATCACACCACTATTTGAGTCAGTTCCAGCACCAGTCTTGTAGCTTTGAAAGTCCTTGTCGATTCCTAATATTTCTTCTTTTGAAATGTAGTCCAACAATACACGAGTAGTTCTCACAAACACCATTGAAATGGAGTTTGATAACTACGATTCTATCCTGTCGTCCATACAGGACGAGACTCTCAAAGACCAAACCATTGCTCTCAGCGATATCGCAATAAAGACGGAGCCAAACGCGTTTCTGAGTCCCTATGGTTCGAGTTTGAGTCCTTCTTACTCCTCGGGCTCGAGTCCAGAGGAGTTTCTGTTTAACCCGGAATATATGAACAATGCCCTGTGGGACTTGCCTGAGCTCACCAAACAGCCCACTTCCGGGACGAGTGGATTTGACGCCTCCATGGCCAACACGGCCTCAAATGGTTCTAATGGTTCTCTAAGTGACAGTACCGGTGCTGTAGCTGCTGTTAAAAATGAGCCGACTCGTGGGAAGGGAAAGAAGATCAAATCGTCTCACAATCTGGTGGAGAAGAAGTACAGAACAAACATCAACTCCAAGATTGTGGAGTTGAGGAATTCCGTCCCAGCCTTGAGAATTATCATCTCCAAGAATATGAGAAACAATAGCGTGTCTTCGCAGGATCAGAACGAAGACGAAGACTACGACGATTATGAGGGATATGGCTACACTGACGATGAGTCCAAGCTGGACGGTTTGAAGCCTGCTAAAAAACTCAACAAGGCAACGATTTTGTCGAAAGCGACCGAATATATTCGCCACTTAGAGTGGAAGAACTCGTTGCTGCAAGATGAGGTCAAACGGTTGAAGAATGACCTGGAAAGTTCATCCAGAGACATTCTGCAGAGCATTGATCCTAGCCAGGGAACTCGTCCTCGTCATAACCAATCACAGGGACTGAACAATCCCGCTGCAAATGGAACAAGTCTGACCAATAAGCTTCTTCTTGGTGGAATGGCGTGCTACATCGGCTCTTCTGCCTTTGACGATTTTGACGGCTCCGAAAGCTCGTATTCCAGACACGGACTGTTTGCTCTGCCTATCCTTTCCATTGGCGATTCCGCTTCCACACAGACGAACTTGTTGAAACCTATGTTTGGAATACTTAAAATGCTTTTTGTGATGGGAGTGGTGTGGTTTTATGTGCTGCTTCCACTTATTTCAGAGCCTAGACCAAAAAATGGCAACGCCAGGTTTGTGCAGCTGTATCGTCTGGTGGCTTCCAGTGATCCTATAGTGAGGTTTATCAACTTGTCAAAAATTAAGAACCAGTACTGGGTTCAAATATTTGGTCCCTCCATCTGGAACGCCCTTCCCAGAGATCGCTTTTCCGAAAATGAGGCTTATCTCTTGGATAACTACCGGTTTGCAGATGTGGCTGGTCTTCTTCCTCTTGTCGCAGAGTCCGAGACCGGAACCGAGTTTTTCAAGAAATTGGCCCAGCTGAAGTCTCAGGAGGTTTTCAACAGTTCTATCAAGGATATGACCAATTCGTACCACTCTACGGTTCCGCGCGCGCAGGTTCTGTCTGAGTTGATCGACTCGATACAGCTGTTGGACCACAACAGCGACAATTACGTGAAACATCTAATCAAATGCTCCATTCTTTCAAGCATTGCTTCTCCATCAAAAGAGGGTCTTTTCAAATGTTTCAAGCTGGTTCAGGCGAACCCAGATCAAATAGACCAATCAATGGTGCTGTGTCTAATGTGTTCGATAGTCAATTTCCACTTCAGACTGACACACAACTCCGCACTTGCGATGAAATGGTTTGAGAAACTTAATATTCCTCATTATACTGAGAATTTCAAGATGGACCCTATGGGCTTCGTTTCGCTGTTATATATCGTTGATGATATCCCGATCGAGAGAGAGGGTGACTTGCGTCCAACAAATTCCGAAGAGGAAAGCGCTACAGAAGATACCAGCGATGAATATACGCTATCGAGAAATAACTTTAAAATGCTGAACATTCTGGGCAACATGCGGATATTCATCGGCAACAGATCCGACCAGGACTGCGACCTTAAAGTGAAAAATCAGATGGTGGAGAGCTTCGTTTCCAAGCTCGAGATGTTGAACGGATTTTGAGGCGCAACTAAATTGAAAAAAAAAAACACACAAAAACAACCATAATGTTTTCGCAAATACGCATTTTATTCTAGTAACATTTTTATATATTTTATATATATAAGAAGTCCGTACGAAGTGGGAGTCGTAGAATGTTAGCTAGTGCTGACATAATGCAAGAATGCTGATATAAGCCCGGAGCTTCTCGTTACGAGCCCTCACCCAAAGTCGATCCCGCACCGTTCCATGGACAACTCACTGCTTTCACCGTCAGCCAAGGGGGAACCATTTTGAGCCTCCCGATCCAATTCGCGTATAGAGCGATTCCATCGTATTTGAACGACGTGGGGTGTTTCAATTGACCGGTTCCTTGCTTTGTTCAACGACACCGAGACAGCATGTACAATCCCTACCAGGGTTTTAACCAGTACAATGGCTACCAGCAGCCTCAACAACAATCTGGCTATGGATACCAGCAGCCTGGATTTCAGCCACAGCAGACAGGCTTCCAGCCCCAACAGACAGGATTCCAACCCCAGCAGACAGGATTCCAACCCCAACCCCAGCAGACAGGATTTCAACCGCAACAAGCCGGATTCCAGTCTCAACAAGCCGGATTTCAATCAACCGGAATTCAGGCTGAGAACCGTGATCTGAAAATCCCTAGCATCAGACTCACTTTTATCTCTGCCCAGGATCAAGAAAATTTTGAACACTTGTTCCGAGCCAGTGTTCCCAAAGGAGAGAATTCCATTGACGGAAATGCGGCTAGAGATATTCTTCTAAAGTCCAACCTTTCTCCGCTTCAACTGGCAGAAATCTGGCAGTTGGCTGATACAACGAAATCTGGTAAGTTGCTGTTTCCAGAGTTTGCCCTGGCCTTACACCTTTGCAATGGCGCTATCAAGGGTGAGCCCATTCCCTATGATCTCCCACTTAAGATCAGGAATGAAGTAAGTTCATTCGTTGATGTGATCAGTTTCAACGTGGACGATAGTAAGGACTCGATTCCACAAAATACTCCTTTTACTGAGGCGATCAAGGCTCAGCAGACAGGATTTGGAAACGGGTTTCAACAGCCACAACAAACTGGATATGGGTTTAACCAAAATGGCGGTGGAGTTGTTCCTCAGCAAACCGGGTACCAACCACAGACCTCTTTCCAGAATGGCATTGGATCTCAACAGACCGGATACCAGCCACAGCAGACCGGGTATCAACCCCTGGGACAGCAAAAGACTGGAGGTCTTCCCATACAGGCTACTGGTTTCAACCAGGGCGCTGGTTTTGGCTCACAAGTCTCTGGTTTAGTTTCTCAACAGAATGGCTTCAATGCACCAGCTGCTGGAAACCAAACTGGTCTGGCACCACAACAGACCGGGTACCAGCCTTTGGCGCAACAGAAGACCGGAACATTTCAGCCTTTGACGCAACAGAAAACCGGAACATTCCAGCCTTTACTTCCACAACAGACTGCCGGTTTGGTTCCACTGGGAGCCCAAAGAACAGGTGGATTGGTTCCTCAGCAGACCGGATTGCTACCCCAACAAACTGGTTACCAGCCTTTACAGCCACAAGCAACTGGATTGATGCCTCAACCCACTGGGTTGACCGCGATGCCTACCGGAAGACCTGGCCAGTGGGGATTCGTCTCAATGCCAACTGGCGGATTGCCCGGCTTGGAAATGATGCAATCGCATTTCCTTCCAGGCTCGTCTTCTCAGACCTCGCAGCTTAACTCAGCGATGAATGGTGGTTTCCAGACCCAGGATGTCCCATGGGCCATCACCAAGAATGAAAAAATGATCTATGATAACATCTTCAAGCAATGGGATAAAGAACGCAAAGGGTTCATTGATGGTCCCTCTGCCATTTCCATATTTGGCAAATCTGGTCTCGCGAGACCAGACCTCGAAAAGATCTGGACTCTAGCTGATCTCAGTAACCGTGGAAAGCTGAATAAAGACGAATTTTCAGTGGCAATGCATTTGGTGTACAGGAGGTTGAACGGGTTGGATATTCCAAATTTCCTGCCTCCAGAATTGATTCCCCCTTCGTCTAAGATGCTGAAGGAAACGATGAACAACATCAAGGGTAAGCTGTTCAACGATTCTATCTCGAATAAACCCAGACAGTCAGCTTCTGGTCGTACAGATGGAACAAGGTTTAAGAATGATGATGAAGATATCGGTTACGTGAGCAGTTCTAGATACGGGCGTGGTAAAAAAGAGACGAAATCTGATTCTTCAAATGCAAAACTTTCGGTTGAGGAACTCAAGAAGCTCGTTCATGAAAGGCAGATTATTTTGGATGCTATAGACGCCAAAGACCAGGATTCTACTGCGGCTTTCACAGAGCAGAAGAGCCTAAATGAAATTGAGCTTTTGAAGACGAAGATCAAAACAGCACAATCATCAATCAACTCAGCTGGAGAGGCCACAAATTTGGAACAGCGCCAGGCGCTTGGAAAGAAACTGGATGAGATTTTGGACAAGGTTCCCCAGCTTGTTTCGTTGATTGAAAAGGTGGATTCGGAGATCAAAGATGCGAAAATACAGCTCTACAGAGTGCAAATATCCAAGGAAAATCCATCGGGTATCGAAATTACCGGAACTGGGCCAAATGGAACTGTCACTGATGGTGATCGAAGACTGGCCAAATCTCGGGCTACACTTCAGGCAAGAATGGCTGCCTTGACGGGTAAACCGGCACCCAATCTGGCTGCATGGGAAGACAACGAGACGAAACTGACCCAGGAGATTGAAAAGCTTACACTGGAAACAGTTAGAGAGCAGAAGGAAGTGAAGGAAATCGGCGCTTCCATTGGAGAACTTGCTAAGGGAGCATCATCCAGCCTTAGACTTACCAACTCATCTTCTGTAGGGTTTGAGAAGTGGGAAAAAGGCGATGGTGTCACCTCTAGTGAAGTGAAGGAGTTCATTCGTTTACTGAATGATTCCAAACCTGCCCCTCAGCCTAAGAAGGAGTCGGCGGTGATCCCACAACCAGCTGTTGCCGCTTCTTTTTCTCCTTCGGTTCCCGACTCAACGTCTCGTCAATCGCAATCGCCGGCTGTATCTTCCACTTCATCCACACCATCGCTCGCGTACAGTGCATTCAAATCAGCTGAGGACCGTGCCAAACACATCAAAGAACAGGCTGAGAAGAGGATGAACGAAAGGCTCGCAAAATTGGGTATTTCAAGAAGGGGCGCTCAAAAGGCTGAAGCAGCACCAGATTCACCGCCGCCTCCTGCTGTTGTTGCCCGGTCCGATGTAACATCGCCAAGGGCACCTCCTGTTCCACCAGTTTCTCGTCATTCTACAGCAACTCATAAACAACCAGTAAAGGAGGTGGAAAAAGAAAAAGAAGAGGAATCTTCAGGTGATGATGATGACGACGAGGAAGAAAGAGAGTTACAAAGGTTGGTGGAGGAGAAGAAAGCTTTGGAAAACAAAGAGAAAGAGAGGAAGCTAAAGAAGAAACAAGAGAGAGAAGCCAGATTGGCGAAGCTGAAGCAGGAGATGGAAGATTTGAAGAAAAAAGAAGAAGCTGATGACTCCAGTGACGACGAGTTTGAAGATGCCAAACAGTCTCAAACGCCCGTTGCTGCCACTCCAACCATTTTAGAGCCCAAGAAAGAGGTTATACAGGATCACAATCCGTTTGCAAAATTGGCCGCTCAACAGCAGACCGGAAAGTCGAACAATCCGTTCTTCAAACCACAAGTACCTACCGAGGAGAAGTTCGATGCTAAAGCAGCCGAAGCACAGAGAAATGCCCAGCGTGGTGTAACTGCGAACGGTGATGATGATGATTGGAGCAATTCAGATGTTGCTTCCGATGACGATGATGACCTTGGAGTTTCGCGTGGCTCTGGTCCAGCTCATTTAGCCAACTTGTTGTTCAAGGGGATGGGTGCTGGCTCGAATTCTGAGAGTTCGACGCCTCCACCAGTTCCAGTGACGGCTGCTGCGCCCGTTGCGCCAGTCGCTCCTGCTGTGCCTGCTGCACCACCAGTGCCTACCCAGGAGCCCGAAGTTGTGAAGGAAGCAGAAGTTTCGTCCGAAGAGCCCGAAGAACACAACGAGAGCGTTTCTATTCCACCAATTCCGACCGCTCCAGCCCTGCCAACAAACTCGGCTCCACCGCCACCTCCAATTCCAAACATGGGTGCACCTCCACCACCACCTCTTCCAAGCGTTGGAGCCCCACCACCTCCACCACCCCCATCGATGCCCTCGAATGGCTCAGCACCAGGGGGCGGAGCCCCCGATATCGGAGCTCTGTTAGGACAGATCAACATGGGAAAGTCGCTGCGCAAGGTCAATGATGAAGAAAAGCATATTGTTGAGAGCGGGGTCACTGGAAAAGTTCTCTAATTACATATGCCGAATCAAAAGCACGGACGCCTGATTTTTGTATCTTTACTCTATATTCTACAAAGCATGATTAAAAGTGAGAGGAGATTTTAGAAGAGAGATGATGTAAAATGTCTAGGAAGTGATCCAGAACAAAACGCAGCCAAAATATCTATTTATTTTCTTCAGACGATATATCAAACGATATACATGTCTATTATACGTCCCTTTCAGAAATGCACAAACTTTTGCGAAAGAGCTGCGGAATCGTTCAAATTAGTATACTCCGACTTCTCTGTCCTGCTGTTCTCCATCTTGGAGTTCACCTGCTTGTAAAGTTGGGTGAGATAGTCAGGGAAAGAGGGAGTCAGGTCAGTTGCTTGGTCCTCGTACAGGTACTCCACGAACTCGGCCTCGTTGGGGTCAATTCGGAACCTGCAAATATGGACCGGAACGAAGTCCGATCCGAGAAAGAATTTGGCATAGTACTTGCACAGATTGCGCAGTTGCAACGATATGTGAGTATCGATCTCTGGCAGGTCGCTTGAGTTTGGGTCTAGTTGCTGCAAGCTGGTGACATGATCGCCGAACAGATCTTGCAACAGCAGTGGGTTCACATCAGTGTGTAGCCACAGTAGAAGATGCGTCGGTCTCAACATTAGATATGCACCACCATATTCCAGAGAACTTCTGGAAAGAGGAACAGATTTGGGCAGGTTCAGTATGCCAGTCTCCTGGTCAAAAATGCACTCGTCTTCATCCAGGTTGTGGATGGCCATTAGCTGAGGATACAGAAACGAGGAAACTAATGCAGTTGGCGAATAAGCAAGGTTGAACACCGATTGGACTCTCATATCCGGGTTCGTCACCCTTTCCTTGAAGGCTCTAGACTTTTGCGACGAAAGCACAAACATTGGCAAAGTCTTCAAGCCAGTGGGGAAAACCAACTGGCCAGGCATAGACGTGTGCTGGGCCACCAGCTTTCTGTAATTGGCAAAGAGCTCGGCCACCTGTAGAGTCAGTCTATTTCGCAGTGTGATAAGGTTCATAGAAGGCAACTTGCTGATACTGGCCCTCAGCATCAAAGAGAGAACTGTATCTTGATCAGCAAAGGCGAAGACATCACTGATACGATCAGTAACTGAGATTATCGCGTTAATGACTCTCACCTTCCTAACACCGTCAGCAGAGGTATAAAGGAGAGCAGCTTGAAAGTGAGCGTCATACTTTGTATTAAGTTTCCCGTCATACTCAAATTCACATGCAACAGATGAGTCTTCGTGAAGAATCGGTAAAAGAGGGTCCGTGGATTCACCCGAGGTTGCGAATGCTCCATAGTACTTCGAAACTTGCAAGCCACTAGAACAACGCACCTTCAGTTGACCTTGGTAGCCCGTAGAGCGTGTGACAGAGTTCTTGAAGGAGTTAAAAAATTCTCTCTCGTCTCTCTCTATATTGAAGTCAGTCCATGACTTCACAACACCTCCTGTCGAGCGCGCAACGAGGCCGACGTTTGCCAGATCCACCGGGGACCTTGACACCACAAATACATCTAGACCACTTGTCTGTTTGGTGTAGTCTTTGAGGAGAGCCTCAAAATATGCGTTTGAAGCCGAAAGAACTTCTTTGTCGTATTCAGCAGCAGCCATGTTACCTTGAAGTTTCACCTTCAGGGCACCAGGGCCCCAAGAGGGAAGAGACGACAGACATGCCGTAACCTTGCCTCCACCTACAATCGACAATGCTTGCAAAGCAACAGTCAGAGCAGCGCCAAAGCATGGCTCGGGAATCTTGCTGGCCCCCATGGTCTCTATATAGAGCAAGGTAGTCTCAATGATGTGACGAGACTCCTGAGGGTCAGCAAAAAGACCCGCGTGGATTGGCAAAAACGGGTCATCAAGATCAGAAACGGTTCCCAGAGTAGTCTGGGTCAACCGCGGATCAAGATTGAAGAAATGCAGCTGCTTGTCGTAGGCGATGAAGCACACCTTGGCCCCATCTGGCAAACCAGAGTCGTCTCCAGACCCATACAAAACGTACCTAATGGCAGAGGCAGTGGCCATCTGCGCCTGGAGATCATATGCAGATGCACTGACATCAATGAGAAAGACGTGATTCAACGGAACTGGCTCTTTCTCTTCGAAGTAGTACTCGGGTGGAACGATGAAGTCCACCGTCCCCGAGTACAGCTCTGGTCTCTGGCCATAATCAACACGAATTCCCTTGGAATCGAGCGGGGCGGCATATTTCCCGTTCGTGGGACTCTCATAGTGACACATGTTGCAGATCATGGTGTATCCATTGGTATGTTGCATTGCCGGATTCACATACGCTCTGCACCGTCTGCAACGGGGAGGTCCACCAATCTCGCATAAATCAACCTGCGGGATTGCCGTATCGGTGAACTCTCTCGGCGCAAACGGTCTCACCATCAGACCCAGTGGAATTTTAGAGGCATTCTTCAGCTGCTTGGTAGTGGGAATATTGTACATGGACATTCTCATGAGCTTGGGCGAAGCATTGCCCTGGTCCACCACCAAGTACTGGCTTCCTGCTGGAGGAGGACACGCGTTTTGGAAAGTCAGGAATTGACGGTTTTTATATTCGGTTTCGGCCAAATGTCTTTGCACCGGGACAGAGAGCAGTTCTGATTCTGAGAGGGCTGGTGACGGATTTGCGTGGTTGGTGGGTTGAGGCTGCAGCTGACCGTTTGGAACAAAACCAGGTTGATTCTGAACTTGTTGAGCTTGTTGAGCCTGTAGCTGAGGTATCTGCGGGTACTGCTCAGCCTGCACTTGATCAGCCTGCATCTGTCCTCCGTTGGCAAAAGTGCCAGCGCCACGTTCCCCTGTTTCAGCCATGAGGTCAGTATGAAAAGCATGGTTCATCACCCTTTTTTTCCGCCCAGACCGAGTAGACTGCTGCTCTTGCGCGATGTTCACGTTCTGCATGCTATCCGTCAACTGTTGGAGGTTGGGATCGTGCCCAGGCTGCTCCGGAAAGTACGACATGCGGAGCGGTGTTGGTTTCAGCAATTTCAGATGATTTGAAACACCCTCTCTCAATATTATTGTCGCCAGTTCGAAACTGCTTCCTAGTTCTGTTTGCTGCTTGGATCGACAGAACACGCCCAGTGGACCGCCTGGTGTTTACGACGAGCTCGAGGTCGCGATGATCTGGGCACGTGACCCGTGAAAAGTTCCCAGGGCTTTTCTCTGTTTACCGTTGGACGCGCTCAGGTACGCGTTTTTCCTCTGTGAGAAACCGTACTCCTTGCTGGAAATTGAGAATTCGAAGCAAAATGGGTGTGACTGGCTTGCTCCCGCTTTTAAAGGCGGCTCAGGTTCCATGCAGCTTGGAGGATTACAGGGGAAAAACGCTGGCCGTGGACTCGTATGCCTGGTTACACAAGGCTGTTTTCTCGTGCGCAATGGAGCTGGTCAGAGACCAACCCACGCAGAAATATATATCGTATATGATGAGACGAATTGATATGTTGCGGCATTTTGGGATTGAGCCCTACATGGTGTTTGACGGCGACTATCTCCCCACTAAAGCGGGAACCGAGAAGGAGAGGGCCGAAAGGAGGAGAGAATACAAGGCGCTGGCCGAGACAGCGGTGCGGAAAAACGACAAAAAAACTGCCTTTGGATGTTTTCAGAAAGCATGTGATGTTACTCCTGAGATGGCAAAGTCTTTAATCGACGTTTTGAATGATAAGGGCATCAAGTATGTGGTGGCTCCGTACGAGGCAGACTCTCAAATGGTGCATTTAGAGAAGCTCGGAATAGTGGACGGAATCATCAGCGAGGACTCGGATTTGTTAGTATTTGGGTGTAAGCTTTTGATCACCAAACTGAATGACAAAGGCGAGTGTGTTGAGGTGAAGCGCGACAATTTCAGCAAGTGCAAGGCAACTCCCATCAACACCTTCACCGAGGAGCAGATGCGCACCATGGCGATCTTGAGTGGGTGCGACTACAGTAAGGGAATTTCCGGTATTGGAGTCTCCAAGGCATTTTGGCTCATCAAAAAATACCACACGATAGAGAGGATTTTATTATCGCTCAAAATGGAGGGCAAGTACACCATTCCAGAAAACTTTGTCAGCGAGTACAGACGGGCGTCATTGGCATTCCAGTACCAGCTGGTGTTCAATGTAAAAACCGGAAAGGTTCAGAGTCTGAATGAACTCCCAGCCGAAGGAATAGAGGAATCCACCGAAGAACTGGCATTGTGTGCTGGAAACATGGATTCGCATGATATACACAAGGCTGTTGCTATGGGGTTGCTCAATCCAATGACCAAACAACCTCTCCATTCCAGAGAGACAAGTTTAACCGGAAAGACCACAATGGCTACTCCTGCAGTCAGATCTGCCACCACAACTGAATCCGGTAGCGCTGTCAGGAATGTGTTCAGGACGTTCTCTACTCCAACGCCAAACAGAGGGTCTATTGATAGTTTCTTCACCAAGACACCCGATCTCACGACTGTGCAATCTGTGAGAAAACTGAGCCCCCAGAAGAGCATGAAACTGTCGCCTGTTTCCAAGAGAAAGAAGATCCTTTTTGGTACAAACGATGGAAAAGGAACACTAAGTTCGTTCTTTACACCAAATACAACCTCAAAGACCGGGGTTATGAACACGAACATGCAGGAGAGACAATTGCAAGAGACACCTTCCAGAAAGCCATTTGCTACTCCCAAATCGGACGACTACAATATCACGGATCTGGACGATGATGATGTGGCTGAAATATCCCCAGTTACTAGAATGTTGCCTATAGAGGTGAAGGAAACTGTTGTCGATCTGTCTCCTTCTGTCACCTCTCCCAAATCTGAAGATTTGTCTGAGCTGGAAGACAGCCCAGTTCGCTCAAGAAAGCAGTCTGAGGTTGCAGCTGTGACTGTGTCCTCATTGAAGGAAAAATTCGCACTAAAGCCAATCACCAACCTCAATCTTGACAATGTCAACCTGGAAACATCCACTAAGGCACAACCGGTATCGCGCACTATCTCGCTTACTACCCACGCCCGGGAACTTTCTCTGCAATCTTTTGCATATAGACCATAAGTGACACCGAATGTGACATTTATCGTTTCCAATGTTTTTCGTTCATAAAGCATATATTCTCAATGCATTAATGAGGTAATCGTGGTAGAGATATCCTGCGTGCGGCGCAAAGTTGACCAGGTGCATAAAGTATGGGGCAAACTCGGTTTCGGCACACGACCTCATCACCTAAATATTCGACCGCGTCTTGTTCCGGCTCTCATCTCTACATATAGATCACAGAATGGCCACCGAAACGAAATTGAAGTATCTGGAAGACATATTTTCGTCTGTTGGCAGGGATGTATTGCTGGAAATTCTCATATCCTGCGATGGCTCGGTGGAACAAACCGAATCTCTATTATCCGAGCAGTTTCCTGTAGACACGAAGCGGAAGGCGAAATCGGCCGCGGTTTCTGGGCACCAGAAAAAGTCCAAGTACCAGCGCTCGATTTCGCAGCTGATTGACTCAAATAGTCTGCCAACGAAGGTGGAGTCTACTTCCAAGAAAATGCGCCTTTTCACGAAAGAAGAGATCGAGGCTTCTGTGCCCTATGTCACGTTCAAGAGAGACTTTCTACCAGCAGAGGTTGCGAACAGTCTGCTAGAAGAGCTCCTATCTAAGCAAGATATTTTCACCCCTAACACATTTTTCATTGCAGGAAACAAGTGTGTGGCTAATCACAAGACAAAAGTTTTCACAGCTTCGGATGATGACGAACGACTGCAGTACGATGTTGAACTTAGTGGTGGAAAACTTGATATGGGTAGTTTTGGCGATAGCATGCGGATTGTACAATGCCTTGTTGAGGATGAGGTAGAGGCGTTGAGTCAATCCAGAGAGAAACACGATTTCCAGCCAAAAACGAAATGGACAGGGGATATTGTAGTGGCTAACCTGTTTTGTGAGAAATCCAGCAATTTGGACTGGCATTCTGATAGACTCACCAAGATAGGCCCTCTACCGGTGATTGCTTCTATTTCTGTGGGTGCAACGCGAGATTTTAGAATCCGAAAGATCCACCCATTCAACAAAAATCCAAACCCTATCATCTCCATACCTTTACCTCACAACACGCTACTGGTGATGCACGCGGGGTTTCAGGAAGAATATAAGCATTCTGTTGCACCTTCTTCTGGTCCCATAGAGGGCCATCCGATCTCTGGGCAGAAGCGTTTCAGTCTGACTTACAGGCAGTATCATCCGGGTCTGGTCGATTGTGCACCTACGTGCTCCAAATGCGGCAGTGCAATGCTCCTGAGAAGGATGTACAAAAAAGTGGAAAACAGGGGAAAATACTATTGGTCTTGTATGGGATCGTATGCCAATAAGGAGTGCAAAGGATTTTACTGGGCTAATTTTCGGAATCTGGATACTCCAAACTCGAAGGTATATACCACGGAGGAGTCTGAGTGCTCCGAATGGATAGCAGATGACGATACCGCGAAAGCTGCGTATTTAATGACGAGAAGTTAGTGATCTATGAAATGAGTTGCAGTCCTATTGTGGGGTAGGAAAGCCGAAAGTTTTCAAAAATTGATTTAGATATCTTCAGGAACGTCAAGTTCGGAAACAAGCCATTGACTACATTTTACCAAGTATCTCACCATTTATTTGCTCCAATTCATCTTCGTTTATTGCATAGTAGCTCAGTGTGATGGAAAGCTGGGTCACGTGCCACATGTCTTATCAGCCGCATATCTTTGATTGCTTCTACAAACTGGACTTGCTGCATCTTCTTCTTCCTCCGCAAAATATTGAGCACCTAAACGTGATACAATTAGTGAACAGAACAATATGTCAGTATGGGCCAGCGGAGTTGTAAATTCAGTGAGAGACAAAGCCATACGGCAAGTGGATGAAAAAGTGATGCCGTTCGGACTGAAATTGGGAGACTTCTCCAGCCTGTTGTCTGCGGGAATTGAAGAGGATTCTGGTGATGAAAGTGAGGTTACGATGTTGGAAGAGCCCAGTGTTGGCGAGATTGTGATTCAAAAACGTAGGGACATGGTGCTTGGTGAACGCAACAAAACCAGCAGCACAGAATACACGGTGGAGATCAGCCTCCCCAGCTGGTTGGACGAATCTGCAGTGGATGCACCTACAGTTGCAGTAGGAGTAGAGGAACTTGCTAGAAGTTTTGACAAGGCCTTGACGGACAATCCGGAAGCGTTTCAAAGACATTATGCAAGTGCTCTGGCACGTTTGATGGACGGGCCGGGAGACAAAGATACATTTTTGGATGAAGTTTACTTGGAACTGGATCCTGAGATCAAGTTCAGACTATTCAAGCAGTGTTTGGGTGATTCAAGGTTCGTGGGAGCGTTCAGAAACTGGGCCAAGAAAGATTCTGGTCAGAGTCCACCTCGACAGCAACCGGAATCTGATTACCACAAATTTCTGAAAGACGGTTATGGGTTAAACACAGGGTCACATGGCAATCTTCAGAGCGGGTATACGTTTGAGGAGTTTCTATTGCGAGTTATCGACTCTGTCTTGACCATAGCGTTGAGTCTGTGGAGTCGGTTGTTTCTGGCAGTGTATCCTCTGATTGCTGTATTTTGGCTAGAAGCCAGGAAACTCAACCAGAGGTACGAGGCTACCAACAGACTTGCCAGGTTTTCCATGAGACTGGTGTTGTTAGTTCTCGACAAGCTAGTTGCTCTAGTTGGAGTGGGACCGATAGGTAAAGACCAAAACCCAAAAAGGACCAAGAACAACAAGAGAACCGCCCAGGGCAATAAGATCGCCTGGGACTATGCCAAGCCGGCACTGGACTCTATTTTCGATTATGCCCTTTCTACTTATCGAGAGGGGTGAAACAGTACTAAAAATATACCGAAATTTACCGAGATTCCATTTTAGTATTCCGCACTCCCAAGAGCGTGTACCCTCCACTTCTTTCCTCGACCACCAACATTCTTGGATAAACATCAATATATCTGAATTTTGCAAATCTTCCGATTTATTCTCTGGAATCAGGTTGATATCTATAATATTCTTTTTTTGTCGTCTTTTCCCTTTGTGTAGACTCATTGCCGTTGTCGTTTCAGCCACTATGTGCCAGTCAAAACCCCTAATCCAAAAAATCAGGCGCGCTCCTACCAAAAACACGCCAAAAATTGATAGGAGACCGAGTAGGGTTTGGCAGACAAACATGAGATGGCAGAGAGAGAGAGATAGAGAGAGTAAATGTGATAGATCACGACACCCAAATGGCAAATTTAAGACTTTGAAAGCAACTGCAACAAGAATATCACTATGCATATTCTGCTCAGGCAAAAATCCATTATCTTAACTGTAAATTTGGCGAGAATACGCGCACAAACCTTTTCACAACATGTTGGTTCATGCACGATAAAGGTAAACAACAGGCACGTCTCTCCTCCCGTCGATTTGTTGCAGATGTTGTGGTTCTTCTTCTGTGTTGTATGCCGTTTCCTTTCTATACTTCTTGAAATCACTGGTTTAACAGGTCTTTGACTATTTCCTGGACTATTGCACTTAGTTTTGCACTAGCTCTTTGCGCTTGCTTTCGCGCCTGCTTTTGCTTGTTGATCTGATCTCACAAACAAGACTACAAAGGCCTCGCTTTTCACCAGCAACTTTCTCCGTTGTTGACCCCTTTTTCCCTTTTTTTTAGTTTATTTGCTATCGGCAACTTATTGGCAATCAGTTGCCATTATACAGGCCATTCAGTTGCCTGTATCTGTTTGAACTTTCACACACAATGAGCGCGGACACTCCGAACATCGACCAAGACTTCACTTTGTCTGAAGAACAACTATCAAGCCTCATGTACGGTACTGTCACCGACGACAACAAGATGTCGAGCTCAGCTGAAAGTACTTTGGTTGAGGAATTTGGCAAAAATACAGACAAAATCTTCGACGACATGATATTGGATCAGGATTGGATAGACGATATGCTCACTCCTTCGATTGACAACCCGCCCACTTGCGGGTCTAATACGGATATCAATGAGTCAGAGACATATACACCACCAGATGATTCACATATGTGGTATCGGGACCAAAATCTCGTGGATTTGGCCACAGAAGCTCTGCAGTTTTTCATTGGCGAACGCCGTTCTAAAGGCATTAGGCTCGACGAGAGCGTGAGACAATACCTGTCGGGTTACATGATGGCCAAAGGTGAAGCCATCGCTCCTCATCATCTTGAGCAAATGCTGACATTTTTCGAGCAGGATCAACAGCTCAAAAAGGCACACACAAGCCTTAGGCTCGGCAGGCTCAACGAATCGCTGCGAGAGTTCCACCTTTCACGCAATGCTGCGATACGAGAGTCCAGAGATCTCATAAGTGACATTTCAACTCCCTTGTCCGACACGAGTACGGCAACAATTCCCGATCTTGACGACACTGCTAGGAGGAAGCAGTATCGTGCGCGCGCCATGAGCACCAACAGCAATATCTCAACACCAACAGATGACACCACAGACTCTGAAAGACCCGCTTGTCTTTCTAGAGTCGTAATGAAATTCCAGCCCTTTGACAAAAGCGTGAATGGGTTTTCTCTATCGCAGTTTGGTGCACTCAATGGTTCATTTTACTCGGACCGGGGTGCGTTTTCCGAATCGCTTAAACCAAAGAAACCTCATGCTGAAAAAAACACCTTAATCACGATGCTAAAATCTCTCTACAAGGCCAATTCAGTCTCCACAGTGCTCCACGTGAATGTCCCAATTGACATCTCTTCTCAGTCGATCGGAATTGACCTCGAGGTGGGCAAGTTCGTTTCCTACGCAGATGTGGTTCTGGATATCGGACATTTTCTCGGCTCTGCGACCACATTTTCAAGCAACTACTCGCGTATGTTGAACCTGAGGTCGGTGATAACCATATACGAAGGCGATATGGTTCTCATGCGCAGAACAGAACCGATATCTGCAATCATTGAGGGCGAAGAGGCCGAAACAAGCAGCCAGATAAGGCTGACTTTGCCTCTTACTGCCAAATACTGGTCTGCCTTCATAACCGGATTTCAAAATGGATCGGTTGAGTCTTCCAAGATTGACAGCGTGTTGATCACGCACTCTGTCTATCTCGACGATGATCTTTGTGGCCGTGTCAGCTCTTCCAAAAAGCACATCCCGATCCTCAAGGCTTTCTGGGAGTTTTCTGTCATGGACAGAGCGAAAAATCAGCTGAAATACGATGTTCTCAAGCCTGGGGTTTTTAGGCAGGTCGACTTTGCTGTCCCAAAGATGGCCTCCCGCTCGGGGTCTACAAGCACGCCGCTGTGGCCTCTGACTGAGGAACGCTTCGAGTCGTTTTCAAGGGGCCATAAGCGAGTTAGATCTCGGTCACTGGGAAATCTTGAAGATGCGGATCTCCGGCAGGCTACAGCTGCTGCGAAGAGTAACAGCCTTAGAGAAGTTCCAAGTCCCGGGGCCAACCCGCCAGCAGATGACTCAGCAGCCAATACACCAATATTGTTTCAAAACCAACCTTCATTCCCGGGCTCGTTTTCAGACCGGGGCTCTCCTATGCTTATGACTTCACCTTCTCCTAACGCCGCAAATATGTCTCTCTCCATGGATGTTCAGTCAAAGCAGCAGCTTCTGGTGCAGCAGTACCAAATGCAGGTGAAAGAAGCACAATTGCGTTTCTTCCAGGCACAGGCTAATGTTTTGCAACAGGAGCAGACAAACATGTCACCAACTCTGAATCAAGCGCCTTTGAGCATGCCCAGACCGGGTATCTTTAGGTCAACATCACACTCAGGATTCTCTGCATCGGTAGGTCTTGGAATTGGATTTGGAAGTAGCACAGATCACGCTCATTCACCGCTGGCCATGGATACTCCATCGAAAATCCAAAGGCCTCAGGATGTAACTGCAGCCCAGCGCAGTATGAGCAACAGTTCCAGCGTTCCATCCAAGGCACCAATCGCACGTCTCAACTCTTTCTCGAGTACAATTTCTTCGAGCACTCACCACGTTGCTAAACAGCCAAGCAACTACAGGAAGGCCAACCCAGGGGAGTTGACTATCCAATTTTATAATCCAGTTGAGTATAGTTGAGAAGCAAAGAGACTAACATTGTTGTTAAATGGCTTCATTGATTGAAGTTGATTTACCAATTTGTCATAGCGTATTCAGGGACGGTGTACGGAGTCATAACTTATTGCAGGACAATTTTAAGGACCGAAGACAATGAAACAATTGCCAATGACCAACCGCCTCGGTAACTGGCGCTCGTTTTGATCTAATACTAGTTTATCACTTTTTGTTTTCATCATTTTACACAGACACTCATATTCATCTCATGGCCACCAGATCATTCTATGCTTGATCTTTTTTATCAAGAAACTTGTCGATTCTATTGTAATATAGATGCAAAAACATCATAATATTTTGAGAGGTAGCTCATCCAAGTAGCAATGCCTTAGGTCATGTCTGGTGTTTCCAAAAAAGGAACAATGCGCGCATGGCCATTGCGCGGCTCAAGTAGAAGTTGTGAGCGGTTGACCCGAAATACTAATGCTCGGTTGATCTTTTTGAAAGCAAAAGGGGAGGCTTGGACATTGAGCCCTCACCAGGAACGTATTGAACCTTGGCAGGAGTTTTCTGCATTAAGAAAATAACAGGCAATGCATGAAATGTTGGTGCACACAACAAACGAGATCGCTTAGATATGACAATGAACACCGTAGTAACTTCCTTCCGAAAAGAAAACACTCGTGCCGCGAGATATTGACAGGTTCGGCTGTTTGCATTCAGAATATCCACAATATTTTAGGGAGTGGCGGCGAAACATGCAAGCCTTCGCTGGTACGGCATTAGGCAATTAAGAATGCCCTACGTTCCATGGAAGAGTCACCCCCTTCATAAACTTGGTAAATGTCACGAGAGCCTGGCCAAGAATGCTAGCCAGCACCTTACTATTCAACATTCACAGCCACACTGACATCTTTAATTATCATCTTGCGGCATTCCGGGTATAAGGTCATAATTACACTGAAATCGCTCAGTAAAGCCTTTGATGAAGGGTGCATGAAGACCTGCACGGTGTTCTGCACCTCTGTCTAAAGCGATTTATGGGTTGAGGTCTACGTATCCACCTTGGCTCATGTATATATATATGATTGTGAATTGTTCTACTGTCAGCTAGGTTATTCAACTCGTTTAGTGCAGAGTTAGTTTACGTTCTTCCCTGAAGTAAATTTTGAGGAGTCATTGGGTTACTGTGGTGATTCACACAAATCTACGGCACCAAATCAAGCTTATCAGGGACAGGCAATTTGACCCTGTTGTCGAAAACAAGGAAGAGAAGGCGGAGAATTGAAAGCAGTCAGAAGACTCAAAGAAAAAGAAGAATCTATAATAGAAACATCAAAGCTTCTAATCAATTAAAAACTGAGGTCGAAAGCAATCTTGAAATCAAACGCAGTCGCCTCGCATTGTTCCCACGATTCATCCAAAGCATATGCAAAATGCTCTCCCTGTTCAAGGAGAGGTCAGGAATTAGCTTCATGAGGAAACTGAGACAGAAGATCCCTGAAGAATGTCCCAAAGTGGTCTCTCAGATGTCACCAAGACATCGTGATTCAAATGATTTTGATCTGTCTGCTAGTGTTAACGAGGAGAGTGACAGCTGTTGCGCATACCACGAGATACGGCATCAACGAATGGCAAACCCAGACACAAATAAAAACACAGAAACAGAAATGGAACAACCAAACAATCTGTCAAACCAACCAAATAGCAATCCACTGGTTCCTGAGCTGTTTCCTGCCATCGATGATTCTCAATTCGCTACTCGCTGCCCCAACTACATTTCGATAACGCCCTCTCGCAGCTACTGAACCGGTGAAAGGTCAATTTTTTATATACTCAGATTACTGGATCACCCCATGAATCTGAATCGCGCTGCTCTCGCTAATTTTATAAATATTTATCTAGGTTATTTAACCAAGCTAAGAAAACTATATAGACTTTGCCCGAGTAAAGTTTGTCATCCCTGGGTACACCTCATACCGGAAATCGGTGATGAAAAACTGGGCCTTGAAGGTGAAGGCCGGCATGGGAACCCACTGTTAACGTTGTATTCTCCAGATATATACAAAATGTCGCTGGCTAAAGGTGTGTGGTCTCAGTTTTCAAGGAGGTCTCCTTCTTTGGGGGTCAGTAGTAAGGCGCTGAAGACTGCGTTGCTTAGTCCAGACTTGCCTAATGGACCGGTCAGCTTCAAGAAGAGAAGCAGTAAAATCCAATATCAGTCTCCCATCGGAATGGAACAGGTTTATCCATTGGCCTACGAAATGATGGAGAAAAGAAGCGAACAGGTTTATGCCAAAATCGACCAGATAACAGAGGAAATAAACAGCGCCGAGGACGGTTCAGATCTCAAGATCAAGCTGCTGGCGAAAAAAGACAAGCTCTTGGCTGACGCTGAAAAGTTCAACCCAGAGGTGCTATATAAGGTACAATTTGCTACCAACTCATTGGATGTGACCCAACCAGTCTACAGAAGAGCTTTGAAAGAGAAGTGGGAATCGTACGCGAAGATGTTGACGATGCAGAGATTGGAGACTCTTAATGTCATCCCAGATACTCTGCCTACTTTGGAACCCGAAGTTGATGTCAAGATCAGATTCGCTCACAATGCCATCGAGACGTACGTTGAGCCTGGAAAGATTCTTTCTTCTAACGTTACATCAAAACCTCCAGTTATCGAAATCACCGAGTTTGAGGAAGTGCAGCATGAGCTGTACACCGTGTTGATTGTGAACCCGGACATCCCAGACATTGAAAATGATACCTTTTCTACAACCCTCCACTGGGGTCTTAAGGATATCCCTCTCTCAAATGTTGACAATGTTATAGATCCCAAGAAGCTGTTGGAAGATGAGACCAGAGAGTTAATCAGCTATCTCCCTCCGACCCCAGAAAAGAACGCCCCAACCAATAGATTGGCTGTGTGGGTTTTCCGCCAAAACGGAGTTCCTTTGGAGAAAGTTGAAGTAACCAGAGAATTCTTCAACATCAGAGAGTTTGTTGAACAGAACAACTTGCAAGCTGTTGGTGCCCATGTATTTAGAAGCACCTGGGACAGAAACGTGAACCGGGTTAGAGAGCTCTACGGCTTGCCAAAGGGCAGGATATTCCACAGAGTCCGTCGCTAAGTCCAGAACTGTACATAACTGGAACTGTATATAAGTTATCCAACGTGGGAATAAACGAGAAAACGTGTAGTTCTGAGATTTATTTTTCTATTGTTTGGGCGTCTAATTAAGCGCCCAAAGCTTTGGGCGCTTGTGCTCATCTCATCCGAAGAGGGCATGGGTGAACAGAAACTGGAGTTGGTAATCCAGTACTTCAGCGTCAAAAACTCGGTTAAAACTGGGTGTAAGAGCCTACCTGACTATAATATTCAAAGAAAACAAGACCAGCCATGTCTGAGGTATGTTTTGAATAAATTTGTGATTTTCTGTGCGTCTCACCCGTGAGTCTAACCTCAGTACAGGAATTCGATCTACGAAGAGAGAAGCTATTGGAGTTGAATGTGGCGGCATGGGATGGAGACCTTTACGAACCTGAAGGTCCAATTGATGCAAGTTTGAAAAAGAATTCAGGATTTCTCAAAAAAGTCAGAACAAATCTGAACAAAGAAGGTGAAGCGTCACTGATACAGGACATCAAATCTTTGTCTTTGACCAGATACCTCCCGGAGTTGACATCAGTCGTTGCAGAAGCTCTCACAAAATGCTCGAGGAATGCAGACGTTTATGCCGCTGTGGAAGTAGTTTCGCTATTGCACCGCAGGTTCGGGGCCCAGTTCACCAACAATCTAACGCTTTACCTCTTGCACGGTATTGCTAACCCTTCTGAAAGGGACGCGGTGCTCTCCGAAACTGATGAAGAGGCAAGACTCGCTAGACAGCGCATTTTAGGGAGACTTTTGATGGAGTTCTATACCTGTGGAGTGATACGAGACGATATGGATATATCAAAGTCAGACCTGCCGGACTTCGTCACCAAGAGAAAGGATAGCGATGGACTGATTATGGTGGTTGTTCTGAAGGAGGTGCTCTCCTATAGTCTGAAGTCAGGAGTGACCATACCTTTCGCAACTGGATTCCTGAAAAAGTTTGTTGGTTACTTGGAAGCAGATGATAACAGGTTTTTACAAAATAAGGTCAAACTGCAGATACTAAAGGCGTTTAGAATCTATACCAACGCCATATGGGTTCGGGCGGAATACCATAATATATCGGTACAGAGACTCAAGAAAAAAATTGCTAAAATCTCGATAAGAATTGGCAAAGTTCCTGAGGAGGAAACAATTGAATTGAAAGAGAACACCGACAAGTTCGAGACGTTCAAGACCGGTGCTGATACCCTCATGAAACTGCTGGAGATGCCAGTACCGGAGTACAGCGTCGTGGTTGAAGAAGAGGAAGTTCCGGAGGTGGATGAAGAAACTCAAAAGAAGATATGGGATAACGATGTTGACCGGAAGTTTTACACTGTTCTTCCAGATATGAGGGACACCTTCTCTGACGAAGTTCTCGCGACAACCACCAGTGATGCCTCTGAGATCACTGATGGAAAGGGCAAGGCTATGGACAAAATATTGATGAAATTCGACTCATGCAAGTCTGGAGAAGATGTGGATAGGATCAGTGTCCAATTCTGGAAAGCAGGACTCAACAATAACCGTTCAAAAATGAGGCTATCGCACCATTTCCTGAGTGTGACGTCTTTCTCCCAAGTTCCGTACTTCGTGAGATTTGCAGCGATCAACAGAGAGTTTTTGCCCAATCTCATAGAGGATATTGTTGCTGTGGTAGACAAGAATTTGCGAGGCCAATTGACACATGCTGGACTGAATCTTTTGATTGTGAACTTCTTTTGCGAAATGGTGCTGTTCAAACTTGTGCCTATCCACATTCTGTTCCACAAGATCCGTTTTCTCATCAAACATCTATACATTCCATCGAACCTGGATTTCCTTTTCACTGTGTTTGACAGATGTGGTCAGATTCTTCTTTATGACCCGCTTTACAAGTCCAAGACCGAGGAAATGGTTGAGATGATGACCACGAGTTGTCAATCGGACTCAATAACCCCAAACGACAGATTGGCACTTTCGTCTCTTCTCCTTGGGCTGAGGCCTCCAACCCTTAACAACCCTGAAACCAAAAAACGAGCGAGATCCACCGAGGAGCAATTCATTCGTCACCTGGTGAGGACGGAATATAACGGGGATAATATCTCAGAGGTTTATTCGCAACTAGCATCGCTCGATTGGAATGACGCCAAAAAAGCCAAAATGTTCGTGGAAACGTTACGTTTGATGTTCACGAAACCCCACAAGATCAATTATAATAATATCCAGAACCTGGCGAACCTTCTGCACTTGATCCCATCCAAACCCTTGAGAGTGTATGTGGTTGACAGCGTGGTGGAGTCGATTGTGAGATCTCTGGAGGTGAACGATGTCCGTGAGAACAGAGTGAGATTGGCGTATATCAAGTACTTTGCAGCTTTGTTCAACACCGGAGAAGTGACGAGTGCAACTTTCAACTCCATTCTATACAAGCTAGTCTACCTGGGTCATCCTGATAACTCTCCCTCTGTTAACCACCCAACCGAGATTGATTCCCCAGACGACTATTTCAGAATTCACTTGGTTTCTCTGTTGCTGACAGCAACTGACCTGACACGGCTGAAAGGAACCAAGTATGAAAAAAGCCTCACGACGTTCTATAGCTTCTTCGATTACTATACTTTCACCAAGGAGCAACCCATACCGTTGGAAACGTCCTTCAAGCTGGCGGAAATGCGTGACGACCCAAATGTCAAGTTTTCAAGATCTGCGAATCTCGAAAAAAGTATCCAGAGACTTCAAGCGGCGATGTCTCACAATGGTCTTGGTTCTTCTGAGCTGGATGAGGAGGACGCCAGAGAAGCTGTGGACGCCGAAAGCGCGGACATGGAGGATGAGGCCCTGAAAGCCCAAGAACAAGCGCATAAGGCAGCATTGGACCTTTATGAAAGAGACAAGCTCGCCAAGGAACAGATTGAGAAAGCGAAGAATTCGCTAGAGGCCAGGAACCAACGGGCTGAAGAGGAAATGGAACGTGAGTTCGAAAACATGATGCTGGAGGAGAGTTCGAGGTCACAAAGTGCAAAAGTACGCGTAGAGCTGCCAACAGTAGCGACTAGCCAAAGAAATGTTGAAGGTATGAACAGGACGGGTGTCAAGTTCACACTGGTGAGCAGAAACAACAAGAAACAGGCCACCACCAGGGACATTGTTCTACCTGAAGATAGCAAGTTTGCTTCTGCGATGGTTGAGAAAACTTTGATGAAACAGAAAGAACAGGAAGTTCTCAGAAGAGTGGCCTTGAATTCGTTAGATTATACGTGACATCGTTATAAGTATGCTTGAAAAAGTTTGCTGTCTTTAATCCACGTAGACGATGACTGACGTGATATCATCTGGCTTACCTCCGATGTAAGGCTGGCCGGTAACCTCAGATAGCCGTTGGGAGAACACACTGGGGTACTTAATGTCGTTGCTTAGGGTTTTGACAGCTTTGACGAATTTTGAGTTGATATGCTCCAACTGGGCTTTATCATACAAAATTCGTGAGTCCTTGGAGCTATCCTGAAATGGTGCAAACGAGTCTGTCAAATACAACTCGATGTCAGCCACAGATACATTATCACCAACTCCATCGGTGCCAAACACAACAACGTCCCCCCTTTGCAACTGCTGCTCATACACATCGGACTCTGCTGGCTCGTTCCTTAGGTAATTGGCCTGTCTCTTCTTGCCAGCATCCAGGATCCTCTCCGGTATTATCGATAGCTGGTAAGGTGCATTGAAGTAGTAGGTTTGCTCCGTCGATTCAGAAACGCACTTAAAACGAGAACCAGCAACTCCTGCCTCATCCTGCCTGAACACACCAAACCAAGAGTCACCGAGATTGGCAACTTTCAAGGCGCCATACTCATCAATGGTCCCGTAACAAACAGTGGTGCTACCCACCTCAACTTCTCCACTATCCTTCACCTTTTCAAAAGCCAGAGACAGAAGTTTTCGAGGCTCCGGAATCGGCTCACGTTTAGCCCGTAAGGCCAAAAACACCTCCTCGAGACATCTGCACAGTTTCCTGCTGATGGCTGAAGAGTCGTAACCCTGTTCGCTCCAACCACCAACACCATCTGCAACACCCACTATGGCTGTTCCATCTTCAGCCACTGCCATCACAAAGTTGTCTTCACCAGTGGGAGAGTCGATTGCATTTGAACCCGCAACCGTGATGTGCTTTTTGGACTTGCGAATCAACTCGCCCTCTTCAGCCTCGTCCTTGAGTCTGTTCTTGGGCTCAAAAGCCGCCGAAATAGTATATCTGAATAGAGTGTCTGTTGCAGAGGAAGCAGTGGAAGTAGAATTTCCGTTGAAACCTGTGCTTCCGCGGGTGAAGTGGCGTCTAGAGTCCTTGAAGAAAGATACGTGCTGGACAAAGGCATTTGCGGAGTAAACTGAAGACACACTGGAAACAGGTGACACACTGTGAAATCGGAAAAAAAACCCTCCTGAGACATTCTGGATTCCAATTCTTGAGGTCCTACTAAAGAATCTCCTGCTAATTAGATTGGCACCGGGGAAACCTTGGTGCGTAAGTGCTGACTGGTTTTAGTACGCTGCCATACAACTTTGACAAGAGCATTTACTCACTTCTTTGCATTTCAATGCACAATTGTTCCTCAAATAGCAAATTAAAGCCAAAATATCACTTTCAGGCCACTTTATATCGCCTAATTCTCAAAAAGTGCCTGGAAACAAGGTGCTAAGTGTGGTCTTTCGAGTCTTGGTCTTGTTCTCTTGAAGGTAATCGGCTCGGGTCTTCCCCATCGCCGCTTAACCTCTTTGCTACAGCTGGGTAAGGGCTCGAAGAGGACGTGTGAATGGGGCCGAACTTCTGAAAAGTTGTAGCAAAATTTATTACTAATGGCAATTGGAAACTACAAATGCTTTATTTCAATCCTCAATTTTGATTGGAAAAAATCCTCTTCTTTGAGAGACTGTCTAATGGAATGAACTGTATTGAAGCGTGACTGAGCCAAGAGATTGAGTTGAATATCATCTCGATGGCGATCACCCCAAGCGATTTATAAACCTTGCGGGAAACGTGACTGTGTGACATTCAGGATCAACCATCAAATAAAATGTCCAAGCCCTCAATAGCGCTACAGTCATAGCTTTTCTTTGTCTTCACCTCGCTTTTTCACTCTATTTCGCCAACTTGGCAAACTCGGCCTTAGCCTCTTGAATCAGCTTGGCTTTCTCCTCAAACTCCTTTTTCTCAGTCTTGAGGAGACCGGCAGACTTGAGTTGCTGGGTGTGGTAAACACCGTACACCACACCTAGACCTAGAGCAGACCATCTGAAAACCTATGGGCGATTGCGTTAGTAACATATTCAACTATCCATAGCCCAACAATGGGCAGGCAACAAGAAAATCCACATACGTTAAGGGCAGACATTTTGCTTAGTGTATATGTATGAAGACACTATATGTATATTCGAAAAATGTGAAGTTGATTCTTCGTCAACATCCGATCCCATCAAATTCCATTGGTTGTTATGTGGTTACGAAGCACTGCCCAATCACGTGAACGACTCATCGCCAAGCTTATCATCAATATCTTGTATGGCCTTATCAAGATCAGCCAGACTATCCTCGAGCGATTTCAAGTCCTCGAACCGGCGTTTTTTCTTGGAGTTTTCAACCATGTCTGCCACCAAAAACCGTTGTTCTTTTAGAACCATCATTTGATCCCTTAGTTCTCGCACTTCGCGCTTGGTCATTTTAGGCTGCGCAGGCTCAGGCGATTGAGTCGATGAGGAGATTGATGCATCATTGGATTGGCCCTTCAGAATCTTGGGAACGCTTTGCAAAGAAAGCATGTTCTCTTGGAGGAACAAAAGTGATGTCTGGTAAATTGATTTCTGAATCTTGAGCTCGTCAATGCTGATTGGATGCCCTTTGGCTTGGAGCTCTTCTGAAACACGAATCTGGGAGCCAATCCGTTTGGTTATACCATCGAACCTGGTGAACAGTCTCATGAGCTTGAGTCTTTGTTGAGTGGCAAGCTGAAGCATCTCGTGTTCTTGTGAGAAAGCGGCGATAGTGGCGTTGTGGTCATGAACACCACTGGAAAGTTCAGTAGCCGGATCTGCCCTTTTCATGAGCTCCAAGGTGATTTTGAGCTCGGGCAACAACTTCACGATCTTGGTCTTATATATCACCATGCTCGAATAAAGGCTTAAAATTTCCGGCGGAGAAGATTGCATGTCTCTGATGAACAGCCTCTTGCTAAGCAATTGGTTCTTGCAGACCAAACACATTCTGAGAGAAGCATCGGGTGTACTCTCCAGCTTCTCATATTTTTTGGAGGCTGTAGCCACCGAGAACGACGAAGGAATGCTCAGCAGATCAGAGAGTATGTTAAGAGGAACGTCCATTGAACAACCAGTAGCGACATCGCCACATGTAATAAGACCACACAACCGACAGTGGTGCTTTCGTAGCACGCCAAACGAGAACCTCTGCTGGCATATGCGACAGCTCTTTACTTCGCTATCTGATTGCCAGTTTACAACACTCCTCTCGAATTGTTTGATGGGTAAAGACGCCCGAATACCTTGATCCAGGTTTCGGTAATACTCGTAGAACCGCAACCATCTTCTCTCCAACATGAGCACATCCAAGTCTCTTTTTCCACTGAATTCCGTCCGTAGTCTCTTGAAAGACGTACTCAAGTCAGAAACGCGACCATTTGTATCGTTGTGTCCAGGTTTACCGAGGTAACACGCCTGACAGCACCGTGACCAAATTCCGTTCTTCGGATCATACTCTAGCTCTGCGTTGATCTTGACCCTATAGTATGTGTGGGTGTTACAGAACAGTTTGCCACACTTCCTGCAGTTAACCTGGCCATTTTTCACACTCAAGTACTTGGAGCACCCGGGAGTGTTGCATATTTCATTCGGCGACGGTCTTTTCCAGTGGTTTCTCGGTATCGTAATGGGTACTATCTCTGCAGTCTCGGCTGCCTCTTGCAAATTGACCGAAGAACTCGATTCGGTAAAACTGAAATTGTTGTCAAAAAGATCCAATTTCAAAAACTTTTTGTTCGGGTTGATGTTACTATTGATCACTTCATTGGCTTTGCCTATAACCTTCTTCCTGAACCAAGACTTCAGATCATCTTCATTGGCAACTGGCTCAACGTCGCTATGTTCATCATCCAAATGGCGGTTCAGTTGCATTAGAGTAACCATCTTCTCTCCGCAGATCGGGCACATCATGTCTAGAGATGTTTCACCATTGGGGGAAACAACCGACTCAATAGACGAAGCTGGCTCGTTGCTCAGAGATGATACCGATGATGATGAATTTGTGGACTCTGCCAGAGTCATCTCATTTAAAGAGGGAATAAGCCTATTCAAATCTGAACCTTCCACTTGAGGGTCATCAATGATATTTCGCCTGGGGTTTGGTGTTGAGGAGGAAGACGAAGAGCCTAGCACGCGCCGTTTGGTCGGCGTTTTTTTGCTATCTCTGATCATTGCAAACAAATCTTTCTAGTGATAATGTACCAGAATCATTCGTAAATTTCACAGAACCATGAAAAGTATATTTTTTGCTTTCAAGGAAAAAGGACAATGAGAGGACAAAGAAGAGGAGACTTTATTCCAAACCAAATCTTTACAATACGTTATCTTTACTGCCATCAGAACTACGTGTCACCAATGGTTATCAGAGGGTCCTGCAGAATGATGCAGGAAAAGAATCCAATTATGAAAAAATAATAAGCTGCTATTAGGCCGATCTCAAAGGTTCATGATCATAACATTTGTCATAGTTTTCCAGAAGTATAAAATCAACCCCTAGACCATCGGCGAGACTGGCGAATCCCAGAGCTTGTAGTAGTCCACCAATTGGCCGTCTAAGTTGGCCTCTCCTGCAACGGGCAGTCTAGCCAGATTACGCACCGAATAAGGCTCATCATCATTCTTTAAGAGCCAAAAATCAAGACAATTCATTTTGACACCGAAGTCAAAGGCTGTGTGAAACTTTTTAAAGGTTAACAAGTCTCTGGTGGTCATGAGAAACTGGTCAATACCAAGCACTCTGAACAACCGGGAGCCAACGAGGAATGCAGGGACACACAATACCGCGGTACTTGAAAGTGTCAGTTCAGACTGACGTGGAGCAGCAGATGTGGGCGACTTGGCATCATCAAGTTCATCTGGTACCGAGGAGAAGAACATGTTGGAAGATTGCGAGCCAAATTTATGGAGGCTTTCTGCCTCGTTCGAGGTAAAGCCCTTTGCTATCTGAAAACTCTGAACAACGCACAGGAACGAAAGCCATAGGAACTGGAACGCACACCAGACGATCAAATTAAACACAAAAGGCATGCCATTGTAGCCCTTGCACATGTTTTCTGAGAGCATGAAACAGGAGTCGTCTTGTTCGAGATCATCGAAGAGTTCATCCACCAGATTGAAAAATATCACGAGACACAACCAGAGGGCAAATACAAAAGCCAAAAATACCTTGTGGTTTCTCACTCCAACGTCATTGTATATCCAAGGGCAGTAATGATCGAATCTGGCCACAACTCGTTTTCTGACGCGAGAGAACTTGGAGCGTAGAGGTAAGCGAACAGAGGTGTAAATGCAAAAATGTTTAGCATCGAACTTTCTCAATACAATGAGGTCTCGTATTGTTCGTTGGATTTGATCCCTCGACAACGAAGGCGGAAGCGCGCCCGGGTCCATGAGTGCACTTTTGGTGAAGCAAAAGACGACTGCAAAGGCCAACACCAAAAACAGCAGATTCGACACCGAAGAATCCGAGAAAGTCCGGGGTAGCACCGTGAAAAACCACGTGATTATCACCCAAAAAGCCGAGGCCGAAAACAACCCTGCGAGGTAGGGCGATTTCATGAAAGCGTTGGACTCGGTTATGCATGCTGGCAGCAGGACTTTTACCAAAAGCACTTGCTGTCCCGTAAGAATAGTTAGGCCAAGTATCAGGTTCACGACTGGAAAGTCTCCAGAGAACTTCAAGATGGAGAGCATGACCGGTAATGTGAAATAGGAAATCAAAAACACGGAGTAAAGAGCAATCTTTTTGGGTAGCCATCTGTGGATTGTGTTCCCTTGCAAGTCCTTATTGTTCTCTTTCAGAGCTTGCTTCAGCTTAACGGTACAATTCATATCCACAGATATCGCATAAGCATCCTTTCCCTCGTTGGTCTTCTTCTTGACATCACTGCCTTTTTCTATCAGTTTGAAGAGTATAGGTTTCACTCCACGGATGAGAGCCCAATGGAGAGGGGTGAAAGCAGTTTCATCTAAAGCATGAACACTGGCACCTGAAGCCAACAAGACCTCGACTGTGAGTGAGTCACCTTGGTAAGCAGCCCAATGAAGTGCGGTTCTTCCCTTAGGATCAGGTGTATCAACAGAGATATTGGAAAATTTGAGAAGGTATACTACCATCATCACGTTAGATGAATGAACAGCAAGATGTAAACAGTTGAAGCCCTGTAAATCTTGTAGAAACGGATCTGCTTTGCACTCCACGAGCAAGTAGTCCGCAATATAAACAAGACCGTAGCGGCACGCCCACTGTAACGGCGTAGCATTAAGTTCTCCACCTATGTAGTCAACAGTGGCACCTTGCGAAACCAGGTACTTCACAACAGAGAGCCTATTGTTAATGGAAGCCCAATGCAAAGCAGTAACATTATCGTCAATGTGATCATCAACGTGAACTCTTTCCGATTCCAAAAGTTCCTTAATAGTGCTGAGGTCCCCTACCTGGGCAGCCTTCAAAAAAGTATCCACATCAGACACTGACAGATTAGTTCGAGTTCAAACAGACCAAATTTCAAAACATAAAGACTTACCTTGAATATCGCCACTGTGCTCGTTCAAAGAGACATCTTTCATGGCCATGGCACTACTTGCAGAGTTGACGTCTTCAGATAAAGCATCGCTGAGTAGGTCTGACTGCGAGTGCCTTTCCACGCTCTTAAGCGTATTCAATTCCGCATCTTCGGATGAATTTTCCCTCGACATGAATCAGATTGGTGTATAACACAAGCTGGAAAATGCTGTCAGAAAAAGATAGGCGTCAAAACGGCCGATATATAGACTGCAACAAGTAGAATAGGTCATTAGTACGGCGCATTGAGGCTGTGGAGATTAAGTGTCAGGCAGTGTTACGTAACCATAGAACCAAGAAGACACAATGCTGCGTAACCACATCAACAAAAAGTGAAGGCACTAAATGCTGAAGTTCAATATCGTTCCAGAAAGATTCATAATTTCGTCAATGCTATATAACAGGGTAGGTTCATTCTTCCACAATCACAGTGACTGGGTAAAATATGGCCATCTCTCTCTGCCTGATGAACTGCCCAAACCTCACGTTTTGTACCAAATCCACCGCATCCCAGGCCGTCTCAAGCTGAGAATCCGTATCCAGCGTGCCATCACTGACGTGAAGTCGAGCCCCTTCTAAAAATTCGTTCAGAACAGAACCAGCACTTCTTCCAACTTCGCTGCCCTGATTGAGCAGCTCCTCTACTCCAGTCTCAGTATCTTCTTTCGATTCCAGAAGTTGTTTCCAAGGATTTGGACTGAGGCCCTGAGCAATTGCCCAATGCTCAAAAGTCTTGCTATGCCTGCTCTGTTTTCTCCAGTACTCCTGTGATTCCCAAGCTGCAACCATCATCGCTGCATCCCTCTTGAAGCTTTCTGATAATGGAGAAGGCATGAAATCCGTAGGCCCCGTCCAGTAAGGCACAAAAGTACCTTCCTCCTCAGCGAGGCGTCTCGCTATGGAAGCTTCGATGTAACTGTGAGCAAGTTGGCGTCTCAATGAATAGCTGTATTCATAGAAGGAGTTGTAGCACAGTATTCCACCAGCAGCAATATTGATCAGCATTGGGACCACACGTTTTGGGCCTCTAACAGATTTGAGCCGCCATAACTTGAACGCATTTTTGAAAAAGATAAGACCAAAACCGGTCTGTAAAACAGTCAGAAACTTCCTGGCAGATGTAGCATCATGAGCTGGTGCCAAAGGACCCCATAACCACAGTCCAACATCGCCTCTTCTTTTCCACCGAGTAACAGTGGTGAGCCAGTCTTCAGAATCAGAGCTGGTTTCCTTTGTGACTTCCTGAGCCATTGTCCCTGCACTATTGGGTGTTTGGTGTGAGTTTACATTTAGAATAAGATTTCCAGTACATTCAGTGGGAACCTCGACTTGAACCGAATATGGCATCTTGATAACTGCACGACGAATCCTCAAAACTGTCGAATGGAAATTGCTTTGATACTAAGTTAGCCAACTGTTTGAACAAAATCAAATCCACTCCAATGTCATATTCGAGGTATATACGGGGCTGCCTTAGATTGGTTAGGCCCCAGATACCCATATTATCACGGAGATATCCCGCGAATGCTGTCAGATTTTTGCATATTTCACGAGTCAATTTGCATGTTCAAGACTCACAGGAACAATACGAAGCTAGGTATCTTCAGCTTCAGAACCTCCTAGATGCAGAGATTTTCAATGTAAACTCGGAAATTGCGCCTCAGAAAGTGCTGGATGCTTTGAGGACCTGTACTCTTTTTCAACAATCGCTGATCGAAGGCAACAAACTACAGAAGACCAAGCTCATGGAGGAAGTTACTAACCTTATGCTGGATGTGCTTGCCTCTTCCAATGTTGAGTTTACAGAAGAGATCCTCAAAAGATTTTTCCTACTCAAGCCGGAGACAGATGACGCTATCAAAGTTATTGAGCTGTTTTACATGAAGAACCCGGAGAAACATATCTCTCACGAAGTTGCGATGGTGCCGTTTAGAAATGCCATTTATGACGGCAAAATGCAAAATGCAGCTGACATAATGAAGGCTACCTCAGGATCAGAACGGTATATTGCCTTCAAGAGAAAGGGAATGCGCAAATTGATTGGCTACTATGCCGGTTTCATTGGAAGTGTACTGGCCTCGGTTCAGGCAGCAATCAGAATAGGTCACCCTGAATTAGCTGAGATGAGTACGACTGGTTTGCATGTGATGATATTGGCCTACTTCCTTCAGAATACTGTGCTGGGAGTTATGGCATTTGCCTCTAAGGGTATTGATAACGGTCCAATCAGCTGGCAGAAGGGTATCTTCCCCAGTCACTGGTTCTTGCACTCCGATGAGCTTAAGATGGCATCAAAGCTTGTTCAGGCGGATGCTGAAGTGTACGGTGCCGAGGGATTTGCGACCAGATCGATTGTAAAGCAGACCGCCGAACGAGACATGGTTGTGAACGAGCCGGAGCAGGAGATCATGTTAAAGCAGTTTTGGCTAAGTGGAGGTGATGGGTTTGTCTGGGTTGAACCCGACATGGATCCAGCTGAGATCCAGTGGGCACAGCATTTAAAAGATCGTGGAATCAAGAAGATCTGGCAGAAGGACAATAAAGATAGACTGCTCGACTCTGAGACGAGCGAGAGAGGGGAAGACTTCAGAGCGGAGACTGAGAATGCCTCAAAGGCAATGTGAATATTTGGTCATTCAAGATAACCCCTGTACATTTTTGAAAATTGAAAAATAAATGATATATACCTTTTTGGCACGTGACTACCAAAAGCGGATTCGCGTACCGCGTGGAACATTCTCGTGCGATGACCATCTTGCATACTAAAATATATTTAAGGTGCGGATGTGCCACCGCATGTGGGACATCACTTGTTCACATCTGTATCCTTTTTGACATTTTAAATTGGCAAATGTTAGTTCAACGAAACTTAAAACGCTATGGACCCAGAGCTCTTCAGGAAGTTGCTAGCGTGCGGGCCGTTGCTACGCCCATAGCTAGACCCCTATCCTATGCCAGAACTCCCGACAGAATGAGTTCAACAAACGGATTTGTCGGAATGTCTCTGTTGAAGACGAATGTTCCGCAGCTATTACAACTCAGATTCGCATCAAATCAGGGACCTCAGAATTTCCGCATGAATATGAACGGTGAACAAGAAGATGCTGAACCTGCTTTGAAGAAGTATGCCACTAACCTGACGGAAATGGCACGTGAAGGCAAACTAGATCCTGTCATTGGCCGTGACGATGAGATTCGTCGTACTATTCAGATTCTTTCTCGTCGTACCAAGAATAACCCAGCTCTGATTGGTAATGCTGGTACGGGTAAGACTGCTATTATGGAAGGTTTGGCTCAGAGAATCGTGAGGAATGAGGTTCCCGAGAGTATGAAGGGAAAGGAAGTGATATCCTTGGATCTGGGATCACTTATTAGTGGTGCCAAATTCCGTGGTGATTTTGAAGAACGTCTCAAGGCTGTTTTGAAGGAGCTGGATGAGGCTAAGGGAAACGCAATTTTGTTCGTAGATGAACTCCACATCCTTCTTGGACTGGGAAAAGCCGATGGAGCTATTGATGCATCCAATCTGCTGAAGCCGGCGTTGGCTAGAGGCCAGTTGCAATGCTGTGGTGCCACTACGATCGAAGAGTACAGAAAATACATCGAGAAAGATGCTGCGCTTGCCAGAAGATTCCAGCCGGTTCTGGTAAACGAGCCTTCTGTGGAAGACACCATAAGCATTCTAAGAGGTCTGAAGGAGAAATATGAGGTTCATCATGGTGTGAGAATTGCGGATGCGTCGTTGGTATCGGCTGCTGTTTACAGTAACAGATATATCACAGACAGATTTTTGCCCGATAAGGCCATTGACCTGGTGGATGAAGCTTGTTCTGCTCTCAGATTGCAGCATGAATCCAGACCCGACGCTATTCAAGAGCTGGATAGAGCTATAATGACTATTCAGATTGAACTGGAGTCGTTGCGCAAGGAAACAGACCCCTTGAGTGTTCAAAGGAGGGAGAAACTTGAGGATCAACTTTCCTTGAAGACTGCAGAGCTGAAGGAGCTCACTGATGTTTGGGAGAATGAAAAGAAGGAACTCGAGAAGATTAAAAATGCCAAACAAGAGCTTGAAAAGGCCAGACAGGATCTTGAGGTTGCGAGAAGAGACGGCAGTTTTGCCCGTGCTTCCGAATTGCAATATGCTATAATACCAGAGCTGGAAAAACGACTACCTAAGGATGGGGCCGAAAACACCAACGACCAAGGCTCAACCCTTCTGCATGAATCGGTCACATCTGATGATATTGCGAGGGTTGTTTCCAAGATGACTGGTATACCAGTACAATCGATGCTGAAGGGTGAGAAGGATAAGCTTTTGTATATGGAGACTGCTCTCAAGGCCAGAGTTGTTGGTCAGGACGATGCTATCCACTCTATTGCAGATGCTGTTAGATTGCAGAGGGCGGGCTTGACAACCGATAAGAGGCCTATTGCGAGTTTTATGTTCCTCGGTCCAACCGGTACCGGTAAGACTGAACTCACCAAAGCAGTTGCCGACTTTTTGTTCGACGATGAGAACGCTGTTGTGAGATTTGACATGTCTGAATTTCAGGAAAAGCATGCTTTGATGAGACTAATAGGTGCACCACCATCCTATGTTGGTTATGAGGAAGGTGGTGAGCTCACCGAAGCTGTCAGGAGGAAGCCATATGCGGTAGTTTTGTTTGATGAGTTCGAGAAGGCTCATTCGGATATCTCGAAGCTATTGCTTCAAGTGCTGGATGAGGGTAAATTGACGGACTCGCAGGGTCACAAGGTGGACTTCAGAAACACGATCATCATTATGACCTCCAATATAGGACAGGATCTGTTACTTGCCGATGCCAATGACAAACCCAACGATTCTGGCTCCGTCACTCCGGAAGTGAAGCAGAATGTGATTGAGCTGATGAAGAGGCATTACGCACCCGAGTTCATTAATCGTGTGGATGATGTTCTTGTGTTCAACAGACTCTCAAAGGATGCTTTAAGAAAGATAGTGGATATCAGACTGGACGAGGTTCAGGACAGATTGGTGGAGAGAAGAATCGAGTTGAGGCTTACGGAAGCTGCCAAGGTCTGGCTGACGGACAATGGATATGAACCAATGTATGGAGCCAGACCTCTCAACAGACTTATCAAGAGAGTGATATTGAACTCAATGTCGGTCCAAATGATCAAGGGCGATATCAAAGACAACGACGTTGTGAACGTTGATGTTGGATCTGATGGTCTGTTGAAGATTGAGGCGATTCATGATGCTGCTCTTTCAGGACCTGAAACCGATCCAGCACAAGCATAGTTTATGGTTCTTGCGTTCTATTGATGATTTTTATGTACATAGTTTATGAAGGGAATAAGTATGATGAAGATAACCGATGGAGTATGAAGTAGTTTAGATTGTTGTGCGGCTCCTATTTGGCCCATACACTTCCTTTAAATGCCTCCGTGATCTCGTCGAGAACTTGCGACAAGCACTTTACAAAGTCTAAAGAGCCAGTCCCTATACAACCGATTCAGGGAAGTTTTGCTTGAAATTCGCCAGAATATGACCAAGCTCTTCTCTTTAATAGCTACCGTGCTATTGCTGGTGAACCCGGTTTGGTGTGTGTTTGACTATGAGATATTCAATGTTGACTGGCAGTACACCGTGTTGGGACGCATAATACCTGAAACCACCGTTTTTCTTCAGTCTCAGTCCCAGACAGTCCAATTTCTGACGGAAGAAGGTATATTTGCGAAATTGAACTTGACCAATGGAGAACCGTTGTGGAGATATCAATCAGAGAAGCCATACAGTTCTGCCCATTTGACGGTAGTTGGACAGTTGACGTACACTGCAGTTAACTATGTCGATGGCAAGGGATCCAGAATTGCTTCATGGCAGTTTGACAACTCCTTACTGCGTGAGATTGACCTTGATGCTAGTACGGTTGGAATACTGAATATACGAAACCAGGAGCTGCTGGCAGTAACATCCGAAGGTGACGTTCTTTTCGTGCCAAAGACTGGTGATGTAATTGAGCTTTCAACAGGAATATCAGGGGTCAAAAATGCCCTTGTTTCACTTCTTCCATCTGGTGATGTTATACTTGCTCTGGATGTGGTCGGCTCCAAGACAACGGTTGTGGTTTTGACTAAGACGAACGGAGAGTATCTCTTGGGTTCTAAGTTCTTTTTCCCAAAGTCATTCGATACCTTAAAATCACTGGAAGAGGGAGCTTTGATTACTACTGAGGGAGTTTACACATTTGATGAAGCAAAGGCTAGTTTTGGTCCTGTGACCAAAGTGAAGCAGGTTTTGAGTGTCTATGCCTCCTCCGGTTTGGTCACAGCATCTGGAAAGACTATATCTACTTCAACAGACTCGCACACACTGGAACATGAAGTTGTGGAGTTAAAGCTGGTGAACTCACAGTTTTTAGTAGCTTTCTGCAAACAGAAGACATATCTGTTTGATCTGGATGGAGGACTGGAGCCCTTCTTGGAATTTCCAGCCGTTGATCTAAAGGGATATGACCAGATATCTGCCACTTTGAATGATTCAAACGACTTGCACGTGCTAGTCCAGTATGAGGACTCTGTTATTACGCTCTGGTCAAATGGTGTAGAGTCTTGGTCAAGAGACGAGTCTTTGGCGAAAGTGGTTGATTGGGTTATCATGGATGAGGAAATCGACAATTCAGAGATAACCCATAATCTGGAATTTGAGGAAAGTGCTACTTTGCTTCATGCATACATCTTTAGGGCAAAAAAGAACTTTGAAAAGTTCAGAAACTTCAAGTTTTCGTGGTCGAAATCAGATGATTCCATGGACCATTACTTTGGTTTTGTGAAAACCTTGGTCGTTGCTACTGCCAATGGAAAACTATTTGGATTCAGTACCACCAGCAAGAATGACGGCGTAAAAAAGTGGGATTGGTCCTTCGATACTCATCTGGGCAGCGGTATTTCCAAGTTGATAGTGATTGATGATAACCTGCTATTCATCTCCACCGAAGCCAACGGTTTGTATTTTGTTCAGGACCATACCTCTTTTTCGATTGACTTTGCGATGTCCTCAGATGAACCAGTTTTGTCTCCTTCTTTCAAGGAAAGGATAACGTCACTGAAGACTTCAGCTGGTGATATCCAGCTGATTTTGGATGAGGCTGATTTGCCTTTGAATTTCGTTGAGAAGACATCAGATAACTCCATTTTGGGGTCTGAACTTTCGAAGCTGAAAGAACAATCTTCAACTTGGAAATTCAACTTCAACGATGACGAAAAAATTCTTTCGATCGTTCCGAGGCCCAAAACGAACGAGGATATCGCTTCAACCGGTGTAGTTCTGGGGAACAGAAAGGTGCTTTACAAGTATCTGGAGCCAAATCTGGTTGTGGTGACGACATATGATCAGTCCCATCAAGTGCTGTACCTTTACCTGATCAACTCTGTCTCTGGCCAGGTCTTGTACACCACGAAGCAGACTGAACCTCTGGATGTTGACTCAGTTCAGGTTATCTACGATGAAAACTTTGTGGTATACTCGTATTACTCTTTGGAGTATGGCACCAAAATTGTGGTGATTGATTTGTTCGAGTCATTGACACCAGATGTCAGATACTCCAACGGAAATGCATCCTTGGAGTTTACTCCGGAGGTGAGTTCTTTGGGTTTTGTCATAAACGGCAAGATCAGAGCTCTGATTCCAACAAGCACTAAATACAGTATCACCTCGAAGTCCATAATCATATCCCTTGAAAATGGCCAGATAGCGTCAGTTCCAAAGTTTGTGTTGAACAGCAGAAGAGTCACAGACAGAGAACTCACCAAGGATGAGAAGGAGGAGTTTCAGATGATGCCTTACGGCCCTGTCATTGGCATCGCCGATCACTTCTATCTTTCTCATTACAGGACACTTTTGCACTCTTTTGAGAAACCAGCAAAGGTTCTTTCTTCAGTACCTACGAATCTGGAATCCACGTCCATTATCTGCTCTGTTGATCTGGATATCTTCTGTACTAGGGTTGCACCATCCAACACATTTGACATGTTGTCTCCAAGTTTTGACAGGAGCTTTTTGCTTTTGACCATTTTTGCCTTGGTAATAGCGGTCCTGGTAGTAAAACCAATGGTCAACGCAAAGAGGCTGAAAGCCGCATGGGTCTTTTGAGATGATGCCCTAAAGTAGTAATCGTGGCTGTGCTGGGCCCCGCCTATCTGAAACAGCAACCTTGGCGTTGAATGGAATTACCACAAAAAATAGCGAATCACGATAATGAATTTCTCTTCTCATAGTCAGATAATCATACTGTAAATTGTACCATAATGTCGTCTTGGATGGTCAAATTGGTGACTCAAAGGGTAAGCATTATCATCTGCATGTTGGAGAAGTTTCACTAACGCCACTTCTAGATTTTCAGAGAGTCGCACCTTAACAAATTTGGAACTGAAGATCCTTATTACGAGGAAACAATTGTTTCTTCAGGTGATCCTACAAAGCCTGACAAGGTCAAGAAGATACGCAAGAGAACAGCACCAAAAGGGCTTTCTGAGAACGATGAAAAGATCTTTATAAAGATCAGAAGACGAGCTTACCATCTGGATATGCTATTCAATGTTTGTGGGATCCGAGTGGGATGGAATGGGATCATCAGTCTGTTACCTGTGGTAGGTGATGCTCTCTCGGTTACTTCATCATTGATGATCTACAAGATGTTGTTTGATCTTGACGAAAAGGTTCCGTTGACCATCCATGCTACTTTCCTCTTCAACATACTGATTGACTTTCTGATTGGTCTGATTCCTATTGTTGGTAGCATAGTGGAAATTGGATACAAGGCCAATAGCAGAAACTCGTTATCCCTTGAAAAGTATTTGGAGAAAGTTGGAGCAAAAAACCTCAGCCAATTGCAAATGTTAACGGATCCTAGTAATAGAACCAACGTGAACGATTCTGCTTTCAAGAAGAAGTCCGGATTTGGATCTATTTACAACAAGTTCCGCAACCAGATTGCTCCAAATGAGGCCCCAGCCCAATCCGGTGTTTCTGACAACAGAAGCGTCAAGTCAATTTCGTCTGCGATCCCACACAATCGTAAAAAGAGCTTTGATGAACTTGATCCCCAAGAGGTCATTCAGAGACACAGCTTGACTGCGCACGAGCCAATCACGAATGAGAAGGCAAAATTCAACAGGTAGGCTGATGGAGGTGAAATATTTCAGCTTTTTTTAACAATTTTCCATTTTTATATGAATTTATAATGACAATGAAGGTCTTTCCATAGTTGAAGGGATTGCCCCCAAAGCGAACGCCGCACAGTCACCGAATGGCTAAAGTTCTGTTGTAACACGACTTTCCTCATCATGAATCGGCCTACGACGAGACATGTTTAACGATTTTCATTGACAGCACCTTATACTACCTTGCCTGAATACATCCTCTTTTCGGACATGGATGCTGCCACTGTATTGGAGCAGTATACGCAGGACTGTGAGTATAGACACCACGATAAATTATTTCAAAAGAGCGATTACTAATGCCATGTCTAGTATCCAACTTGCCTGCTGAACTCGCGCACCTTTTGGAAGAACTCCGCGAAAAAGATCTCAAATATTATGATATAAGAAAACGGATACAGCAAAGGGACAGCCAGTTGCACAAGTTCATAAAACAGAATGGATCTTTGACGCCACATCCTAAAGAGCAACAGATATATGCCAAAATCAACGAGGATTTCGAAAAGGCTGAGAAATTACAAGAGGAAAAAGTGGTTCTAGCCAACACATCGTTGTTCTTGATCACCAAACATCTGACCAGACTTGAGAATGATATCGAGAGGCTTGAGAAGGATGGATTGATTGCTCCTGCTGAAGTTGTAGAACAAGAAGCGAGTCTTACAGCAGCTCTTTCGTCTTTGGATAGTATGGCTTCAGGGGGCTACAACTCTAGCGGGTACGAGAGAGGTGACTCACCAAGTGTGGGGCCACGGTCCTCAAGAAAGCAGGCTGGTATTTCGAGTAGGGCGAGATCTAACACCGCGTTGGTTTCATCGCGAGGAAGTACCCCAGGATCCACTCCAAGTGCATATGGTATTCCGGGTTTGAGAAACAAGAGGATGAAGGCAGAGGACATCTCAGACGACGACTTCGGAATAGAAAGCGAACCGGACATAATGGCAACCGTCAGAGTCAGTACCAATGTTCTGCGGAGACCAGACCCCACGAATTTCGGACCCATGGGCCGGACGGCACACCCACCGGAAGGAGTCAACGGGAACGAAGAGGACGAGTTGTATTGCTTTTGCCAGCAAATCTCCTACGGAAACATGGTTGCATGTGATAATCCAGACTGCAAGTACGAGTGGTTCCACTATGGTTGCGTTGGCTTGAAGGAGCCTCCTTCTGGTATTTGGTACTGTTCTGACTGCAAGGGTCGCATGGACCATGCTGCCACGAAAAAAAAGGAAAGGAAAAGACGGTAAGAAGGATGATGTAGATTAAGTACGCGATGAATTAATGAAATGTTATAATTGAAAAAATGTCAGTTTCGAGTTCAATCCGGAAGAATAAAATGAGAAGGTATCCCACGACCCTACTGTTTATTTCACCTAAAATGGCCGGCTTCGCTAGCAGAGCTGTGCTGAGCTCCAGATTGTCAATTGTTCTTCCACCAATTGGTAAAAAAGAACAAGACAAATTTGGTACACAACGGACATGGCAAGCACAGATCCACTCCAGGATATCAGGACTAAGATATATCTAGCAGATGAGGACTTTTTGCGCAGGTTTAGCACGAATAAGGCTAGTTCTACAGAGGTTGATGAGGCGGTGGACATAGTGTATGTTGACTTGAAGGCCAACCAGACTTTGAATGTTATGGCAGACAAGGATTTGAATTATAGGATCGAGTTGATTGGGCATTTGGTAACGTGCAGCTCTAAATTTGATCAGGTCGGAAAACTACTGCCTTCAACACTAGCACACCTATCACCTACCCACACCTCCAAGATCCAGACCTTAGTCATAGTGGACTGCATCAAGTTCCAGCAGAAATACCCAAATGATACAATCGCAGGTGTTCTCTCTTTTCTTGAGGACTTGATGCTAACTGATGGGTTCCAAACGAGGAAACATTTGTTCTATATTATTAGGAAGCTGTATCCGGTCATGACCTCAGCCATGTCGCAATTGTTCGTTTCGTCTGGTGATTTGTCAAACATACTATCAGACGAGCTGAAAACAATACTCAGTCATTTTAATGAAGGCTCTGGTTTGACAGCCAATCAGGCCATATCGCTGCTGGAGCTGTTTTCATCTGCATGTGTGGATGAGCGTAGTCGATCAGTGATAGCAGAGAACTACACCTCCATTTTGAGCAGGGCGTTACAAATAAAGGGTGGATCTGATCCCGAGCAGACTCGCAGGATTCGGTTGTTGAGTGGAGTAGTAATTTGCAAGATCTTAAATGTGGTCAAATCAGAACAGTTGAAGGAGAACCCTGAACTGATGGACTTTCCAAGCTTGTGTGGGGTCTTGGTGGATGCTGTTAAGCACTCAGATATTAACTATATCAAAGACGGACTGGAAGGCTTGGCATATCTTTCTTTGAAGAGTGAGGTCAAGAGATACCTTAGGAGAGAAACCGACCTCAGCAACGTTATATTTGCTTTACTGAAGAAGAAAGAGCTCGAGCCGGGTATGAGATACGGTGCATTGGTGATACTTTCCAATCTCACATCATATAGGTCAGTGCTGTCGAAAGAACAGGAGTCTTTCAAAACCTTGAAGGATTATGCTGGTGCCGTAGGCAAGGACCAGGCAAAACCAGAGGACGATGAGAGCGACAATGCTGAGATTGCAGTCATAGTCAACGATTGGCTAGAAGAGAAGAAAGGATTTGGGTTGGCTATCTCATTCGCACAGCAGGGCTCCAAAGGCTACCAGATGGAGCTGGTCAGGCTGTGTGCAAACTTCTCGCATGCTATAATCTTCAGATCTCGGGTTGTTCAACAAGGCGGCTTGAATTATCTCATCAATTATCTTGCGAACAACTCTGAGGAAGTTGAGTACAAGGATGGTAGCATTGTTGCCAAATCTGAGGTTGCCAACCCAGAGGTAAGGCTGGTTGCAATTAGGACGATTGCCAAGCTTTTGATCACAAATAACCCCAACAATGCATTCAATAAGTTTGAGCCAACAATTGTGATCCCGTTCCTCAGCGAGGTTCTACAAAAATACGATATGGAAACTAACGGGACGGATTACGACGTCCAAATTCCTCTTCTTGCCGTGGAGGTCCGCTCAATAGACCTATTTGAAACACTGTTAGCTCTAACAAATCTGGCATCTATGGACAAATCACCGATTTGGAAAGTTGGAACTCGGTTCACGTGGAGGTATCTACAAAACCTGATGCTGGATTCGGACCCACGGATCCAGTGTGCTGCACTGGAGCTTATTTCCAACCTGGTGGTGGAACCTGAATGTAGCCAGCACTTTTTCGACTGGAGCATCGAGACCAATAAGCGCAACTTCGATATTTTGGTTGAATTGATAGACCTACAGGATGTGAAGTCACAGTTAGCTGTTATGGGCATATTTGCAAATGTTTCTGACTTCGAGATGATAGCCCAGATTCTAGCGCGGACAACCAAGTTCATCGACCACTTGATAAAAGTTTTGGAAGAGCAAAAGACTCAGGAGGATCTCATGCTGAGGTGTGTATATACGCTCATAAACTGCTGTTATGTGGAGACTGCGCAGTTGAAGGCGTATACGAAGTTGAATGAGACCATTGGTAACGTGATCAGGACGCATTCGGGCAATAAGGATCTCGTTCAGATGTGCCTTCAATTGGTTAAGCTAGTGAAGAATTGAGCGAACATTGAATGTACAAAGGTATAAATCAACAAATATTATGCGATAACCACTCAAATGGTTTGAATTACGAATCTATGCATCGCCAACTTTTGTCCACGATCTTAGGCGATAAGGCTGAAACGGACGTCATCCAGATAGCACATGAAATTTGGCACCCCCACAGATCCAGGCCTATCCGTTGCCCCTATTCAACCCAAGACAGCCCGGATCATGCACAGCTGCTGGTTCCGAGCATGTACCGAACAAGCCACTGAAAAGCGATCAAACCCTATTGGGAGGTTTCGGTATTCTGGGTGCTTTGGGTGCTTGGAACTTGACGCTCCTTGCCTCGGAGATGGGCCCCGTCATGGACCCCCCCCCCTTCAAAGAGTTGGGGCAAGGGAGGAAAGATCTACAGACCGTACTAGGAAAAATGTACAAAACAAATAGGAAAAAGCATACCGGCTCATTCATCACTGTAAATCTAATACTGGTAGCTATTTACAACCCAAACCCACTTTATTCTGGATTCACGGATCGCAAAGAGAAGCACTGCGTGCATTCTGGCTGTCCGCATGATATTGGGCTCAACACGCCTAATCTTATTCCGGTCGTGTTCAACCCACGTAATCAAAAGAAATAAAAAAAAGTAAAAAAATTTCAGCAGATGGCAAAAAATTGGCGGGTGAATGCCGAATATGGCTGCAGACCAATATTTTCCAGTGTTTTTTCGCAACTTCCATATTTAAACCTTTGGCCACCCTCCAAAGCGTCCAGTTGTTCAGCAAGATTTATTCGTTTGCCAGGTTTTCATTGTTTGGTATTTGGTATCTGGTATTGAATCTCTCAATCTCTATCCTTTTCCAGCACCTATTATCACTCCAGTCACCGCGAAATTTCAATTGGCTCCGTTGAAGTTGCTCCATTCCCCCTCACTGTTTTCCCACAATGTCCACCGAACTACGTAAGTCCTCTCGTTGTCGTCACATGTCCGAAAGGGCTAAAGAATCAATCTCTTTGACCACTGCGGATAAGAGACATTCTAGAACTGAAATTAATCATGCTCCTCGTCCAGTCCAATCAAAGATGAGAACCAGATCCGACCAGAAGATCATTACAGACCATTCTGCTAAGACAAGAACCAGATCTCGTGGCCTGAAGCGTTCTGCTGGTGAGACTAGCGATAACAGCAAGGCTAAGACCAATGCTGCTAAGACCCGCAAGGTTGAGCAAGCCGCCGTTGAACCGGTTGCTGTTGAGCCAGTTGTCGCTGAAACTCCCGCCCAAAGTCCTCAAATCCTCCAACCAAAAGCCTTGGTCATCCAGACAGGTGAGATTGAGTTCGATGACAACGATGACGAGCTCTTTCAGAGACCTTTCATGCTGCGCAGATCCCACATGAAGGAGGAAAGGAGGAGAAGACTGTTGGCACTGCGCGAGATGCAGATGCTCAATAGTGTTGAAAGCTCCATGTCCTCGTCAGAATCTGAGGTTGAATTGGAAGACAACAATGTTTTCGACTATCGCTCCAACGCTGTATTTTCCGATGATGAGGAGGAGTCGGCGGTGGAGCCATTGGACTCGCTGCTGAAGCAATTTTCCACTGCCAACGAGGAAGACGGAAACATTATGGCCATGCCAGTTGCCAGCCCTCTCTCTGACTATCCTGAAGACTTCAATTCTGTCCAATACGGATACGAAATGTCAGATAAAATTACCAGATTGCTCAAGGAGAACGACAGATGGCCATTGGCACAATCGGCCAACTCTTCTTCGTTTGACATCCTCTCTGGAAAGAAAATTTCTCCTCCATCGTTTCCAAGCAGGGTCAATGCCCCGGTGCCTGTCTCGTCAATTGCTGACCAGCAACAACAATCCTCAATGATTGAGGATTATTTTGTCGAGAATGACCAGGACGAGGTTGATGAAGACGATACTCCTTCTTTGGTCTCCGACAAATCGAGGTCGTCGTCTCCTACTCTGGAGGCCACCTCTGACCTGCTGTTTTCCAGATACCCTCATCAATTGGAGTACAGATATCATGGCCAGGCTAACCTGGCACTTGTTGATCCCGAACAAATTGATTTTGTAAACAACAACCAGCCAATGCTTCGCAAGGCACTCAACAAGAGGTCTCTCATCTCCGGCTCTGCCTATACCCAGCTGGTCGGGTCGAGTGTCATTGAAATCAGCGATTTCCTGCTGTAAATAGACCGTTGCGCTTTTCCACATCTTCTGCGGATGAAGAGGGAATTTTATCGCTGTTAGTCATTTCGAGTTTTTGTTTGGACCCTTTTTTCTGCTTTTACCGTTTTTTTGCAAGGTGCGCTTTTTTATTTCTTTGGCTGGACGGAAGCTATATATTTCGCAATAGAAGATATCCTAAGTACGAAAGATGTAGACTGAGAGTGTAATTGGCGATACCATAACGTTCTGGTGGTTCTTAAAACTCAATCCTTTAGAAGGCACACAGTTCAAGTACCGCGATCTCAGTTCTTCACTTCACAACTCTGCGGTTGGTTCTATTCTCCCTTTTTTCTTTCTTCCTTCCCTCTACCCTTCTTTAGTTCTTCTTCAATGCTTCAAACCTCTTGCGTAGCGCATCAAGGTCGTCATCTACCTTCTTTTTTGCATATCCACCCGCTGGAGCAGCTTGAGGATTCAGACCCACGTCGCTAGCTCTCTTCTTCCTAGTGACAGCTATTCCCTTAGGTATGCTCACTGAAGGTTGGGGATTATCAGTAGACATTCCTGGAGGCAAAACACTGATTGGCTCCGTTTTTTCAGCTTCCTTAGGTTCAATATCATCTTCAATAAACGAAGGTGGATCCAGAACTGCTATTCCTGTCCCACCTTCTCCATCATAATCTTCCTCGTCAGACTCAACCTCGAGCTCGGAGAACGGCACGTTATAAACTTTTGCTATCTCAGAGAGATATAGCCTCACAAGTTCCGGACTGGGTGGCTCGACAGAACATCTGGACAGAATCTTATGAGGGACTCTCGCCTCCGTGCTCGTTTCTTCGTCGTTCAAAGCTCTCAGATAGAATTCTTTTCCAAATTTGTGTGCCAAAAGATCCTTCACAGACATCAATTCCTTGATTTCAGTGTATTGAGCTGCGAAAATGATTGACTTCACAGCCTCTTCTAATCCAGGCGGACACACCTGGACGTGTAACTCCCCGGGTGCAGAATTAGCAGCCAACGGTGAAGAACTAAGCAATCCAATACGAGCCAACAACAACTCACAATACAATTCCAGATATTCTAACAGTTCGATCAACATGTCATCGCGAATGATGTTTTCAACCCTTATCTTAGCACTCTCCTCCTTGCCCTGTTGGAGAAGTTCGGCCATCTGTCGTCTCTGTTGTTTCGTTATAGCCGTTTTCTTGGTCTGAGCAAGTCTCAACCTCGAGATCGCCATTTTCAAAGACGATTTGAGACGGATCTGGTAAACATGGGGTTAGTTCTTATCGCAGGTGACAGGGTCTCAGCCACAACAGTCAAAACAGCTGATTGACCGATGTGTTCATCAAAATACATACCTGAGGACTTATTAGAGGTGGCATTTTGATTGTGACTTTTTTAAGTTTTCAATTCTCGCAATTCTGAGTCTGGTGTGGTGTCCTTAACCGAGTAAAGGGGCAAGACTTCCATCACCCTATTAGACAGCCATATATGTGTCACGTGACTTTCGTTATCGCTGGCTATTCCTATATACTTGAAAATCAAACTGTCTTCATACCGTCAAATACTTGTTCATAATCTGATTTGCCAGAACCGGGTTTCCGTTATAGTTGTATATCAGAAACAGATTGTATGCCGTATCCATTTTCAGATCATACTTGGGGTCAACATCTGACATCGCCAGCACCTGTTCGTAGAAAGGAACAGCTATGGACAATAACCCCAGTTGATGAAAACTTCTTCCAAAATTGTAGGCGCACTCCATGTCTTCATAAACCGTGCCTCCTTGTTCAATTCTGAGCCGTCTATATTCCATGAGATACGTTATTCCCTGGACGATCTGGAAATGCCGGTTCATGGTGAGTCTTTGCATTGATCTGTGGATGTGGGCCAGTGCTATAGTCAGCATCACAGTCGGGTCCTTTTTATAATCTGTGACTGTTCTGAGTTCATATGCTAATGAGGACTGGTAGCTTCTGTTCACAAATAAGAACGTCGAATAGACGTGTGCCAGAATCGGATGAGCCTTCGAGGTGTCGACCTGCTTGTTAGTGATCGTAGCCATACCGGTGATCTTTTTGTGCTCCTTCAAGGAGTCATAGGCTTTCAGTTGACGAAGAATGTACTTTTGGTTGGATGTGTCTGCAAACAACAGCGCGGAATCCTGGCCGGTCGAATACGACGCCACAAACGTTTTTAGCACCTTTGGGGAGAACTGGAAGAGATTCTGCAGGATTCTGAGCTGGGAAGATATAATGTCGTAGTCTGCTAGCATCAAGCCAATGGATAGACCAACCAATGTGATAACTGACTCTGTCTCCTTGTTTGTGTTGAATACGTTTATGTGCTTTGCCATCTCCTGCACAAGCATCGCATCATCTCCCGCATTCTCCCATTTGGCCAGCATCAGAGAGTAACGCAGAAACAGGTTGTACCATTCAGCAAATGGAACACCACGAAACTCGCGTTCCGGGGGTTTAATCTGCGTCAGTTCTTTGTTCAACAACATCTCCTCCTCTAGATACGTCATTCTCAAAAGACGCTGGTCAATATCTAGATTGCTCTGGCGTTTTCTCAAGCCGGCTGCAAACTTCTTGGCCCTATCTGACGAATAAAATACCCTGCATGCTGCAAATATCTCAACCAGTTCACCAGCAAGATCCAACCACGCATTTACGGCAAAAGGATCGTTTTCCGCCACTCCTGGAAGTAAACGATTTGCACGTGTGAACTTCTCGTGGACTCTTGACTTGGAACGTTGTTCCATCTCTTCCCATTCAACAGCGGTAAAAGCCTCTTTTTTCTTCTTTGTCTTCTTAGGTTTCCCCTTTGACTGTAATCCGCGAATAAGTGCCTGGCCTTCCATGGGCAAGGTCCCGTCGTTGTCATCTTCATTCTGCGTGTCTTTCTCTTCATCATCTTCGACTTCGACGTCACCATTTGCAATTGCTTGAGCTCTCTGTTTCTTGCTCTCCAGAAACAGCTTTGTGGCGGTTTCAGAATCACCAGTCAAGAATAAGATCTCTGCCAAGGACGTTTTCGCTTCCAGGTTATCGGGTTCTTCTTCGAGCACCTTCCAGTACATCTCTGCGGCATCCTCATAGTTCTCTATCTCCCTATAACATTTTGCCATGGCATGAAACAGATCCGGCGAGTGGTTCGATCTCAACTCGTATAATCTAGTGAAAAAAGAGAGAGCATCTGAGTGAAGATGATGAACCTCCAGAGCAGATCCAATATCCCAGAGTAAATCCGAATATCTTTCAGGATCGCCTCGTAGAATATAGCGGAAATGTCTCAAGGCCTCGTCATAATTCTTCAAATTCAATCGGAATATACCAATCCTAACCCTCATGTCAACTGGTAGCTCTTCGTAATCCTTCACCTTCTCCTGTTGAGATAATTGCTGGAACTTGGGGTTTTCGAATCTGCGGACATCAAACTCTGAGTCGTCGGGAACCTCCGACCAGAATGTTTGATCTTCTCTATGCTGAATCCATCTGGAAACATTTCTCACAGTTTTCAAGCCAGTGGACCATGATCCAATATTCACATACAACTCTGCCAGGATATTCAGCGCGGACCAATCAAAATTTGGCTCCCATTTTAGTTTTGTCAATGAAGCGCCTTTAGTACGTTTTTTGTTCAAACGATACGCCACGGCATCATCCAATTGCTTGGTGTAAAGCGAGATGGCTTCATTAACTCTCTTCTGTTTCATCAACACTTCTGCAAGCTCTCTCAAAACATTCTCATCGAATTCTTGTGCCAACAGCCCCTGGAGGTTCTCTGCAGCTTTGCGGTATTTGCCTGTCATATTATAGAGAATTGCTCGTTGGAAAATATAGTGATTCAGAGTCTTTCTTAACTTCTTGTTTCCCTTCTGGTTGTTCCATTGGCTGGTAGCAGCTGTTATAGCCTTACCATAGCAGTATATCGCTTGCAGCAAGTGCCCTAATTCTGTCGAAAGCTCACCATTGGTACTCCAAAATTCGTGATCCCAGGGGTGAAAATGAGCTGCCAGCACCCATAAATTCGAGCATGTGTTCAGACGATTCTGCATTCTGCATATTTCTCCCAAGGTTTTGTACGCAGAGAAGTTCTTGCTGTCTTTGCGAATAACCTCTGTATAAAGATTTGTGGCGACTTTAAAATCACTCCTCACAAATGCTTCGTTGGCATCCGACAAAAGCTTCTTGATTTCCGGATCCATGTCACCCTCTTTTCTTAGCTTGCGCATCAAGGCCCCAAAACCTCCTTTTCTCTTCCTCTTCCTTGCCTTTGATTTGAAGTTACTAGCTTCTCTCATAAGTTCTCTCAACGGAATATCTTCTTCATCCTCAAATTCCGAGTCGAAAGGATCGTTCTCTTCGTCTGAAGACTCTGCTGCATCTTCATATTGAAATGCAAAACTTGGTGGGGCAGAACTGTCACCATCAATGTCCTCTCCAGGGCCAATATCATCGCCATTCAATTCCTCTTCATCATCACCTTCATCCATTCCTATGATCTCGTCGTCATCTGAAAATGCAATCTCCGAGACATTCTCGTCCGAAGAGATCATTCCCTTGAGAGTCTCCACGTCAGGAATCATATCATCGAACTCTGAGTAGTCCCTGCTCTGTTGCAGCAATTCAGGTGCTATGACATCCTCATAGTTACCAGAGCTATGGTTCTTTCGCCTGGACATGGCGGAACAATTATAGCAAGCTTCAACCTTGAGTACTTATCGATTGGTGCTGCAACTCAACCTGTCACAATCAAATGTTGTAGCGGCATGATTGTTTATCTAGGGGCGTGTCCCACCCGCTATCCGTTTCGGGAAATCGTCTTTGAAAGCTCTAAACCACATCCATCATCAAGTGGCAAGTTGAGCATCTGTATTGATCTGTTAGACTTGTTGACTTTGATCGGTATTTTTGTTGAATAATGGTAAGTGTCGTTATGATACATATCGTGTTTGTCCAATTTTCAATTGCTAACTTGCATGCTTATAGTTTTCGTCATTTGGTGGGTTTGGCGCTGGCTCAGGCTTTGGGTTCCCCATGGCATCACACTTCGAAGACTATTTCAGAGCATATCCGGTAGTAATGATGCCGGATCTTTCAAGAAAGGATGCTGCTAATTACGGTGGCAAAATATTCCTGCCTCCATCGGCATTGAACAAATTGACCATGCTAAACATCAGATACCCTATGTTGTTTGAACTGACAAGCGAGGAATCAGGCAAATCAACCCATAGTGGAGTGCTAGAGTTCACAGCGGAAGAGGGAAGATGTTATCTTCCACAATGGATGATGAGCACGTTGTCTATCGAACCAGGATCACTTTTGAAGATCAGCAACTGCGACTTACCGCTTGGCACCTACACCAAGATCGAGCCCCAGTCGCAAGATTTTCTCGAGATATCCGACCCCAAGGCGGTCTTAGAAAGCGTTCTGCGGAATTTTACTACGCTCACGGTGAATGACATTATAGAAATAAGCTACAACGATCACATTTATGCTATCAAGGTTCTGGAATTGAAGCCCGACCAGCCTTCTACCCACAGTGTTTGTGTCATTGAAACCGATCTTGTTACTGAGTTTGCTCCGCCAGTCGGATATGTGGAGCCAGACTACAAGGCAATGGCCCAGGAAAGACAGAAGGTGAATAAGAAAAATGCTTTGGAAACCACTCCGGCCTTGCAGGGCCAAGGTTCCATGGCCCGTCAGATAAACTATGGTGATATACTACGAGAAGCGGCTCAACAGGCCACCAACTTTGGCGGAAAGGGTGCGAAATTGTCAGGAAAAGAAGTTCCCGTGGCCGTTGTTGAAGAGACCGCAAAAATCGATCTATCGGGCCCTCCTGTTCCGCTGAGACTACCTGAGGGCCAGTTGTTTTTTGGATTTCCAGTTGTGCCAGTGGCCGCTGAGGATGAAGACGAAGAGACTAACTCGACAACAAAGAAGGTGTTTGAAGGCCAGGGCCAGACGTTGAGGGCGAGCAGGAAGAGGAAAGACAAGAACATGAACCACCCTGCATTGAAAGATAAAGCCAGGAGTCCAGAGTTTATAGAGATTGATTAGGTGGGTAATGGTATAATTTTTGTTCTGAATGAATGAGGAGATATGATTGGCTAATGTAATCTATGAGAAGTTAAAGGCGATAAGACGGGAATTTTTGAAATTTTTGATAATCTTGAGAAAGGACTGAAAAATCGAAAGTTTTCGAGATGGCCTCAATATCTGAAAAACTTCATGATTTTTCACTACAAATCTTCAAATGCTTCAAACGCCTCAAATTAATCATTCATTTACTTTCATTACTGTAACTGTTTACTAGCCTTAATAAAGTCAGGCCCAGATATCCATCAAACCCCAATTCTCTGCTATCAACGAGACTCTTGACATCCTCCAATTCAGATATCTCAACACTCCCACCCTCTTCTGTCCACAATTTGCATGATCTCAGTAGGCTACCAAGCTTTCGCAATCCCAAAGAGTCCCAGATATTCGATGTGTGCGAAAAATCATGCAAAGAACAATAAACACACGATCTGAACGAAGCGAATGTGACAATAGCATAGTGATAGTTATCCTTTGTCCTATTGGTACTTCTCAAGATTGAAACGCGACGAACGTCTCCAAACACACTCATGAGCTTTTCGATCACATCTTCAGTGATCATGTCGATCAATTGAAGCTTATTCTTCCATTTCAGCTTGACGCTTTTGGGCAGCACCATCGAAGTGCGGTGGTCTTGGTGAGGTTGAGCTCTTGTGCTTGTTTTCGAACGCAATTCATTTTCTTTGATTTGACGAAGACGGAGAGCCTCATCTCGTAATCGCTCGATTTTTTGTGATCGCAATGATGCTTTTTTACCAGCTGAAACGACCTCTTTCTCACGTCTTAAGAGACTACTTCGGAAGTCTCTGTACTTACCATCCAGTTTCCGTTCTTCTTGCTCCTTTTGCCTCTTAGACTCTAATGATTGGTCATATTTGATTCTCAGCTCAGATTTAGTCAAAATCGATTGCACAATTCCAATTTCTCTGAATAATTCACGTGCTTCTGGTGAGGGGTTCTTGTCTGGATGTAACACAAGGGCCTTTCGCCTGTATGCTCTTCTTATCTCGTTATCCTTAGCATCGGGTGAAATATCAAGGAGCTTGTAAATATCCACTCCTTTGGCTATGAAAGCCTCCAATTCCTTTTCTTCGTCGTTCATGCCCAAGGTCTACCCATGAAGACTGAACCTCTCTTCCCAATAAAGACTGAAATCCAAGGCGCCGCAAGTCCTCAAGATTGGTCGTGCAAGTCTCGTTTTCTCAAGGTTTTGCATTGAGGATAATTTTCAGTTTTCTTCTTGGTCTTTTTTTCTTTCTTCTCTTCTTCAGATAATTCGCAACTTCTTTTGAAAAAGATCTGGTCACAGGGTTCTCCTGGGGACTGGGTCCTCATTATTAACTTGGTAAGTTACTATATCTACTGACTCCTTACCTCGTCGACCGGCTCCATGAATTGTTATGATGAAACACTTACTCAGCTCACTCAGAATATATTTAATGCTGATAAAACCTCCTATCCAACACTTATCAAGATTTCTGATCTATTTTTCATGGAGCCATTGACACAGCCATAGGAGCTATGAATTTTTGAAGTTGAAATTTCAAGTCATATTAACACAATCCTCAGTAATCGTTGGCCAACACGAGTCAAGACTACAGGTTGATGGCATGCTTTGCTAGCTCAGTGTTCCAGCTTTTTTCATAGAACTTTAGAATTGTATACAACAGTGTACAATAATAACGAATTGTCGAACTAAAACTTTTTTTCAGTAGTTTTAACCATTAATTTTAAGTAAAATCAACACTTAAACTTGTTCTCAAGATTGGCATATGTCGTGCACCTTTTGGGGTTCATCATATAAGCTCAGGCTGTGTACTTCCTCTCTTCTTTCTCCTCCAAAGACCCATCGACCCGCGTGAATTCGACAGAACGTCATAGTTCTCAATGACAGAGTCATTTCAGAACAACAGAAGTGATGTCGTACACATGTTGAAGCAACTGGACTCTAATCTCCAGTCATACGTTGCTCTCTATGATGCTGATGGACTTGCCGACGAGATCAAACGCGCTTCGCTGTCCACAACACAGGACTACAAGGAAGGCTACTCCCAGATAGCAGATCTAAGTCGAAAAGAGAACGAATACGTGCTTCAGTTGGATATAGCTAACAAATTATGGTTTATCAACGGGCTTCTCAATGAACTGGCCATCATCGACACTGTGGATGACGCCCAGCATGACGATTGGCATTTCGTTGACTTGGTTTCTTCAGTATCGAATTTGGAGAAGTTGAGACAAAAAGTGTTAGAATTCGAGACCCATGTTTCAAAAAATTTGGCAAAAAATCACGAAGGGGACGTTGGTAGCATCACCATCATCAAGGACATACAGAAAAGACAAGAGTCGTTCGACTTGAAAATTAAAAAATTGGTTTCAATGACTGGAAAAGCGCATCTGGAGACTAAGGAAGATTCAATTATATTGCATAATGAGTTCAATGGGCAGGAGTTTGGCCAGTTCTTGGATTCTGTGGCTACTGCTTCGGCTACCATGAGGCTTGCTAGCTCTGACGTTCTATTCAATTGGACCAATACGGTATACCAATGGACTGAAAATATATTAAAACAACTTGAAAATGATGCAGGCCTTCTGAGATTCAGTAAGGACCCGGAAATCAGCCATTTGGTCTTCCTACCTAAAGGCACCTACAGTCTCTCTGATCTCATTGATACCACAAACATCGCAGAAGGCTCGCAGAGTATACAAAAGTTTGTGTTTTCAATCACCAATCTAGTGGAATTTGTGGATGAGCTTGTGCATTTGTCAAATATTGGATCAGGTATACGAAAGCCATCATCCAAACTGAAACAGCAGCTGGTGAAGCCCATCTTAGCATCTCTGAAACTTCAGGTTTTCAACCCCAGAAACAAAAGTTTGATTTTTTCGCTGGTTTCTGAAAAATTAGGATTGAAAACTGATCAGTCAGCTAACTCTGGTGACCTGTTATCGTCTCTTCTGGAAAGTCTATCAGGTGATGGGTGGTACAGCTCAAGTTCCGGTGCTATTGAGACATGGCTTGAGGACCCTCTTGGATATTGGTCTGAAAACGAACTGGAGACCACGATTGAGAACCTCCGGGCTTTTTGCATTGAGCTGAAGAAGATAACACAATCGTCTGTCCCCAATAGCATGTTCACGAAGCTTTCCGTGAACGAGACACATGGTGGGTTCGAAAACACAGAAATGAAACCGGAATCTCCACAGGTACCACCAGCCACCAAACCAGACAATGATGAATGGAATTCCCAGTGGGATGAAGACAATGATGTCGATGATGCCTGGAACAAAGAAATTGATCTTGACGTTGATGATGTTTCAGAGAAGAAAGATGACGAACTTGATGCTAATGCCGATGATAATGGCTGGGATGACTGGAAAGATGACGATGATGACTTGGGATGGACTGAGAAACCCAAGCCTAAAACCCAACTCAACTCGCCTTCTGAGTTGTCAAAATTGCCAAAAGCCCAAAAAGCATTCACCTACAAATCGTCCCAGGTTCCAGCAAAGCTTCTTGCTCTTTTTGAAGACTTCTTCAACAGGTCGGAAGAGCTCACGAACCACTCACAACTATCTTTTCCGCAGTCGAAGAGGATACGACAGAGTTTCATCGAAAAGTTCAAGCCTTTTGCTCTGTCGTTTTTTGCCATGGTTTCGAGGGACTGGAAACAGTACTACCCCTCTCCAACTCTGTTATACAACGATTTCGGTAAGCTGCTGGAGTTAGCACACACTCAACACAAAGACTTTGAAAATACACTAGTTCCCGAACTGCTCATTCTCCAAGACCTTAATACGAGATTCATTCAATCAATGATACTCAGTATCCGTACCTCATTGGACGAGGCCGTCAACAAAGCCGAGAGAATACTTTTTGTGGATGACAATGACATGTTCAGCGCGGATGACATGTCGATAACGGCTTCCAAATTAGGACACAAAGCTAGAGAGGTCTTTGACGAGGTATTCCAGGCATTCTACCAAAACACAGAGACGTTCGAGTATAACGAGACTCTCAACATGTCGATCATCTCCACAACTATTAACCATTTCTACTCTAACATCATCACGAAACTGATTTCAAGAAAGTCAATTGGTGAGGCAGAGTCTGATGTATTAGCTCAATTGATTGACTATATCCTCATGGCAACGGTTCCGGCCCCAATCAGTTCAAGCAATTCCACCGTTGCCGCACTTCCAGCCGAGCTGAAGAAGTCGCCCAGTTTTCACAAATTGGCAAATATCAAGACAATCTTAACATCGCGACTTAACGATATCTTGAACCAATTTTACGAGGGTGTTTTCTTTGACATGGAGACAGAAGAGATGATTTCGCTTTTGCATGCGCTCTTCACCGACTCACCCACGAGGAGGTCGGTGATAGACGAGATCAAGGAGATCCGGTCCAGTTGAAGTATATTTAGGTCGAACATGTATGTTGAATCATTAATAAGGCTTCAATTACGTTGTACTATTGTTCCCTCGACAATGTAGACTTTCTATCATCTTCCAGTATCAACACATAATCTCAATGCTCTCAATTTTCACCCACAAATCGCAACTTTTTCACCTTTCCCTCTTTTCTATCAGAGTGGCGATGATGTTTACGCCGTTTCTGCTTCTCCTTAACGATCTCCGGCTCAGTCTTCTCATTAGCATTGGGTATTAACTCTCCACATCGATCTATCCATATCGCTGACACCGGCACGTCACTCTTGTCCACCTTAATTTGCGACATCCAATCAACGAACTGATCTAGATCACTCGCAAGCCGACCGATCACAAGATACTTGCTCAATTTTTCCTCGTATTGAGAGAGACTCTGCAAAGTTATGAAAAATTCAGGCGATGAAACAGAAACAATCTCTTCGTCATATTCAGAGTCCTCCGGCATTTCAGCCACACACAGCAGTCCAGAACTAACGAAATTCTTATTTCTCCCAGATAATATCACATCATTGTACTCCTGTATATCCAAAAGCCGTTTCTCAGACGGCTGTGTACCACTTGGAGAAGGCCTTTCAATCTTGCCTGCCTGTACTATGAATTCTGGGGCCACCACCCTGGTAATTGGAGCTAGCTTGTACGATACCTTTGAAGAGTTTCGTCCAGTGCAAAGGGAAACAAATCTGGAAAGCTCGCGTTAATACAACCATTTCAGGTTTCAAAATGAAGAATCATGCACTTACCGTTCTACCGTTTTCGGCACCAGGTTCTCGAACAAATCAAACACCAGAGTCAATTGCTCGGGAAAATTATGAGACCTGATGGATATGACCACTTTTCTCATACTAGAAATGTAAAAGCCGCTTTTATTCCACAGACCCCTTGTAGTTTTCAAACTTGCAACTTACACATCTGCGTTATCTCTTTATCTCAGACTCAACTAATTGAGATCACGTGATTACACGTAGTGAGCAAATAACGCTCCAGAAGCCGATAAGTTCCCAAAGTTGGCCCCTCTGTTTCTTTCAAACCAGCCGATATTGCTCGTATTACACGAAGAGTTTTCAAGTAAATAATCTATCAGCCAAATTGACCATGTCCGACCACGAGTACCATTTCGACGTCACCATGACCTGTTCAGGTAAGTTAACCCCATGTCATACCAACCGGGGTACCTTTACTAATCATTTGCAGGATGCTCCAACGCCGTCAACAGAGTGCTTACCAAGCTCGAGGGAGTCAAGAATATCGATATTTCGCTTGAAAAGCAGACCGTTGATGTGAAAACAACTGCTTCTTTGGACTACGATAGCGTGTTGAAGACAATCACCAAAACTGGTAAGAAGGTGAATGGCGGCAAGGTGGTGGTCTAGATGGTAGGCATTTGAAGAAACGAGTTAACATGGAGAGTGTTAACACGGTAATTTCTCAGGAGTTCAATTGTCGAAATGCTTCAGGACTATACAATCGTGTATCTATATTTGTATACGAAGAAATTGATGGTCTGCCTGCTACTGCCCTTTTCAAATCGCGAGATGCTTATATTTCTAGGAAATTTACCAATTTAAAGCATTCAAGATTTTGCCGTAGTCCTTTGGATCCCAGAGAAGTCAGAGTAGTGAATAGCAAAATCCTTCACTTCGGTGTCTCCTTCCATGTCGTTGCCCGACATTTCTTGGTCCTCACAACTTCCCTTCCCGTAGGCACCAGCTCTTGATGCTGACACAATTTATTGGGTCACGTGATATGATATTAAAAGTCGTGCTCCAAACATAAATTCATCCTCACGTTCTGTTGAACATAAGTTTGTCAGCCTCTCGTCTCCTTTTACGTCTTTCTCTTCTTTTCAGCCGACCCCTGATCTTTTCCTTGAAGTATTGGGTATCTTGTTTTGAGCTCTTCTCTGTGTATTTGTTTCTATTGATAGACTGATGACGGCTGATGTGGCTTCCGATGCGGATGACAGGAGGCGGTTCAACGGTGTGAACCTCAACATCACGCTGGTTTGTCCGGAATGCAAGGTTTATCCTCCGGAGCTGATAGAGCGGTTCAGCGAAGGTGATGTTGTGTGCGCATTATGTGGACTTGTTTTAAGCAACAGAATAGTCGATACAAGGTCTGAATGGAGAACGTTCAGCAACGATGACCAGAACGGAGACGACCCTTCGCGTGTTGGTGAGGCTTCTAGTTCCCTTCTGGACAGCGATCAACTCTCTACCGTTATTTCGAGCTCTCAGGAGGCTGGTCGTACTGGAAGAGAACTGAACAGGGCTCAGAGTAAGAGTCTCGTGGACAAGAAGGACAATGCTTTGCAGGATGCCTACTCCAAGATCACGCACATGTGTGATGGATACCAGCTTCCAAAAGTGGTCCAGGACGGAGCCAAGGAGGTTTACAAGCTTGTTTATGATGAGCGGGCTTTGAAGGGTAAATCTCAGCTCAGTATTATTGCAGCATCGATTGTTCTTGGGTGTAGAAACGCCAAGGTGGCTCGGTCTTTCAAGGAAATTTGGGCTTTGACCAATGTTCCTCGCAAGGAGATTGGTAAGGTATTCAAGATGATCACCAAGATTGTACAGGAGAAGAGCGCTCAGAGTGGGGCCAGTTTGTCGTTCCAAAGTGATTCTCTGGCTGCGAGACAGATGAACGCTGAGGACTTGGTGGGCAGATTCTGTTCTCATCTTGGTCTGTCTCCTCAGGTTTCGAGTGCTGCTGAGTTTATCGCGAGAAGGACTCGTGAGGTGGGTGTCTTGGCGGGTAGATCGCCAACGACAATTGCTGCTGCCGTGGTTTATATGGCAGCTCAGATATTCGGCCAGTCGCTTCTGCCTTCACGGATCTCCGAGAAGACGGGTGTCAGCGACGGTACTATCAAAACGTCGTATAAGCTACTTTATGCGAAGAAGGAGGATCTGGTAGACCCATATTGGATTGAGTCTGGGAGGGTCAATTTTGACAAGATTCCAAAGGCTTAAACGGTGCTTTCGGATGGTTTGAAAATGATATATGAAGGCTCGAATGAGCCGCATGGAGATGTTTTATTTCAAGTTTGGACAGATTAGCGTATACCAGTTTAATGAAAATTCGATAGTTCAGCACTAGCAAAAGGCACGTACTCGTTACAAGCTTTTCAGAGACCTTACTCTATCAAAAATATAACGCCATTGGATATATACTATACATTAAATTTTTTCAATTGTCACCGTTGCAAAATTTCACCAAAAGCCGTCCAAACTCAATGTCTTCTCACAACTTTTCAACTCATATTGTAAAATGCCTCCCACAGATTTGTCACTCACGCCTATCGTCAAAACCTGGCCATAACCGTTATCTGAAGGAGTGAAAACCAGTCCTGTCACCTTCCCAAACATCGATATCGACTGGTAATCCACCGTTTGCTCTGGGTCCTTGGCAAACCCACCCGTTCGGAAACTGCTGGAACCAAAACCATCGCCAGAGAGCCTTGGCCTGCGACTGTATTTCGGTGCTTGATATGAGGATTCTGGCATCCCCCATTTCTTCATGTTATCAGTGTCAACAACATACACGTTGTCTATGGATTCCGCAAAGGCTAGGTACTTGCCCGTGGGATCGAACCTGATGTTCCTCACTGCTCCTTGGAGTCCACCACAAAGCACCGTCAAGGGCTTTGAGAACCACGGATCAGAGCTGATCTTCCGCTTGTCGTATATTCTTATCGTTCCGTCCTGGTTACCCGTGGCAAAGACGTTCTCGGAGCTCCAGTCGCACGCAAACGAGAAATCGCGATGGCCGTGCATCTCCACGGCTGGGGGACGTCTTCGGTCTCGCCTGTCCACTATAATTGTCTCAGGAGTATCACCAACTATCAACACTTCGTTTGAGTTGGAGGGGTTTTCAGCGATGCAGTTGACTGCAAAATCCAGAACTTCCTTTCGCACAATCTGGCCCCTTGCGTGGTTGAAATACCACAACCGTCTGTCATTAGAGGCCACAATTATCTCCTCTTTGTGGTTGGATTCATTGGCCGGAACAAATATATAGTTGATGATTCCGTTGGGGTCTGTCGTAAGAGTGTATTGCTCATACGTACTGGTTTGATGCGAGTAATTAATGATGCTTCCAGTGAAGGACCCGGCAGCCAGAAGAGACGAGTTCGTGGAAATAGTGGAGATTTTGAAGTCAAAAGGGTCATCAGTCTTCAGAAAAATGCTAAGTCAGTAAACGGAACAAAGGAGAACGAAATATGGCTTCAACTTACCATCGGACCGATCAGGGGTGATTCGGTACCCGTCAGGGTGTCGAATTTGGAGATTCCAAAACTAGGAGAACTCGAATTAGAGTAGAACACCGTGTTCTTATCATAGGCAGCAATCAGGTTTCTAAGCTGAAAATGTAACAGTTTCGGAGTGCATTGAGAGGCAAACCGTTTGAAAGTGAATAGGTTGGACCGTCTGCCTGATCTTCTCCCTCTGAAGGCAGGATATTCCGGATCCAGCGTGAAATCAATGCTTTCTCTTGCTGCATCGATCGATAATCGCAGACTCGCATAGCTTTCAAAGCTGTTCGCACGATTTTTTAATGCCAGTTGTCGTTGGTCAGGGTTCTTCCACATTAACCCTTGGGGGTCAATGTATGCTGTGTTATCGGTTTTCGGTGCGAAGGGATGACTGGCCAGGAAATCTACCTGATGTGATCGATTATGAGATGGATATATCTCGGAGCGTATGTCTTCGCCAAAAATGGGTTTCAACCTCCTGGGACAACATTGGATCCCAACGTCGTCAAAGGTGTGGTTGGAGCTGGTATCCAGTACATGATTCAGCTTATCGAGAAACAACGATCTGGGATATTTGTGAGAGTGAACCCACTCAGAGTCAACGGTGAGTCCATCTGGGCTCTGGGATTCAAACTCAAAAGATTCATAGAAGTCATTCTCGATCTCTGGCTCTGACGGGAGGTGCAGCGGGGAGTAGCTGTGAATATAGGGATAAGTCCTGGTGGAAGAGCGAAATCTGTTCAGCAGCGATTCCGTGGAATCAGGTGTACGTGGGATCGACTCGGGATCTTCCATTTCAATGGGATTTTCTTGGAATTTGTAGTGGATCGTGGAGATAGATAAGCGTTGGATCGATTAGACGGATTCTCGTTACAAAGACAAAAAGTTCCCTGTAGCAAAAAGGAGTCGTGTGCTTACAGAAGTTGATATCGTGCGGGACCAAACATGTCCCGATTCGGTGAAGATTAAGCACTCTCACTTAAAGCTGATAAGACTGATATCTACAAACTGGCCGTTATCTCCTACCTTTCTGGCAATAACATTCTGGTCAACAAAGTAGGACTCAGACCAGTATGCCATTTCCTCTGTTGTGAACGGACCGTACACTTCCTCGTTATCTTGCCATTTGTACTCCCAAATTCGAGGATGTGCCTCATCTGGGTGATCATCCTCCTCTTCGTCTTGATCAAATGACTCGTCATATCCTCTCTTCTTCCCATTTTCGTACGGCTTTCCTGCAGCTCGCGAGTACATACGCATAAGTTCTTCTCTGGTGAGACCGTGCACGTTTCTGTAGGCTTTTTTCGTGAGAAACTCGGAATTATCAGTGATCGTCTGAATCTTGATCTTGATTAACTGCTCTTCCTGGTTACTTTTGACCTTCTGCTTCTTATTCTTCTTCTGAAGTACCTTTCTGCTTCCTTGTAGCCGTTGAAGAGCTTCCATAATACTTTCGGCGGGCTGTAGAAGTTCAATGAGACCCGCGAAGACGTCCTTGAGGTCCATCGACAGCATGGCATCTCTTTCAGATTTGAGTTTTTTTTCCCTTTCTTCTTTTCTATGAGTTTCAGCTTCACGCGCCTTGGCAATGCTAGCCTTATCGAGACCTTGGAGCCACGAGTCCTTGGAATTCTTCAGAGCTTCTTCTTCGTCATCGTCGTCATCATCGTCATCATCATCGTCATTGCCTTCTTTGTCTGAGTTTCTCTTGTTTCGTATGAAATTACCCGATTCATCAAAAACGCCTTCTTTGGCTTCCTTTTGCAGATTAAATTTCTCGATCTTGGGCCCTCTGGATCGCTTGATCTTCGCCCGATCGACATCTCGCACCTCTTCTTCAGGATTGTTGAAATAGGCATACATAGCTGACTTGTCTATGGTATCATCTTCAGACTCAGAAGTGTTTGCTGCATCGCCTAGGCCCCCTTTAAGGTTTGCCAGCTCAACCTCAACGTCCTCGCCAAGGTTCTTTTCAAACTCGTCCAAATCCAGCGTGTTGGGTTTCCGCGTCTGTTTCGTCTCAGTATCTGAAGCAAACATATCGTCATTATCGTCGGCCTTTTCACCCGTTCTCTCGGTTTTTTCGTCACCGGAGTTGGCTTCTTCGTCTGATGAATCCTCAACTAACGAGTCTGAGTCGTAGCCCTGCATCCTGACTCTGCTGTTTCTGGTGTTAATATCCTGAAGAAGCAGCTGATCCTCTGTAAGAATCCTTTCCTTGCTAGTCATAATGGGAAAATATCAAAAAAAAAACACCAATTTCAGTCTGTTTTGGAGTGTATTCATGGAGTGTTTATAATGGCAAGAGAGACTTTATATGGCAAGTACACTAACAAGCTCATCTCATCGCGGGTTGAAAATTGAAAAATCAAAAATTGCGGCTTTATGGATTTTAGCCGACTCTTCTTAATAGCCAGATTAGAGACAACAGAGAGAGGAAAAATAATCGTGATTGGAGGCTGTTCAAATTTTCAAGTTCATACCCTCATGTTTGATAACGATTTCGACGATCTGCTAAACTTGGAAGAAAAGTTCTACCGGGAAGGATTTGAAGAAGGAGTGCAAGCAGGCAAGCAGAACAACTTCAGAGAGGGAAAGGAACTTGGAATCCAGACCGGATACCAGACATTTTTGTACGTGGGTCAGATACGAGGATTGACACATAGTTGGAAACTGTATGTGGACAAGATCAATTCTGGCGAGATATCACCTCCTTCGGAGAGGGTTGGAGGAAAGGAAAGGGACTGGGTCAAGGTTAGTAATCAGATAAGCGAGCTGAAAAGTCTGGTTGACAGTTTATATGAGAATGGGAAATTGAATCTCACGAATAGTGATGACGATGTGAGCAAGATCAGCAGCACAATTAAGGCTTTGAGAACAAAGGCGAGGATAATAGCGGGAATACTGGCTCAAAGGGAGCTGTTCCTAGAGATGGAGAGGACGGCGTTGCAAGTTGCAGGTAAAATCCAGACGAACCAGACATTGGCGCCCGAGGAGGATATGTGGTAATGTTGTATGAATGATCAGGCGAATTTTCGGATATTTGGGCCATGCTATTATATGCTATAATATGGTATGATTGGGGAGCACCAGACTAATACCCATTGAGATAGGGCTTAATTTCACTAGATGTTCATTATTAGTGCGCTTTTTGACGAAATATAATGAGATTAGGAGCAGTAGTTCAAGCCTGTATTATCCAATCAAATAGCTGTGTAAATCTTCCAATCAAATAGTTCTGCACTATTTCTCTTCATTTCTCAGCCCTTTACTTTCAGTGTCAATCCAGATTCCTGTAAACCATTCCAGAAAAGTCAAGATTCTCCTACTCAATGAAATAGTTTTGGATCTCAAATCCAACATCATCTGCAAACTTCTTAGCAACGGTCCAGTTCACATTGCACTTCCACCTCAGCGAAGTCGTCAACGAATCACCAGTGGTTGCTCTCAAAATCAACTTCAAAGACGCTAATGTATTCAATTGGGTCAATAACAACACGTCCGAGTTCACATCGTCTTCTGGAACATCCTCATGATAAATTGCATGGAGGATGGCCAGCAATCGCTCTAATGGGAAAGGCTGTGGCTGGAGCATTTTAGAGTTGACACTGAACTTGTTGGATCTGATTTTCCGGTGCAGTTTTGAATTTGCTCTGACCTCATTTGTTTTGGAGAACAACATTAGATCGTATCTTGAGTCTGTGAAAGAGGCCAAGTATGCAGCGATGATTATGTACTTAGCCTTGAGAGTGATGTCATAGGACTCCACAGAGCGATTTTCATTGGTATCTTCGTTCTCCAGATTGATGCCTTCGTCAACAAAAGTATCTCTGATAGCCCATTCTGACTGAAGGAGCTTTCTATTCGCATTGTATACAGCCGTTGGATCGTTCACTCCATTCACAATGGAACCGACCCTCGCTATGGGTTCCACGAAATGTGGGAACAACCTATCAAAAGCATGTATGGCAAGATCCACATCAGAACCAATATAGAACGAAAAACTCTCCAGCAGCAATGAACTTAGTGTCTTGAAGAAAATTCCCGTATCTTTAGCCAAATCTTGAGATTTCCATAGACTTTCCTCAACCTTGGTTCGCCAGCCACTGGCCATCAGTCTCAAGTAAAGAACCTTGTTCAGTTGATCATAAGTATATGCTGGAAAGAAAACGTGTGGCAGAGAGAGAGAAGTCAAGTCCAGCGAGTTTGGTGAGGAGGCCACAAAAACAAAACAAAAGTTGTCACACTTCGGCACTTGTTCGTGAAGTCTAGCCAAAGCAGTTGCTAGTACCACGGGCGAATCGTTACCAAGCATCTGGTCAATATGATCCAGAACAAAGATGTGTGAATAACAGTCAAAGTATTTTGACCCAACCTCCAGGAGAACTTCCAGAGTCCATATAAACGACGATATTCCGTCACATAGCTCGATTCGGTCTTTAATCTGTTGCGCGAGAGCCGGATCGTATTCGTTCAATATGGCTTGTAATTCAGCATTCAGAATTCGCACCAAAAAACGCTGTAATATACCACGAATACCGTAAACTCTTCGACAATCGAGGTCTATCCATTTGCTTTGTGCCGAGACTATTTTTCGCAACTCATTGAGGGTGAATGTCTTACCTGATGATCTCACTCCCTCTACTATGAGTACCGGAGAAAGAAGTCCTTTGGAAGGCTGTATATGGCATGTCAGATGGAACAACTCTTGGCTGCGCAGCATAAGAGCATCTGCCTTATTAGATCCAGTACAAGACTTGGACGGCATGTTTTGATAACAGGATAATCACCGTTGTTCTAAATCATTTCGAGAATACGACATGTCAGAACGCGTTTTTGATTACGGTCGTGTGTGAGCAAAATGGTCGTTTGAGGTAAAGATCTTGATTTATGATTAGACGATTAGATTGAGCGTTATTTGAATAAATATTTTTTTCTTTGAATGCGCTATGCTGCTTCTTCGATCGCTGCTCTCAACAGACTCAAGTCATAAGCCTTTGAAACGCTCGTGTACACCTTGATTCTCTTCTGCAATTCGCTAAGACTCTTGGTCTCCTGCCATCTTCCTGAGCATGCACAATTAGCAGCCAGTTCGTTCTGCTTGATCCTTCCACACTTGTCACATTTCAAATCCTGGTAGAAATAGGTGGTGAAAAGTTTCAACAGCTCCTGGATCAATTTCTCTTCAATCGACACTTTGTTGAAGGGTTTACCACAGCTTTCACAACTCCAGATGATCTCCTCATCGTCTCTGCACATATCGATATCTCTGATATGGTTGCAGTATTCACAACAAACTTGGGGAATGTAGAGAGAGGAAGCTGGATATCTGAAGTTGGCCTCTTCACTGAACTCCTTAACATCGAAATACTTGAGAAGATCTCTTCTCAGCATCCTAGTTTCCATGATTTTATCCTTATCAAGCGATAATATGTGACACAGAGACTTCACTAGCTCCAAAGCAGCATTTGAAAATTTCAGATGTGAACCAGGCAAATTGGGGAATTCATAGTCAATACTAGCAGATGCATCCAGTAAAGAGGTGGTTTGCAATTTGATCAAGGTTTGAATACGTTTTTCAAGAGGTTTTCTGAATAGTTCACAGACACCTCCTAAGATCTCGTCCTTATCTAGATCGCCAGTCACAGGCTTGCCATTGAGTTTCAGAACTTTGCTGATCTGAGAAACTCTTTGGGTTCCATTCTGTGAATCCTTCATGGTCTGTGCTCTGTGTTTTATGAGCGAGTCCAAGAAGATAATCGCCCAGTCTTCAAATTCGGGTTGGAACACTGGAGGCAGAAACGACTTTATTTGCCAGTGCGATACCGATTCCAGTGGAGGCTCTGAGTCTCCTTCGAAGGTGACACAATAACGACCAGAGTAATTGTACTCGTCCATCCACATCAAAATGTCCCAATACCTCACCACATTGAGCTCCAAAAAGTTGAACAACGGCTTTGACCTTGCTGTGTTCACCAGATAATTTCCATACGCATAAGAATTCTCGACAGACAGCTTGGAGGTCTTGAGGATGATCTTGTTGCGACTTGCTGATACAATGGAAGCCCCCATCCGCTTGAACTCTGCAAGTAATTGCAATAGAGATTTCTTGGTCAAGTTGTGAATATGGTAATTTAAAGCCGGATCGTAGAGAAACGACATTGGCTTCAATATCCACGATACAAGACTGTGGATCATTGATTCTGCATCAGAACTGTTTTTCATCGCATCATCCCACCATGATTTCACCATTGACCTCAGCACTATAAGAGCTGGTCCGAAGAATGAGTCTTCCGCAAAAGTGCTTCCTTCAGACAATTGTCCCAAACTGCCACCCTGAGTCGTTCCTTCAGAATCCACAACAGTAGTACCTTCGGCTTCGTTGATCAACGAAGAGGTCAAAATTGTGTTAATAGTCAAGTTTTTGAGCTCCAGCTCCAGAGAAACAGACTCATAAACATCAGGCCTGTTGATAGAAGGAAGTTGGAAAGACTCTTCAAGCTCTGGAGAACTGGATTGTTTTTCTATACCCCCATGGTCTGGAAGAGGAGTAGGCGACCACCACAAGATTATTCCAGATTTGCTGAGACGACGAGCGTACTCGATATCGATGAGATAACCAATATTATCAACCTTCAGATTGCATAGAGGAATGTTTCCGTATTTCGAGAGTGAAACCAGTCTCTTAATCCATTGAGATAAAGACAGAAAGTGATTCAAAATCCTCTTGGTGATCAAGTTTTGCCAGTTCAGAGAAGAAACTTGAATCTCGCCGATGGTGATGTGAACCTTGGGCAATACCGATAATCCTCTCACAGTTTTCAATATTTTGCTCGAATTTGGCGACTGGATAGCAAGCAGTGGCTTGGATGTTCTAGAATCGTGGATCTTGTTGCACTGAATCGAAAGCTTACGATAAAGCTTCGTGATATCTCCAAAATAGTGGGTCTCAAAGTTGATCTCACTTGGATATTCCAATATTCCTCGTAATGAGTCAATGGTTTTGAATTTGGATTCATAGAGCTCCTTATAGAGTTTGGATATGTTCGCAGGCAGTTCCTGAGCACTAGATGATGGCTTCAGAACAAAAAACTCAGCAGTGGCATCCCAAGAGTTGAACAGTGCAAAGATCTCATACTGATTCGACACAATGTGCAACAGATACAAAATATCCATGGAAAAGTTCGAGAGATAGTGCTCTGAAGGCTTCATGACCAATGATTTTTTTTCGAAGCCGCGATGCATACCTTTTCCCAAGGCACCAAGGGCATTGTCACTAAATTCAACGCATGCTCCGAGGTCCATGATAGCACGTTCAACGGATTGGATCTGAGATTCATAGATGGAGTCAATATCAGGAGATTGAAGAGCCCCGTCACATTTCTCCATCTCCTGCTTATAAGTATCCTCAGGCATAGAAAGCTTGTAGATGTTACCTGACTTCGTCCCACTGGGTGCTACTGCCGTAGACTTTTCAAATTCGCAGTTAGCAATATCGATCTCCGGAACTTTGTCAGACTTGTAGCCCAGATAAACTTTTTTGGGGATCTTGAAGGTCAAAGTTTGCACCTTGTCGTCAATAAGGACACTAGCAATCAGATTGCCTAAATGATCTGGATCGACTCTGTATTCTAGGATCTGCCATGTGGAGCCAGCAATGTTGGCGACTCGGTCTCTCATCATGGAGTTTAGAGAAGACCTACCACCAGTGGACTCGGTGTTTCCAAATAGCTCTCTTCTTCTTGCTTTGTTTGTTTCTTGAACCTTCCATTTGAGTTTCTGGTACATTAAGAAACCAACATAATCTTCATCTGGAGAAGGACACTTGGTGGTACTGATTAGTCCTTTGGCAGCTTCAGCTTCTGACTTGGCTTCGGCCTCTCTCAACTGTGCTCTTCTCTTTTTGGAAGTAACCTTACCAAACCTTGGTTTAGCATCTCCGTTGGTTCCATAATCTTCCAGATCCTTAATGGTGTTGGTGACATCCGCCATAGCTTCTCCCTTTCCTGTTTTGGCGAAGAAGTTCGAGATGCTCTTCTGCTTCAAAGTGTTCTCTTTATCTGCAATACGCCTTTGCAACCAGTCTGGATGAGGGACCCTTGGGACTGGGTTGCTTATATCTTGCAAGGCAGCTGGAATGGTGATGATCTTTTGAACCACAGAAGCCAGTCTTTCTTTGTAGTATCCCCAGTCAATGATGGATCTAGGGTCAAAATCTTCGAGGGTAGGATCAACTAGCCATCTTCTCAGAAACATTCTCTTGTGAGAAAGCTCAGCAGAGAAAATAGCAACTGGAATGGCTCTTTCAGTGATAGGAGCATCCAAAGGTGTACGGGCAATGATGTACTTACACGCGAGACCCTTATCTTTGACCATTTCCTCACCCAGGAATTCACCTAGTCTTTTGGCAGTGGTGATAGACGTGGACTTCTGATTTCCATATTCCGCTAGCGTTTTGCTCATGCTTCGGTTTTCACAAATGAGTTCAATTAAATCCTCATCCTCAAGCATGCTACCTTTGGTATCAAGAACATCCAGCCAACGGTTAGCTACATTTGCAACAGCTCCGTAACACCCTTCCAAAGTTGTTCCATCCAAGAACAACTTGAAGATGTCTGACTGGAAGTTCTTCACCAATTGTAATTCACCACGACGTTTCAGCTCAAAACCTTTGAGCTCAGCCAGAGAACCGTCGAAGTTGAACACAGCGTATCTTTTCTTCAAACCCTTACCTTCCTCCTTTGAGGTGGGCAGTATCATGGCTCTGTAAGGACCATCCACCTCAAAGAAAATCGAGTTGTCAGATTTGGTTTCGTACTTGCGTCTGACTGGATCTATCAGCTCTTGATATTGGTGGTTCGTAAACTTCTGGTGGACAATGTAGTTCATCATGGATCCTGGATAGGACATGAAAATCTTCTTGCCGTTCTTGAGCTCGAAGTTGAAGTTTTCAGGAAAACTGGAAGGAAGAATACACCAGATACCATCGGTGTCCAGTTCCAGAGGTCTGCCCAATCTCTCTACCAACGCTCTTGCCATTTGGATAATCGTGGCTCCAGTTAAACATGTAATACCAGCCATTTCCATGGAGTACCAACGAGACCCTTTTCTCATGACGTATCCGTAGAATGAGTTCAAAATGACCTTATGGGCGAGCTGCAACGAATCATACAGAACCACCATTTTCTTCGCCTCATCAATGGCATTCTTATCGTCTTTTGGTATCTGCGCAGTCTTTCCTTTCCAGACTTTTGCAAGCGTCTTGAACTCGTATCTTCTGTCTCTAAAATCACGAACTGTATTCACGTAGAACGGATTCTCACGTTGGCAGATGATTGCTTCTCTTTCAATAGTCTCTGTTTGTTTCACTCTGTGGTACACTTTTCGTGAATAATCGGACAATCTTTTCTTGATATGCCCAACCTGATCCGTGTAACTCAGCTGTTCGAAGTTTCGTCTTGGACCATTTGGAAACTTTGGAGGGAAGTCTTCGTGCTGAAGTGCTCTTTTGATCATGCCATACTCGTTCATTTGAGCAGGGTAGAATTCTCCTCTCCATGACCAAGGCAGTCTTCTGTCACACGTTTTACCTGGTCTGTTGAAGTCACAAGAAGCACAGTCACTCTCTGCTTTCATGGAATCCGGCTGGAGACGGTTGGTGGTCATGATGTTTGGATACATAGACGCAACGTCAATGTGATAAATCAGAGGATTCTCCTTTCTCTTCGGGGTGTCTCTTATTGCTATCAGCTGTTCTTTGACTTTGTCGCGGACTTCATCAAAGTTTGTGACATCTTTCAGTTTCTTTCCACCTTCGACTTCAATGCAAAATTTCAAGGCTTCATCCAAGTCACCCAGCAATTCATCAATAGCTGTGGGATCAACCTCAAACTCGTTTTCGAGATCGGATCTGAAAACACCTGCTTCCAGTGATTCAACATGCCCTCCGACATATGTCTCAGACTCGACCAAATGACCATCATAGAACCTTTCGAGAGGATCAGTATGCTTGTTAGGCAGTAGGATACCACCCTGGTATGCCTGGACCATCAACAACATCTCACAAAGAGTACCCGTACCTTTTCTTAACACTTCGTCTGGGTTGAGCGGAATAATTGTACACAGAGAAAAGATGAAGGGGTGCACATACTTGTAATACAAGTAATAAGTAGCCACTGCATCCGAGACCGAATATTCGGAAAGAACCTGAGGCTTTTCGATTGCATATGGAGTCATGAGTTCAGGATCCAATTCTGTCGGGTTATATCCCAGTTTGACGGTAGTCACAGCTTTCAAACCCTGGGAACCTTGAGGTAGGTAAGAATCACGTTTAACCCACCTGTAACAATCCATGTGAGCACAGTAAGTCGATTTGTATTCCCCTTCGCTGTCCTTCGCAAAGCCAATCTCCTCAAACATGTCTATATCGTGATAGGCTGCTCTTGCTTCCACAAAAGGCCAATCAAAGAAATCACCGTTGAAAGTAGCAATTACAGTGGGCTTTGCATCTCTAATGTGTTCAAAAAACCTTTCTATCAGCGCTTTCTCATCTTTTTCGTTGAAAATGGCAAACAGACCTGGGTACTCAGGCTTTGGGGTATACTCAAAATCCTCAATGTCCTGACTGATGATTTCTCTGTTCGTGATCAGAAACCCTTCGCCGTCAATCATATAAGATATCATCATGATCTGATCGACCGAAGAATCAGGAAATTTCAATGGTGCCTTGGTTGTTTCTATGTCAAAAGCAAGCACCACCGGGTCAGCAAATGCTATTCGTTTGTCATCAGGTATCAAGTTGACTTCACCATCAGTGGCCTCGACAATATACCATTTACCCACCCTAATGTCCTTATCTATGGATACTCTCACGTGGTATGGAACATCATACTCGCGTATATCTTCGAGGGCTTCCGAGGCATCCATGAGTCGTCCCTTTTGGTCTTCGTAGTCGTCATCACCATTGCTCTTCAGAATATTGTTGTAAGATAGCTCACTCAGACTGTATACACTTTTAGTTTCAGTGGCCTTTTTGTTTGCATCCAGAATAGGATTCATGATTCTCCGTGCCTCCAAAAGATCAGATACACTGTGAAAACTCAGTTTCAAAAGCGTTCTGTTCAATCCAATCAGATGATTCGGCAAAGACAGGTCTTCCTTCTCAACTCTGGAGATCTTCTTGAGACAGGTATCCAGTTTCTTTCTCAAGAACTCTTCGGCCTCTGCAAACATGGTCTCTTTGCATATCAGCAAGAAGTATGGGTCATACTTCACAGTCGCCTTAAAATTGCCTCCTTCTTCATCAAGGAAGTAATAATCAACACCAGACACACCACTGACACTTTCAGAGCTCTTGACGGTGGTAGCATGCATGTTCACCAACCAGCCTATCTTCTTGGGACCGGACTCATACCTGTTGAACTCGAAAACAGAGTCGATTCTGTCAATGTTCTCCACCGCCTGGAATTTGGCCTGCAAACTCGACGCCTTGGATAAGCCATCCTGTCTTTTTCCGCTGAAGTCATTGTAATTCCTTTCTTCCCTCCTGTTCTTAGCGTATCTGCCGGTATTGGAACCTTTGAAGTTAGGTCGCGTGGCCATCTTGAGTTTTGGGATACGAAAAAACTAAACGAAAGTTGGAAGACTAAATCTTCCTCGCAGCAGGGTATATATATGAAATGATAAATGAAAACCTCCCTCGAAAGTGAGAGAAACGCTTGGAGTTAGACTGACTTCCTTGTCTTGTTCTAAGGAAGTTTCAATTAAGACTGACGCGACGCGCGTCAGTTTGGACTGGGCACGTCCATACTGTGAGTACACGACTGCTAGTGGATAATTTGATAATGACAATTTCGGGAGTTTGTCCGCGAGTAGTTCAGGTTAAAAATATTCAATTGTCCTCATTGAAATTGATTATTGCTAAAATTAAGTAACCAGAATCCTGCTCTAAATTTGGTAATCCACAAAGTTCAACACTTTCAAGCCGAACAAGACCCCTTCATAATCCAATTAGTCTCTGGTTACAACGCCCTGTCCCACGGTCCTCAAATCTCGAGCTCTTTCGTTTCTAGATCTTAACACGAGTATCAAATACGAAAACCATAGTGCCGTACTGTTGCCACTTTTTGCTGGATTTTGGAGAAAGGAGGTGAATTCTGACATCAAACTTACATCAGGGCCCCCGTTTTAATACAATCATGTATAATCCATACTCCAATGCAGGGGATGCACACCAAGTGAACGGCCACCACGCACAGCAGCAGCAACAACAACAACAATCACAGCAACAGCCTTTCCAGCAAGTTCCAACTCATAACCCACAATTCCAGGCTGGTGGAAATCCACAGTTGAATGTTCCTTTTAACAATGTGTTCAGCGACCCCCGGGCGACCATGGGACTACAGTTCTCGCAGTCGGCGATCAATGCTGGCCAGCAATACATGCAAAACAACTTCAGCACCATAATGCACGGGCAGAATATCAAAACATATTTCAAAGTATCGAACTCATATGTTTGGCACAAGCTTTACCTTATTTTGCTGCCTTATCGGAACAAGACGTGGGCTCGCGTTTACAGAACCTCCACCGACCAGAACAACAACTCCATTGACGTGTTTGCCCCACCATTGGAGGATGTTAATGCTCCCGACTTGTACATCCCGGTAATGGGTTACGTGACTTATATTTTGCTGTGGGCGATTTTCTCTGGTATAAAGGGCTCGTTCCACCCGGAGTTACTGGGATACACGGCTACCAGAATCCTTGCTCTGGGAGTATTGGACGTATTGTTTTTGAAGATAGCCCTGTACACTCTTTCCGTTGAGTCAAAGTTTTGGGATGTGGTGGCATATAGTGGTTACAAGTTCGTGTCTGTGTTAGTGATCATGTTGTTCAAAAACATCTTCCAGGGCTCCAAGGTTGTATACTACTTGTTCTCCGTCGGTGTTCTGTTTTCTCTGGGGTTCTTTCTCATGAGATCTCTCAGATATGTTTTGTTGCCCAGTGGCGGCAATTCGGTGGTTTCGCATGGGCAGAAGAAGATGAGGACGAACTTTTTGTTCCTCTACTCGTTTCCGATCCAGTTGTTTCTGGCCTGGTTGATGATATGAGCACGGGCAAGGATATTTTAGGAGAAACAAGGCCAATTGAAGATGTAGCTACACGTTTTTCATGGTGATCTTCAACTGAACTGGCTCTTGGCATGACGTACTATTGGGGACAAGGTAGTGTGCCAGGTCAAAACAATTTTGCCATTCCCGATTTCCAGCAGACGAAATTTTTTGCTTCTTCAAAGTTGATCTTGTTGTAAACCCTTTCTTCTAAAGAACCTCGCAATTGAACTGATTATGGTATGTTCAACTTTATATTAGCCAGATTTTGGCTTTCATTTTTTCATCTAGGCGATTGGCAAGAGAAGGCCCGGAAGTCACATCTGTAAACCATACAGCATTCTATCTACATGATGACAATGAGTTCTAGCAACTCTAATATTTATTATAAACCCAGCTCTTCGACTTAATCTGTTTCATGAGAAGAAAAGGTGACAAACGCTCTGAAAGATTTGGAAATGTGATTCTAGGGGATATCTCAACCGTCCAGGGGCTTCAAGAGCCAAAGGCCACCAGAAACAACGTTTACTAACAAAACATTAAGGCATCGGTGGTAATATCGTGTTTCGCATTGTTATATAAGGCTGTTTCTGACAAAATAAACCATGAATCTGACGCAGAAATATCATTGTAAGTAGTAATCGTCCACCCTTAATGTAAGTCATGGGCTGGAAATCCTGCCAAATTTCACGCGGTTGATTAACGGCCCGACGAAACTGAGACTCTATTAATTTCGAAGTTGATCTTGAGCTTTTGGAACACGGTATCTTGACCTCTAACAAGACGTTTTTTTTGTTCCTTGCTAAAAAATGTTGAGACTAAGAGGCATTCCGACCAGGAATGTTACCAGAACGCTGGTTTCTCAATTAAGAGCATTTTCCATTGCTCCACCAAGACTCAACAGCATCATTGCAGACTCTGTGGAGTTGGAACAACCCAAGGTGGTACAAAAGCCCCAGAGGTACCAAAAGAAGAGCTTCGTTAATAATTACGAGCAAACTCCGATCCAGCTACTTGCTTCTATCGAGAAATTTCAGGAAGTTCTAGACTCTGAGAAATCCAGCGGAGACGCTGATTCGACTCCCGATGAAAGGTTTGCCAGAAGGGCCTGTTCCGTAGCCTATCCCTTGATAATGGGATTGCAAGTTCACAAAGAGGTTGGTGGATACTCACCAGAGGATCTCTGCTACAGAGTTGCTTCCATGGCTATTGAAGCTAAGGTTGCCAGGATATACATTCTGAACCCAGTGGTATTCCTGTTCTTAAAGACAGATAGACCAAAGGATGCTCTTAGTTTCTGGCTAGAGGCTTTTGAGTATGTGAAAAGATCAGGATTACCGATTTCGGGTAAGCTTAGCGAAAAGGAGCAGATGGACTTTGATTTTTTCCGCATGGCTGGTTATCTGTCTTACTTGAGAACATGTCAGAAGACAGGAACCAAGGTTGATTTGGAGACAGTTGTTTCGATTCTGGGTGAGGCTGCTCCAAGTGTCGAGAGACTTGCTGGAATCATCAAGAGATGGGGTTTGTCCGAGGAACTGGCTGGTTACGTAAGAAAGGTTCATCCAGGAGTGTTCAAGAGTTTGAAATCTCGCACTGCCAACCCCAACGACGCTAAGTACTGGGATTCATTGAAGTCTCTAGTTTTGGAAGGAAAGTTTCAACTCATGGAAAAACAAGTCCAATATATCAGGACTCTCTCTAAGGAAACTAACGTTCCACTTACTGAAAATCGTCTGTGCCAGTTGATGAACATCTATTCCACTGCCAAAAGAACACAGGCTGCGGTTTCTGTATTTGGCGAGATTACGAAGGCCTTCAAAAAACCTTCTATTGCGTCCTGGAACGAGCTGTTGTACTTGCAAAGCAAATACACAGACTCTCCACTGGATAGAGTCAACAGTGTGTGGTCTCTGATGAAGGAGAACCAAATCGAGTTCGATGCAGATTCATATGCCAACTTGGTGAAGGCTTACACGGAGCTGGACCAGATTGACGAGGTTATCCGGGTGATATCCGAACTGAGAAACTCAAAGACCGTTCCATTGACCAATAAGGTGATGGAGTCCGCGGTTCTGGCTCTTTTGAAAACGAACACAATCTCACAAGCTGAAAAGATCATGGCCTCTTTTGCTGCTAACGATGGCTATGTTCCCACAGCCAAGGTTTTTGGGCTCTTGATCCAGAAGTTCGGTGACGCTGGTGACTTTGCAAAGGCCTCAGAGGTCTTGGACAGAATGGCTGCCTTTGAGGTCAAGCCTGACGTTTCCATTTACACCATCGTCATCAACATGCTGTTCAAACAATCGAGGAAAACGGGCCGTCCTCTTGATACTGCCAGCTTGAAGAGTCTGTTCGATAACATGGAGGCCGAGAACATCTCCAGAAACAATTACATCTACTCCACGGTATTGCACGATCTCATGCTGCAAGAGGGCTCAATTGCTGCTGGTGAAACTTTACTTGAATATATGAAGGCCAACAAAATCAGGATCACTGCCACCACGTACACATCCGTTATATCTGGTTTTTCCAAGAATGGTCGTTTGGACGATGCTAAGAGGTACTTTGACGAGGCTGTTTCCAAGGGAGTTAACCCCAACACTCCACTGTTCAATATCTTGATTGAGGGCTTTGCTAAGGCTAAGAGATTGGAAGATGCCCTTTCTGAGCTGGAATTGATGAAGCAAAAGTCAGTTAGACCCAACTTCTTTAGTTTCTACTTCATGCTGAAGGAGGCCAGTGGTGCTAAGGACTGGGACATGTGCAGAAAGATTGTTGATCAAATTGGAGAGTCTGGGATTTCTGAGTACGGCAAATCGCTTCCAAGATTGTTGAGGAGCTGTGAAAGAAACGGAGTTGAGCTTCCTCAGACGGTTGTGGATAGACTTGGGAAGCCTGCTGTGTAGCATAGCTGGGGTCTGACCCAGCTAAACTTGTATATATTTTCAACTGGTTAAATATCCTAGATCCTAGATCCTTAATATAGTTGATTCTGCTCATTAGATTGTTGGCTGCTTGTGGGCAGTTCCATCTTCAAAAAAGACCTACTGTAGCTCCATTTTTCATGCAAGACTTGATTCATTATCCTTATTAACATGCCCTATTGGTATTTTCAAGTCAAGTCCACTACTGTCTCTCTCAGTCCTTTGTCCGCCCCAGGGCCTTCTCCCACAACGGCTTCAGGTCCTTTGACCAATGCTCAAATCTGTCTAGAGCATTACTCACGTTGTCCAAAGCAGGTCTCACATCCAAATAGAATGACGGCATACCATCTTCATCATCTGGACCTCCATAGTAATCAATCACATACCTCACCTGTTTCCAACCGCTTTGGCCATCCGAACGTAGCACCGTCCAATCGTGTCTGTCAAACGGTGGTTCCGTTCCGAACTGACTGGGGAACACCTTTCCCAGATACGAGTAAGTTCTCGCGCGTGGCGATAGATCGTCGGGCCTTCCCGTGAACTTCAACAGCCGCGGATCGACTTTGGTCTCTGCAGTGTGTCTTTGCTCCCAGTTCAGGATCTCTTGCCATGCTCCTTCATTCAAGAAGTTGTGCACATCCACCATGGACTCGACCGCATCTTCAGGAACATCGCCTTTGCCCTTTTTGATCATGGCATTGAACATTTGCTGAGGCGACGGATATTCCCAGTTTCCGCTGTCTGTTGATTCGCCCTTTGGGATCGTGGACATAGTCCTTTGCTTAGGCAGCTCTATTTTCTGACCCGGGGCCTTGTTGGAGGAAATCGAATATGGCATCTGGTTCAGCGGGTTCAGTTTGTCGGAAAGTCCTTTGTGGTTAACCGGACATACTTGAGGCTGGTCTTGTTTGGAGTGTTGAACGGGACAACTTCCTATGTTTGAATGTGGCACCGGACAAGAGGGTGAGGCCGTGGTAGTATTATCAGCCCAAAACCAGCCCATGATTAAAACTTGAAGCGCAAATTTGGAGTGTAGTAGCTTTAGCAACAAAAAACAGCCTTTAAAACTTTTTTGAAAAAGCCCAAATCATCCAGAAATGATCCCAGAATCATCAAGGCATCTACGGCTATTCTCTTTTTGCTTACTTTCGGCAAATGTGATTGGTGATGGGCCCGCCACGACCTTTTGAGAGGCCGATAGCGAAAACGGACAGATGTACAAATCGTTTGTTACGAACGAACTGAGATATCATTCGGTTTCCAGGAAGAAAAGTTCCAATATCACGGGTCATACCTTTTTGCATCATGAGCTCTGATAACCTGGAAACAAAGGATCAGCTCCTAGCTAGGCATAAGAAGGAAAATAGAGACCTCATAGCTACTGTCACTGGGCTCAAGAAACAAGCCACGAAATCGAAGAAGAAAGAGGTAATGAAGAAATGCCAACAACTGGAGGATGATTTGAAAGCGAGACACGCGAGGGAGATTAGTGTGGGTACACCTTTTTTTTGAGCTTTTTGGTATATTGTTAAAGATTTGAGTCACTAACTATCATAGGTGTTTGAGAATGGTGAGGAAGAACAAGAAGAGGTTACGCCAGAACAATTATTAGCAGAATTAGAGCTTGATTCGAAACCCGAGTCGAACAATGAGACTTCAGCAATCACAAATTCCAACTCTTCTGGGCCACAGAAAAAGCGCAACAGGCAGAAGGAACGACTCGCCAAACGGGACGCTGCCATGGCAGAGATCAGAAACAAGGCCATTGAGGAGGCAGAAGGTGAGACTGATTACCGTGCAATTGAGCTTGACAATATAGAACTTTTGTGCAAGAAGAACAAACTCTCGCAGTTTGACATCCAGCCAGACGGACACTGTCTATTCGCATCTATCGCTGATCAACTCAAAACCCGTCAGGGAATCGACACTTCGGTGAAAGAACTTCGTTCGAAAGCGGCTCAGCACATTAGAAATGACCCAGACACGTACGCGCCATTTTTGTTTGATGAGGCCACTATGACGATCAAAGACGTGAAGTCCTATACCGATGAGATCGAGAACACGGCGTTGTGGGGTGGTGATATGGAGATCATGGCGCTAGCCAAGGAGTACAATTGTCCTATCAGTGTGATGATGAGTGGAAGGGCCACACATAGGGTGAATGAGGAAGGACCAAATGCAGAATTGAAATTGGTTTACTACAAGCATTCGTTTGGACTTGGAGAGCATTATAACTCTTTGAGGGATGAGGCGTAAGAGAAGTGGCCTCCATGACCAAAATCCAACGTTGTTCGAATGTTCTCCCCGCAATGATGAAATAATGACGACCAAAAGTTTTCACGGAGACCAAGAAGTCTGCGTTCATAGAGAACTGTCCTAATTTTGAAAACCTGTCTGATGTTGAAGACCTGTCGAAGTTGTGAAAAGATCTGTTTGACAGTGAAGGATTCTATGAGAGTTATTTACAGTTATCATCTCTCAATAATGAAGGCTAGCCAACGACTAGCAGATGTTTCTAACCTCTCTCCAGGTTCTCTATATACAACTCTAACGACACAACTATATGTTCCTCCTCTCTATATACACATCTATCTCAAGGAAATTCAGCCTGCCTGCTCTCATTTCCTGTTCTTCCCGGCAGCAGCTTTGAAGTGGACTATATCACCATCCTCAACCACATACGCCTTTCCTACCCTTTGAACCCTTCCCTTGGACTTGAGGGTCTTTTCGTCAAAAGGAGGCTGCAAATCAGCTACTTCCGCATACTTTATCACCTCAGCATTTATGAATGTATCGCGCAAATCCGTGTGGATTACGCTTGCCGCTTCAGGCGCAAGCGTGTTCTCTCTCACTGTCCATTGTCTTGCTTCCAGAGGTCCACAGGTATAATAGCTGATCAGTCCCAAAGCATTTCTCATAGCTGTGATAATCGTTGGAAGAGCACTTTTCGATTCAGTATCGGAAATTTCGCTGAGATCCCATTCATTCTGGGCAGAAAAAAGAATGGTCTCCGAGCCTGGGGAGTTTAAACTCACCCATTCTTCGACTGACTCCAGGAAGTCATTACTTTGAGACTCAAAGTCATGCAAGTCAGTGTTCAAAAGAAAAACACATGGTTTGGCCGTGAGAAAGTTATTCCGATTGAGTATTTCGATCTGGGAATCGCTCCATTGCTTATTGCTAGCAATCCTCCGACCATCCATAAGATAGTCTAAAGCCACAGTCAAGGTATCAACTTCTTCCTTTATATCCTTCAACTCCTGGGGAGACTTTCCGGATCGATTTTTCAGTTGTCTCTGCAATCTCTCAATCGAGTTCTCTGCAAACTCCATATCCTTCAACAACAGCTCGTCTTGGACTATTGTCAAATCTCTCACGGGATCAACACTTCCTTCAATGTGCGTGATCTCGTCGCTTTGGAATCCTCTTACCACCTGGAAAATCCCATCAACGGCCCGGATATCGCTGAGAAACTGGTTGCCTAGGCCCTCGCCAGTAGCAGCTCCACGAACAAGTCCTGCAATGTCGAAGATCTTCAGGGTTGCCGGGACTTTCTTTTGGGAAGAATAGAGGTGTTGAAGATGTGAAAGTCGGTCACAGGGGACAATCACTCTTGCTTCTTCTGGCTCAATAGTAGCAAAAGGATAGTTAGCGGGCTTGGTATCGGTTAGTATGATGCAGTATGGTAGTTGGGCCCAATATGATCAATTTTTTATCATTTGAGAATATCTAAATTTGTCATGGGAAGCCCGAAATAGTAGAAGACGTACATTTCCCAGCTTTGATCTCGTGATAGCCTGGAAAAAGGTAGACTTTCCAACATTGGCAAGTCCGACTATACCACTCTACATGTCAGAGTTAGTAAACTTATTTAAGCCTCCAATTAAGCAACTCATTAAGAGCCTGCAGTGTATTTGCGATTTAACCAAGCAATTGGACATACCGTTAGGTTGTTTGAACATCTTCCGAGTTGAGGTCTTCTGATGGGATTTTTTCCCGATTTTTTGGAGCTTGCAGACGCCAACCGCACAAAAACAAACCGGCTCCTCGGAATGGGTCTCAGTGCAAACATTCTGCAACCAAAGCAGAAAATTACCGTACTTTAAGTCTTGCGATTGGATGACATATTATAGACTTATGGGTGCTCGACATGCAGAGAAATATTGACGCCGTTTTCTAGATCACGTGAGAACCACCATCTCAGGCCCCTCATTATGGGAGAATGTTCGTGAATTGGTGGGAGCACCTGTCTCATCAGGATGCACATGTTCGCTGTCCAATGAAAACTACTCTCCATGCTTATACTTAAAACGGAAAGGGTGAAAGGGGAAGGTTATGGTGCATGCACCAGAACAATCTGCAAAGCCAATCAGGCGCTTGTTCACTGATATATCGCCTAGGAGACGGTTGATCTGCATGCATTTTGGTAGAAATGGGAGAGAGGGCTCAGGACATTGTTATTCGTTGGTGGACGAAGAGGACCGTATAAGGGGCAAAAGGGATATTGAAAGTTCAGGAGTGGCGCCACTGACGCTTGAGAAAATCTTGGTTTTTAATCAAATTTGAAGGATTCCATCGTAGGTCTTTCTTGGTTATCCTAAGTGAACCCATCAAATTGATAGCCACCATTTTATCTCCACCAATATTGATTGCACACTGTGTTTGCTTGAGGCATTTCGTCGACCTGATTAGTTCTGTGCAGCATCCCGAAGAGGAGATGCCATGTCTGTTGCGTGCACGACTAATGTTCACTTGCATAGAAGAAGGCATGAGGTGCATGGAATGTATCACACTGCATGTATGCAAGCGCCATTTCCCCAATTGGGAGAAAGACGAAAGACTCCCGGAACATTTTTATGCTTATGATGGTTAAAACTTTCGATAGGTCGGGTTCTCAACCTCCAGATCATATAGAGTGTGCTCCCAGGAAGGAATGTAGTGTTTGAAAAGATCAAAAGATCAACTGCCTGCACTTAAAGGTGGAGGCCTGCAAGTCAAAGAAATCGTTAGCACCGATCTGACACCGTTGTTTTTTTTTCTTTCCATTGAAATGATTTTCTTGCGCAATATTTACCTGGATAACCCAAAAGTTTAATCTCCATTTTACCTCGTAACGGTAAGTCTATTTCTTACATCCTCAGTTAAGCAGGAGAAGATGACCCGATCCTGATTTTAAATATGACTTTGTATGCATCACCGGCATGAGAAACGGCCTGAGAAAATGGCACGAGAAAGCCGAGCGGCTAGTTTTAAACCAGCACATCTGCCAAAAAGGGTTGAACTTGAAGACTCGGATTATGAGGGGTACGTGAGTGACATGCCGTTGTGCTTACTAGACTCACATGTGAAGATGTATGTATAAGCCCCCAATGTAAATCCTGATTTACCCAACGCATGGTTAATGTGAGGTCATGAGACCGCTGGAATGTACAGAACCTCAGAAATAGCATTGATTCGAACATCTCCAAAAAGTACTGCATACAGGGCACTTTGGTAGGTACAAATTCTCTCCTTGTTGCATTAAAGAGGCACAACGCCCTCCAGAAATAGATTTTCGAAGATCTGTTCATGCATTGAACCGTATTAGAAGAACTGGTTTATATGAAGAAGTGCACTGAACTCAGTAGAAAAATTACGTTCGAAGTCGAATTCATGTGTTACTCAATGGGGCCTCTGGTTTTTTGTAGCTTACGTTTGATGTATATCTTGAATTGGCCTCTTGTCGCAATACTTACGCAGCATTTTTATCATCTATCGCCATAAAAATGACAGCGCATTTTTCACATGTCTGTACATAAATCTCCAGTGTTCAGTGCCGTGCATCGTCATCGTAAGAATTGGTACGATATGCATCAGCAAGCGTCCACTTTGTGAATTGGATAGGCCGAAAAGAGTTGGACAAATTTGTCCGATTCGAGCGCTGTTGCGATACAAAGTCAAAATAGGAGACTTCATGATGAAAAAAAAGCATTTAGCATTTTTATCTTTCTACTAAATATACGATAAATGCAACGGCAATTATGATTGCTATAGCCGCTCTCTAGTCGTCTCCTCCAATTTTGGGATTCAGGGCTAGGGTCGTGTACAGCATTATGACATACGATGCGTCGTGTCTTAATATATTTAACCCCTACTACCCGGATCCTTTACCGCATTAGGCAAATTAATAGATTGTTCACGAAATCCTGCAAATTAGCCCAAGTTCAAAAAACCTGTCAGGTTCCCGAACAAAACGTGGACTGTGTAGTATATCGGAACGTGGATTTAAGGTCTGCGACGGAGATTGGAAGATTATGCCTATTTTAGAGGGCTAGTCGGGAAATCGGAATTTTGTACGTTTCGAATCATATAGTTGATCGTGCAATGTGGGACTGATACCTCGGGATACATAGCGGCACGATCTAATTTCGGATGGGGGGAAGCAGGTTTTGTCCAGCGGCCCCTTCATAACAGCAACGAGGCTTATAATACTGATAAACCTGTAGAGTGGAGAATACTCAGTGTGACTGGGTGATTGATTTCTTCAGGAGTTGATCGAAAAAGTAACCTGAGGATTGAGTAGGGTTGGATAGCACTAAAATGCGTTCCCTGCCGGACGCAAGTGCGGTCAATCCAAACGAATCGGCTATTGTTAACTCTTCTCTTTCGAATGAGGAAGGCTGGATAGAATAAGTGTGGTTCCGTCGATCACCTTTGTTCTTGCAATCCCCAACGTTCTTTCACAATCTCGTCGTCATTGAATCCTCGTACAGCAGCAACAAGAGGAGCCAAAATCCTGACACCAGGGAGCTAGGAGCCTGATATGAGGCCAAAGAATATCATCCCACTGCCACAGGGTTTGTGATAGATATCTGTTTGGACTGTACGTCGTTTGTGGAATCGCGTGCTAGCGGTATTGGGCACGTTAAAAATGGGAGCAGTTCGCGGATTTGACTGAAGTAAAAAATATATATTGGCTAAGCCTGGAAGCAAAGTGGGATGCATTGCTCTGTGTCCCATCGCAGCAGCGAAGACAAACGTCCTCAGCTACCAACATCGATATGGACATTCAAGCTTTAGTAGAAAAAATAGGACTAATTAGGCATAAATCCGGGTTGCTATCACGTATTCTGAGTCCACCATATTTATTTTAGTTTAGGTCTTACCATATTTCTGTTGCAGTGGTCCAAACTAATGTTTCGGTCACATTTGGGGCGACGTCAAAAGTGGACCGGTAATGGCGTTCGGCTCCACAAGTCGAGAATCAAAGTGAAGGAAAAAGCTGAAAAAGCTGAAAAAGCATCGCACGGGCCCGTTCCTGGAGTTCACGTGTCAGCTTTTATCCTTTTGATTCTAATTCACGTTTGCTTTTTTAAGTTTTTGATTTCCATTGTCAAGCATGTAACATGACTGATAGACAAATCAAGGATAGAGTTTTACAAAAGATCAAGCTAAGCAATATGTTGTTTTTTAGCTGTAATCCTGATATGCTCAATTCGATTTTCAATATCACATCCCGTTTCGTTATCCCGTATGGCACACTACAACGTCGGGTTTCCGGATCTAACTATATTTCAGCTGGGAAGGGTATCCGGTCGAGGCGATTTCGCAAGTTGTAGGCGGATTGTGGCAGAGATACAGATCATGATCGACATTGAGCTTGAGCAACCAACTCATTGAGTACACAAGACAGTAGGAGGTATAGATATTTGACAAACTGAAGTGAACTCAACTTTTTAAGTCTCGTGTCCGTCTGCACCACAGACTTTTGTAGAGCAAGAGATATCACTTAAGAGCAAATTTTGATGGCGCGAGCAAGACTGGACTGTCGTTTATCGGTTTGAGCGATTCTTCCGAGGAAGTTTCGATGGGAGCGCCCTACGCTTCTGGAGTAAAGCTTGGGGGTCTAAACCCATTTACAGAAGTTTAAATTCACATTGTAGACATTGAGTGAAAGTTTAACAATTCGGCAGAATGATTTCTCTTGCTGGGAAAAGGATCGAAAGTTTAAAAGTCAGACCAAATGCTGTATGTGGTCCAGTTACGAAGAACGGGCCGTACGAGGTCGGATGCTCCCTAGAATTTTTGCTGTGCTGCTATATCCGATAAAGTATCACCGAAACAAGAATCCAGGCTCGAGAAAGCCATGGAATGGCAGCATTTTTGGCGTGCCTATTTTAGGGCGCTTTATCTCTTTCAAGCGCTGGATTTCTTTTCGAAAAAACCTTAAGTTGAGTAATGCACGATCCATATTTGAAGCGAGATGTCCCGATTTCTCAAAGGATGATGATTCACGAATGGGGTGGAAAAAAATGGATTTCGTTGGCCATTTGCTCATTTGCGCTTTGCTTTTGTGACGAGGGAGTCGTATTAGTTGGCTGCTCATGTGGTTGGCTTTAATTGACGATTCTTAGCCGTATTCACCCAGAGTTCGCCATCGGCTGGAGTCCGGATCGGATTGACTTCTATAGTAGAAAGTCTAAATCAAGATCACTGCAACACAAACTACTGTAACATGAAACGGCTAGGGATTAACTGTTCATATTAGCGACTATGGGGAAGAATCTCCAAGGTGATGAGTCTGGGACGACAATGTTTGATCCGGCGGATTAGGCGGGGGAAGCGTTCACAGGGGTCTTGTAATCACCCCAAATAGTGACCAATTTGAGGAATTTCTGACGCTATTTTCTGATATGAATTTTGGCTTGAAAATACATATGGTCCCTAACTCTTTAAGGTGACAGCTTTGTTTTCAAGATTGATCTAGTCTGCAAAACCTGATATGAATAGCACAACTTGAATTTAATACGCTCTATTTCGCACGTCACGACCGTTCACTTCTGGCACCAAATAAGGTGCAATCACGAGCTAAACTAGAGTGGTATGTATAACACTTGGTACCGAGGGTGTCCTTAGGCGTAGAAGATCGAGCGATATTTATCCAATGAAAGATAGAACGGTTTCGTAAAGACTGAATCCGTTTGATGCACTACTAGTGCCATTTTTGCTGTGTGGCCTGGCGGTTTGGCGGTTTGCGGAACATCGTAGTCGGTGGATCTGGACGTGGAGATTTCGTGATTTAGTACGGTCTGAACGGCCCCAGTTGATAATCTGATCTAACAACTTCCTGATTTAAAATATACATGTCGATGTCGTCCTCTCCACTTCTTTGACACGTGACCACACCAATGTCCAGGCACACCTCACCCTGGGTTTTAGGGGGCAAAGGAAACGCAGCGAACTTTGACCCAGTCGTCCAGGGGTCAAAGCCGATAAAACAGTACCCTCTTAGAGCTGGAAGAAGAAGTATCCTATTTTCTGTCCAGTTTGTAGTCCTGATACCAGGGATCTAGCGCACTTCGTGCGCTTCGTGCGCCCCCTCCCGTTGGCAAAAAGCAGGGAGGGCATCAGCTGTGTAGCACCACGCACTCCCAACACGAGCTACCCTTGCCATCTGGACAAAAAAGCAATCTGCCACTAAATCTGCACAGTCATGCAGAACACATATTTCGGTCCCTTGTCTATCGGGAGAAACCGATGCAAATTATTTCGACCCCAATAAAGCGTGGGAATCAAAGCTTCATTCCCTCTCAAAAAACCGAAGGGCTCTTATAAGACTCTTGCAACATCCATCCTCTCCCCCCTCCTCTTTTTCATTTTGGCTTTACCAATTGAACGGGTCTTTTTTATCTATTGTTTTCTGTTCAAATTCGGAGGAGCTAATAACAACAAGAAATATTCAGCTGAAAACTTTCACTGGTTTGAATTTCTGAAAATTGGCGCTCTCATAGAACCTCCAGCATTACACCCAGTTTTTCACAACTTCAAAAAGGACTGGTGTTTTTTCATTTTATTGCTTGGGACATCTTTTTTTTTTGCCTGGAATCACCATATTCGCTTAGATATCCTGCTTTTTGCGCTTTTTGTCTGAATTGACTTGTATGGCTGCTGGTACAGGGTCGCACCGAAAATTCCAAACTTCACCATCATAGTTGCAAGACCAAATTGCCGTTCTCCAGTTATCGGATTCAGTATAATACTGCCCACTATTTATTCAGATTCCTCCGCTTGCCCATCTTGAGTTGATCTTGACCAGTTGCGCTCACATATCAAAAATTTTCAACTTCTTTTGAAGACTCACTTGCAAGAGCTGTGCTCTATCTCACAAAATGCAATCGCCGGACGAATTCCATCTCATAAGGAGGGCTAACACCCTCCGCAAATCGCTGAACCCACGTTTAAAACGTGCGCAACTGTCAGCCCACTTTGCATTTCTCAAAGACAATATGCGTGCTGTTAAGCGCATTGTCCACGAGTCCAACCGCTCCAAACTTCCCAAAGCCAATTACCTGGTTTTCCAACCAGAGATTAGCGAAAGAGAGAGATTTGCTGTGGTTGATTTCATCCATAAGCTGGTGATTGATCTCGGGTTGGATCACCGGGTTTTTTTCACAGCCATCAACTTGATTGACCGGTACTGCCACACCATTCCGGTTATGCTCAAGCATCTTGAGGTACTTGCGTTGAGCTGCATTTGGATCGCCTCTAAGTTCCACTCGCGCAAGTCTCGAATCCCAGAGGTTTCAAAGCTTTGTGGTTTGACCAATGGCTTTCATAACAAGGAGAAAATCATCAAGATGGAGTCCACTGTCTTGAATGCCTTGAACTGGGACGTTAATGACTGCACCTACGACTTGTTCATCGACACCATCTTGCAGGGTCAGGTGGAGCTGTCGGTGGATTTGATTAAGTATGGTGCGCTTTATCTTTGCGAGTTGGCCGAATATAATCCTGGTGTCTGCATGGAATTCAACACTCGTGATGTCGCCATGGAATCTGTGTTCCTGCTCGTGTGTGTTTCCCGCCAATGGATGCCCAGCAAGTTGAGCGAGCTTGGAAAGATGCTGCTTAAGATGGCCTCCAACCCACCCACCACTCTCAGGAAGATTTATGACCCAAGTCTCAAGATACCGGAGTATGAGGGAGTTTACTTGTTACACCGTTTCTGCTGTACCTACGAGATGCACAAAGAGCAGGAAAAAGAACAGGCCAAACAGCAAAAGGATTATGAAAGCCAACAGCACCCGGCTGACGAAGAGACAGATTCTGACTTTGCTAGCGACGACGAGCTGGAGAATCAAGAGAATCTTCACGCTCTCACCGCGCAGACCCCTCCACAAGAGCCCAAACTAGTCCGCATGTCGCTGAGATTGAAGCTCAGGGCTCATCCATATCATCCATCCATGGTGTCACCAGTGTCCAGTTCCAATCCTATGCGGGCTCCTGTTACTGGCCAAATTCTGCACACCAACATGACGCTCTTGCCCACTCCAAGGCCGTCGCCGGTCGATGAGCTGAATAAAAACATGCTCCTGAACCCGGAAACGCCAATTGAGATTTCCGATCCAGTTCCCTCACCTAAGTCGCGGTCCGACAGTTTGCTTTCGAAGACGACCTCAGTATCGTCAGTTTCGTCTGCATCATCTGGGTCTTCGGGATCGTTTGCCGCTCCGGGTTTTAGGGGCCATGCCAAGCGCAATTCCTCGTACATGGATGTGGATATGGAGATGTCAAATGATCTGTTAGGAGCTGCGAAGCCTTCTGCAGTATTGAGGGAGTATAAGAGATATAGACGGAACGAGTGAGCTAAGAGAAGGCCGACTTCATGGACTCTTAAGCTCATATAATCCGACGGGTTAAACTCTTGATTTGAACTCAGCCTGAAATCAGGAGCTACTACCCACCTCAACGACATTCAGTGTCACACAATTCCTTCTGACTCCCAACTTCAATTCTCAATTGGCAGTCTCAGTCACTGCATTCGTTACGATTCGATGCCTCATTCTACACAGACAATTACTTCACAATCCTACACAAAGGTCCCAGAGATGGTTGCTTGATGTTGAGATAGGTTTGCCTTGCAAATACAACTCCCCAGCAACCAAAACATAACCATATAGAGCAATGGAGATAAATCAGCGTGTTCACTATCCCGTAGTCCCCCCAGGCAAATGGTAATTCCTCTACAGGCACGGCTATCCCCCATGTGAGGACATATTTATTGGTTGCAATCCAAAGTTGCCGAAGTGCATAACCCTTTAGTCGGGAAAAAACACTACCAAACCACAACGAAGTAGAGTACTCCTTGTGCATTAACATTAGCGCGTGATGCATACCGAAATAGGTGTGACACTGCTAAAATTAGTGATTTCGAGGGAGCACTACCTTTAAACCAGGATTTTTGTGTGCAGAATCTTGGTGGGGTTAGTGTATATGGTGACTTATTAGATGAATTGTTGCACTTTTTGCCAAATAAAGCAACTACGATTTTGTCCACCACTCTCTGTTTTCGTTTTGTCGGGTTTTTATATCAAGCAAGGTGATCCTACTACGTGTTTTTTCAGGAACCTCAAAGGAGCCTTGGTTTTCAACCCACATTCGTATATATGCCAAAAGGGTAAAGACTTGAAAATGTCAGTCAAGATTATCAGGCCATGAACTACCAAAACAGATGGAAAACCCGTTTGGATCAGTGGTTTCGTGCATTGTGATTTATGTGCGGTGTGTAAAAGTTCCGAGACAGACCACCAACGGTGACTGCGCTTCTTACGCCTTTACTGTGGAGGAGACCAGAATCTTGAACAACGCTTTAAGCAGAACGACAAATTCGTCCAGGTCAGACGATTAATGAATAAAACGGGAATTTCTTAGGTCTTGCTGTCCGAGAAAACCCAATCCGTTTTTGAATCTGTTTTGCGCGATTGTTCCGTTTCCCCCACACGCAATCAAAATTTCGTCGACCATCATCTCCCCTTGGTCTCGAACATTTCGACACGTCTGAAGGATCTTCTAACGTTATTTTCTCATTTTAGCTGTTTTTAAAGACTCTCGCGTCTTTGGAGTGAACATTTACGCTTAAATATAAGAATAGCACGAGATACCTCGAGGGAATTAGGGGTGCCCCAACAAGGTATGAGAAGCTCTGCCAGTTACCGGTATAGAATCATTGCGAAAAACCCCTTTTAGTGAGCGTAAAATAGGGTATTGAATCAAAAAAAGAAAGCTCAACTAGACTTCAAATAAGCATCAATGTCGACGTCAACATCCTCGGTAGAACACTTATATCCAATCCGAATCACGAGTACGATCTATACGAAGGTGTCCTCCAAATTAGACTGCAGATTTCTCGGAAAAAATTGTTACGTCACTATAACCACCAGAAATCACGAAATCTGAGCGTCCTGGCTCCACACAGATTGGAGTTAAAAAAATGGCTGTTGGGGCGTCTGTTATACTAATGATGCATTCTAGGTTATTACCGCATCGGGCAATCAGTGATGAAATTGCAAGATCCAGATGTCCCCTTTTGGAAGGTATGACGGTGAGGTCTGCTAGCGATATTTGTGGAGCAAAACAGATCAAAAAGCGTAGGCACTCCTGCAATATCGAATCCATATCGATGTGAAATCAAAGCCATAAAGGTTTATGCATTTTTTATAAAGGGGTAAAGTAAACCTTTCAGATGTGGAATACCGCACCAACCCTGGACTGCAGGGGATTCTATCGAAATCCAGAAATTAGGGACCTCTGGAGACTCTCGCTTTCTTGGCGGGCAATAGGGCTTTGGACGGCACCTCAAAACTCGAGATGTCAGGCAGATACGTGAAATATTACAGTCAAAACCTGGGAGTTTTGATATTTAGTTTGATGAAGGTCACTATTCCCCGTGGAAATCTGCAAAGGTTGAATCCGCAGATCGAAAATCGTACAAAAACTATAAATTGGGACCCTTGAACGTGGACACCCAAATCGGACAACACTTGACATCAAACCCGGACTCCTTTTTGGAGGGTTGCAGCCCCATTCTTTTTGCACGGCTGCCAGATCGCTCGTGGTACTATGGTAATTGCACGACAAGCCGTATCCGTTATCGGCTCGGATCCTGATTCGAGAGGGTTAAATTGCTCCTTCAGTAAGAGGTTTTGATGCTGGAAATTGTACGATTGGTTGGCCGATAGAATATCATCGGTCCAAGGCAGAACTAATCCGATTCACTGTATCTCCAGGTCTCAGGCTTTGTTCTTTCCGCGGAACCTGGGCCGAATTGAGCGAGGCTCTCTCAATGATTGACCAGAGGTGTGAGAGAGACATTTGAGAATTGGTAGGTCCGTATCAGTTATCATTGTGATGATTCTGCCATGGTTTTACCGTAACTTACACATTTCTGCTATTTCACTCTCTTTCGCAAGATTTCTCATTCATATCTGTTTTTTGTAGATATCTCCGAATTTTGATGATATGTCAAACCATTGATCGATTTCTCAAACCAATCCTCCTAAACGCAAAGCACAACTGGGGGGGTTTTTTTAATACTTCTAGGCCTCAGTAATTTTGGAACATCTTGTAGTGATTCCTTACTTGTCTATGCAATTCTCAAGAACTCTGCTTGAATGATGGAATACCAGTCTCTCCCTATTGCTTCCACAGACCCCCTTTACACCAGCCACTCTTTTCCATTTTCCGACAGCGCAAACGCATGATTAATTACAGCTACCGGAGAATTTTCATTTCAACAAAACATTGGCAATGGAACCTCAACTCGGCAGGAATCGTACGTAGCCTTCCGAGAGCATCATTACAATGTGTCAAACGAGAAGATAACGAAGCAGGCAATTTCCGAAATGAGGCGATGGTCTCGCTTTGCTGCTCTGCTGCACTTTTGACGGCGATCAACTACCGAAATTTCAGAGTTGTGGATGGGAACCCCGGTGAACTCGCGCTTGAGCCGATTGGTATTCAGACCTAGCAAATCCGATCAGCAGATAGGTCTGTCCTTCCCCTCCCCTTATACTTGGAGGCCCAACCTCCTAATGAGATTTCAAGCACTTTCTTCGATATGCCCTAGGCAAAAAAATTGAACCTAATATTTCATTTATTATTTAGGTATCTCAATTGAGGTCCAGGTACACTTTCACTATATACTTTTTTCTCTTTGTTTTCAACAGAACTACACTTTCACAACCATTGCTTTTTCTTCGGGAATAATTTTCTGTCCCCTTAGAGAGGGCTTCCTCCTTTCTGTTCGGAACCCAATGTTCACCTTCTTCGCAGTGAAACGCATCTCTATGGCAATTGCTATTGCAGTGTCCATGGTTTTGGCTTCCGGCGTCCGAAGCAGCACCCTGGGTGGGGCAACGCTCAGTTGCAATCGAAAGGCTGCGAGTTGGTTCTTGAAATTTACTCTGACCCCATCACCAACGTCATCGCGAATTATCATGCAGAGATAATACAGACAACAAACGCAATCTTTCGTTTCCTACGTCATATATTTGTAGAGTAGCCATCAAGGGTGACTTCAACGGAGTTACGGACACTCGGATGGCTGTATCAGTGATGGGATCCCAAGCGCTGGTTATTCATGGCATCTTGATGCTCAGTTGCCCATGCGATCGTACAGATATCATGAGAAATACTGATTTCGCAGTAGGATACGCCCATGCGATCGTGCAGATATCATAAGCAATTCTGATTTCTCAGAAGGATACGCCCATCCGCATCCAAAATCAGTTACGAGTTTGCAGGACATTTTGAGGCGATTTCTTGCTTCCTGATTAGAGAATTTATTCTGCTTTGCGACAGTCTTGCTTACCGAGATGGTAACGCCTTAAATGCACAGGGTTTCGATCACTGAAGCGGGGACTCAAATCGGAAACCGGAAATTAAACATGAGGCATATACACACAACTTGCTCGTTGAGTTCCCTCCCTGTTCTATTTCCTCACTGATTTCATTTACTATCAATCCCCATACGAGATCTGATCTCGTTGACCTTTAACTTTCTCCGCAAATCTGCAGAGTGCCCGAAGGGGCAATGTAAGTGCGGAATAAGAGACGTATCTTGTGTACTGCACGCTTATTCGTGTCTGATCCAATATATTTTTCAAAATTTAAATCTGAACTCCACATTACAGGTGTGGTCTTGAAGCATATGTTAAAGGCTATCATACCACAATGACCACGCAGAAGCGACTCAAATCCCACAAGTCAGATCAGCAGGCATATTTGGGGTATTGTGTTTCCCCGGGGGATGTAATTGACACCGTGGATCTGGCACAGATCTCGCAGCGTGAATTTGCTTCCAACTATATCTTCAGCCGCAAACCTTGTATTCTGCGAAGCTCTGCTGGCCTCGTTCCGCTACTGGGCCAAACGTTTTCCCTGGACAATTTCAAATCAGGCACTTTGTTGAAGACACTCGATTGTGAAGATGGCAAGCAAACTGTCCAGATAGAGCTGAAATCAGACGGCGGGTTTGGTTCCGGGAAGAAAAGGATAAAGATGTCATTGAAGGGCGTTTTGGAAGCATTCAAGAATAATGACAGCTCTATTTATCTAACTACCCAATATGGAAATGAAGAAGATGAAGAAGATGAGGACGACAAAAATGACAAAAAATATGAGCAAGATCAAGAACAATATGAGGATGACGATGACGATGATGAACCTGAACATGAGAACGAACAGGAAGAAGATCAATTTTTTGGCCCAGACGATAATGTTTCAGATTCAGGATCATCCATAGATTTTAACGAAGTTGAAGACGATTACGATGACAGGCTATCCGTTTCCGGTCAAGAGCCAATGACTCTTCAGGAAGCTGAATCCAGATGTTCAGACTTATTCCAACCACCATTGACGTGTCTGCTTACAAATCCCGACATTCTCCCTCTCAATGTAAAACTGTTTGAAGCACTTGTTCCGCAACAAGTCAATCTCTGGATGGGTTTAACAGCAGAAGAGACTTCCTCATCCGCATTCCAGGCCGATTTGACCAAGCCGGATCTCGGTCTTGGAAAGCGTGTTCCATTTGGAACATCTTCGGGGCTTCATCACGACCATTCAGACAACCTCTACATTCCTGTGACTGGATGCAAACGGTTCACAGTGTACTCTCCGAGTGAATATAAACAAATGTACACTGTTGGACGTGTGAATCAGTTGTACAATTCCGGGGTGATTGACTACCACCCTGACGAGAGAGCACCAAATTGGCGCACTACAAATGCCGATGGCTCTATGACAGATTGTAATACGTACGAGGAAAACTTGCACGAATCTGGAGCTGAGTCTGCCCTGAAATGTGACCAGGACCCTCCGTCGTTCTCACGCGTTCCACCTCTTCTGGCGAATATTGACCAGGTTTCCGATCCTGAGGTGAAAAAACAACTTACAGACGTTGCAAATGTCCGGTTCCCGGGTTTCCTCGACGCTAATAGTCTCAAGATAGAATTGAACCCAGGAGACGCACTGTATCTCCCAGCAGGTTGGTTCCACGAGGTTACATCTACCGGCGATTTCCAGGATGAAATCCCTGGAATTCACACGGCAATCAATTACTGGTTTGCCCCACCCGATGGGACCGCTGAAAAGCCCTATACAACGCCGTTCTGGCGCAATGATTTTGCGAGAACGGCTAGAGCTATTGACGAACGCCGCACTAAGTAGTTCCTGGGCTAATATGCGGGGATGTTATCACGTGATTAGATCGAGGGGTACTTGATCCTCAGCCCTGTGACTGCCAAGCCATCCCCGGCTTGTTGGTGCGGCGTGCGGCTCAACGACGCAAGGTAGTGCACCGCCTATCACCTGACAGTTCCAGAGATAGCAATGAGGGCCTAAGTTTAGAGTCTAAGTTAGGGATCTGAACCGTGATGAAAATAATGCAAAAGGTTGTAGTTGTAGATGCAAATTTGCTGGAATATAGCTCAGGTCTAGAGTGAACTCGCAATTTTCAATGGATCGCAAAATTCTAAAGCAAACCCCAATCCACCCAATCAAGACTCTATCTCTGGCGTGATAAGACACTATCGGGCCTTTAGCACCAAGATCGCCTCAGTAGGGTCTTTGCACTAGAACACTCAGTTTCCGCGCTAAACTCGCCAAATTCGACTGTTTCAGTAGGAAATCAGAAATATAAAGCTTTTATAATAAATCTCAGCCACAAAAAAACGAGAAATAATTTAAATTTTCACCAAAATTCACCCCTCACATCAGATCGAATGAGCCAGAACATTGCCAGATCCGGCCCGTTTTCGCAATGAGGTGAAAAATACAATTGACTTTCCTCTTTTCCCTCTTTTTTTTCACTCCTTTTTCCAGACCCTTTGAAGTCTATCCTAACCCGTTTTTTTTCTTGTTTTTCAAAACAGATTGTCTGAACTCGAATAGGTTGGAGGGAATGTAAGCATTTTTTTAATATATCGGAAAAGGGTGTTGGGGTGATAAAGAGCGAGCAAACAACAACATGCTACAACAAGGGGAGTTGTCATACTCAGGGGTGGTCCCACAACAAGAAAAAAACCTCCACATGGAGCTTTTCAAACGTTGCCACCCTGTAGAAAGTTTTGCAAGGCCCTAAGCGCTAGCTTGTTGTGTTTTTATTCGTTCGCGCGACCGTGTTCCATCTTGTTTTCCATTGCGTACAAGTCTAACAATAACATCACCAGTTTATCAGAGATTTCTCCACTTGTTCGACCAAACCAAATCTAGAAAGCCCCTTCAGCTTTGTTTTGCCTTGAAAGAGAGTTCAATCAAAGAGGTATTTATTAGCTTAAATATCTCGTTGTTTGACTGGTCCTAGTGTTCGAAAGAGTGAAAAGATACAGCATTTGAAGACGCTCTCTCTGCATTCACTCTCCATCTAACACTATCACCGTTGTGTTGCCTATTCACCGAATCATGGCTTCCACCTCTGCTTCTTCAGTTCGTCTCGACATTATGTCGGACGCCGGAAATGATCATGTCCCCTCTACACCCGCTCCTGAGTCTCCGGTCGAGTCGTCGTCGCACTCCTCACCAAGCGAGACCAGTGAAAGAAGTGTTACCCCATCGTCATCACTGACATCTGTGTCTGACACGGATTCAGTGAACAACTTGGAAAAACCTTCACTTTCAATTGCCCATGATGCTATGTCCAAGGGGCCGAACTCGATCTTGAAGAAGGTCAAGCCGGCTCCAAGAACTAGTTCTGCTACCGGCATTTCTACCACGGTCCCCGTCACTGGCGAAAGACCAAAGCCCGGTGCGCATCCTACCCTGGATGATGATGTTCTCTTTGCCATCTTTATGATCTTGTATTCACATGATCCTAAGGCGAAGGGAATGACCGTCAAACAGATCTGCGACATTCTGATTGAAAAACACCCCAAAATGGCTACCCTTTCCTCCAAGACTTCCAACCTTGTCAGTGCTAAGCTTAACGCTTATGTCAAGAGAGTTGAGAAGGGAGAAAGGTCCATCATCTATGCTCTTTCACGTGATTGGGCTGATGCTTCGCCGAAGAGAATGGTGTACGTCTACCGTGGTCTTTTGACCGATGACTACTATCTTCATGTCAAGTCCATGCTTGAGAGCCAAAAAGCTATGGAGGCCTCTAACGGGCCTCTCTCTGGAAACAGCTCCATGATGGACGATGACTCTGTCAGTGCAGATGCTCAGGGAAAGTATAAGAAGAAGAATGGAATCCCAACTTTTGATATGGGTTCTCGTTCCCCTTTCCTTGAAAGTCCTTTGGATTTACGTTTGCCTCAATTATCCATTCCTTATTCGGTTGCTCCTGTAACTGCTTCTCTCAACGACGAGAATAGGTCTCCGTTCAAGCCTGGCCGCAAAGGTGACAGTAACGCCTCTGATTATGAGTACGATGAGTTCGACACTTTCAGAGACGATGACGATGACGAAGATGATGAGCTCGAGACCGAAATCATGTACAGACGCTCGAGCTTGGTTCAAAGAGGAGGTGCGATCCCACCAACAACCCTCTCTACCAAGCGGTCTAAGTCTCTCTCCTCACTGAGCAAGAGACCTCGTCATATAACTGCCGCTGCTGCTGCCCCCAGAATCCCAAGGGTTTCCGTTTCGACTCCCGGTGCTGCTGCAGCTGTTGCTGCTCTGAGAGCAGCCACTCTGCAGGCAATGTCTCCATCCGAGTCCTTTGGTGAAAGTACCTTCTTGACAGACCCATCTGTTGAGCCTTCTGCCAGTGTCAAATGGCTTGAGACTTTGAGATCCGGGTTCTTGACCCAAGAATTCACCGCTCCAGAGGACTTGTCTTTGGCAGAACTGGACGCCTTGTTTGCTTGAATATCTCTCCAAAACGGCGGAATTGTTGGAAAGAGGCAATGCAAAGTGCTGGAATCCAATCTAAGGATATCCGTCTTTCCTCACGTTCCTTTTCACTCAAAAGCCTATGCTGCTGCCGTTTTGTCCTGTGCTTTGCCAGCTTTTGTCAGCTACCTGAACACCTGCTTTTATCCATGATTGAACTGGGTTGAAAAATTTATGTCTAATGACTTGTTATCGTTTTGATCTCCTTTTGTTACACTTTTTTCTTTTTTTTCTTTGATCTTTTATTTATAAAGTCCCTCCTTTTGCCCTGTCTTTTGCAATTTCGTTGGTTCGGCTGTCGAACCTTGCTGATAGTGTTTACTCTGTGTTTCCTTTTATGAATGCTGTTGATGTTGTTTTTTGGGCTTTCTTTCACCTTTATTCCTGTTTACAAAAGCTTCACACTTGCCACGTTGCCGTGCTGGTTGTTATAATGGCCTACATATGACCTGGCTGTCTATGGCCCTATTGGCCCCATTCATTGTTGCCTTTGCATCCTCTCGTGGATTAGGATCCATGACTGATACATATAGTTCAACAGGATCACTACTAGCGTATGATCAAACCTTTTTTACAGACTAACAGATATATACACAGGCTTTACCTACATGTGAATAAAAGTGAAACCAATCAATAGTTAGACCTGCTGTGTCTATGTCATCTGGTACTTTGGCCCGTCGCCGCCTTCAGGAACTGCCCAGTCGATGTCTTGGGTTGGCACTTTGATGTCGCATGTCTTGCAATGAATGCAGTTCTGCGAGTTGATCTGAAATTTGACTCCGAGAGGGGAAGTTTCGTCCTCGAGGTACTCGTAGACTCCAGCTGGACAGAACCGCTGCTCGACACCTTGCCATTTTGGATATGCCTTTTCTGCATGTTTTTCAAGGTCCTGATCAGGAACACGAAGATGGCAGCGCTCGTCTTCTCCGTGGGATGTTCCTGTTCGCGAGACCGAGGTTAGAATGTCAAACGAGAGTTTCCCGTCGGGCTTTGGATACTCGATCTTGGGGTACTCGTCCGCGGATTTGGTGAGATATGCATCTGATTGGTGATGATTCAAGGTGATTGGCTCACGGCCCTTGGTCAACAGAGTCACGATTCCAGAGGTCGCCATTCCTCCCCACAGTTTCAATGGAGTGCTGAAAGAAGGACGAACGTTGCGGACTTCAAACAGCTCGTCACGCACCCAACTGTTCTCATAGGCAGTTTGGAACGAAGCCAGGTCAATCGGCTGATCTGACTCCGTTTCCAAAGCTTTGTGGATCTCCTCTGCTGCCATCATACCGGACTTCATCGCAGTGTGTGTTCCCTTGATCTTAGGCACGTTCATGAATCCTGCGGAAGCACCCACCAGCACACCACCGGGAAAGTGCAGCTTTGGCACTGATTGATATCCACCTTCATTCAAAGCCCTGGCAGCATATGAAATACACTTTCCGCCCTCCAGAACATTAGAGTAGAAAGGATGGTGTTTCATTTTCTGGAATTCCTGGTACGGAGATATCCATGGGTTTTCATAGTCAAGACCAACAACGAGTCCAACACTGACCAAGCCGTCTCCGAAATGATATTGGAAACCACCACCGTATGTGCCAGGCGTCAATGGATATCCCATAGAGTGGCCGACATAGCCCTTCTGAAACTTTTCAGGAGCCACTTCCCAGATCTCTTTGATTCCAAGACCATACGTCTGGCTATTTCTGCCTTTTCTGAGGTCGTATTTGCTGATAGCCTTTTTACTCAGTGAGCCGTGGCACCCTTCTGCCAGAACAGTTACTCTGGCCTGGAACTCCATGCCTCTTTCGAACTCGTCTCTGGGGGCTCCGCTCTTGGAGATACCCATGTCCTTGGTGGCTACTCCTTTGACTGCTCCTGAAGCATCATATACAAGATCTGAAACCGAGATTGAAGGATACACCTCGACCCCCAGCTCCTCAGCCTTTTCGGCCAAATATTTCACCACCTCCGATAGCGAAACGATGCAGTTTTTGCCTGCATTGGTGATTTGAGGTGGTTCAGGCAACGGCACCGATGAGCCATTGGAAAACAAAAATTTCAGATGGTCTTCGGTCACCATTGTGTATAAATCATTAGGTAATGGTATACCGTCGCCGTTAGAGTCATAGAACTCGCTATCAGGAAACAACTCCCGTAGAGCTCTTGGCTCCAGAACCGCCCCTGAAACAATATGAGATCCCATATCTGGAGCTTTTTCCAAAACCACCACTCGTAATTCGTCAGACTCGTCTAGTTGTTTGAGTTTAATAGCAGCTGCTAACCCTGCAGGTCCACCTCCCACGATACAAACATCTACCGAGTCCGTTGCTCTTTCCTCCGTAAGTAATTGTTGTTCTTCCTCAGAGAGCTCAATGAATGGCGTTTCCACTGACTTGGAAACCGTATGTGACTGGTTGAAAGAGCGTCTCTGTAGATGCGCTCTGGCGTGGTCCGGTATGAAAGCCTTTGATGACGCAAACGGGCGTGAACAGCACCTCGCAGTCTGTTTACACAATCGCGCCCGCGCAACCGGTCCGAAGCTCGGAGCCAGGCATCGTTTTGCGACTTTCAGCATCCAAATGTGTGTTTTTCCACGGAAATCGGCTCTTTCCAGCTAGTGTAATGCTTCTCAACGGTCGAAGATGACCAGTTGACTCTGCGGCCGAATTTGAAAAATTATACTAGTCGTGTGCTAATCCATTAGTCGCCGCAGATGTGCTGGCCAATTAGACTGCTGCTAACTGTCATGAGAAATCGTTTATTGGGATCGTGATATATATGGTTTTGTATATACTGTTCTCCACTTCGTAGTGTGTGCGTGGATTTCGCTGTAGCTGGTTGTACTGGTGGTAATGGTGGTACCAGCACGAGGGGCTATCTGAGCCACACACTGAATGAATATTGCTAGGACATTCACCTTTACTTCTTGCCGTTGCTCCAATTGGAGTCACACAGTCACCACAATGTTCAAAATCCGAGACTCTTCATCGGCAATTTGGTTCAGCATGTCCCTCGCAACAGTCCAGTCATCGTCGCTGCGGAACTGAATCAAATCATCGTCTTCATCACGATACTTGAGCTTGAGAGTATCGTCAGCTTTAAGGTCATCGCCAATTGTAAGCCTCAACTTGTTCAAAAATGTCGTCAAGAGGTCCGCAAAAACAACATGTGGTTGCACAGACAAGTGCACATTCTCGTTCTTATACGTCAACTTGATGTTTACCTGTTCGCGGAGCTCCACTGAGGCAACGTGATGTGCCAAAGATCCCACTAGTGTGGCTGGCGATGAAACGGAACGATTCTTCTTCTCGTCGCTATATGGTCCTGGAGCACCGTAAGAAAGTAGACTCACCTCCGATTTCTGGCGTACATGTGGCATTTTGAAGCTATCCTGTATCGACGAAGCTGATGAACGCGCACTTCCCATTGGCGAGTCGACAACCGGTGGAAACTTGGGCAAATACTCGCCTTCCGAGCTGCCCGAATTGTCACGGTTGCGCACCTTCGGCATATCCAGCTCCTGATCTTTTGTCAGGCGTTTGAGAGCTGCTTCCCACCTGACAAGCTGTTCTTCTGACCGGAACTTTATCACACATCCACCACGTTCTTTAGTGCCCTTCCATCTAATCGTGAGGTAACGGCCAGGTCCGCCGAAAGAACCAGCATCGTTTGAAGTGATCACATTGATATTTGAAATAAAAACGCGACCATTCAGGTAGAGGTTTGACTGAGATCCATTTAACGAGCCAGATGAACTGGTCAGAGAGGCAGAAGACTTCTTTCTTGCAGAAAGAATCTTGTTTTTCGGCGCCATTTCCTTGAAAAAGTATATGATTTTCTCAAACATATAGCAGTGCACCTCCTTCTCGCTGGAAGGACCATCACTAAGCAAATCCTTGACTACCACTGTATTCGAAAACAGTAGCTCACCAACGTTTAGCAATCCGTGGCCGCGCCAGTCGACCACACGCTCTTGTAAGTCTTTAACCAATTGGACGTTCTCAGATTTGCGTTGGGCCTCGTTCACGTTATGAGCCACTTCCTTTGAGGATTCCAAAGAAGCTTCTAATTCGTTGTAGTTGGGCCAGGATGAGTCTGTGAGCTTCAAGAGCTGCTGAAGCAGCAACGGGTATTTGCACAGTCGTTGAACTGGCTTTATGAGGAAACTCTGGAGTTCATAACTGGCATCTATCAGAGACGAACTACGCTTCAAATTGCCGGCTTCCCGTGCAATCACATCAATGGCCTGTGTCTGAAGCAATGACCAAGGGTCGTAAATCTTGAATCCTTGAACGCCTGCGTGCAAGAAGACAGACCCAATCCGCTGGTACTTCTCTGGGACCGACGCATTACATTCCAGTCCAACGAGAAAACGACGTTGGAAATCCACGATTTCTGGCAGGTTTGGAAACAAAATTCCGAGGTCTTCGGAACTGATAAGCTCGCGTTTCATGACATCGTCGCGGTATCGCAGTAACGTCTCGAGATCTTGGACGAATTTACGCTCACTTTCCACTAATTCCTTCACCACCTTTGAGCGAGCATCCGTGACTTTGTAGGTCTCCTCTATCTCCGGAGCGGTGAACCGCGGATCCAAGTCAAGCACCGAATTCACCACCTTAATTACCTTCAGCAGGTTGTTGGTATCGTCTGCAAAAACACTCGTGATCGGAAACAGGTCTTCGTCACGAATATCGAGGTACTGTTTGCAACAGCTAAGAAAGCGATAAACGTTCATTTTGCACACCTTGAGATCATCTGACGAAACCAGCGGTATCGAGTGTTCTGGCTTTAGCGAGTTGAAGATCAAACACAGCGGAACCCCTTGCTGAAACAGTCGCCACACTGGTGTAACCGGATCGTAGTTGATTTGTGCAGGGAGCATTCCTGCACTAAATGTGAGCATTGTTCTATCCCATTTGGATCGCACTGAAATCTCCGAGTCCAAACTCGAGGTACTGTTGTGATGTGAGGAAGATGATGCTGGCCTTTGGGATAGTAGCATTGCCTGTTGCTCGGAACATTCTTCGGCCGAAGAGAAGGCCAGGTTCAGATAGGCCTTCATACCGGGCACCTTCTCGAGTTTGGCTATCAATCGTTGGCATATGTAGTAAAGCGACTCGTTGACATCTGCTCTCTTGTTCATGATGAGGCCAGCTGCCACCATCGGACCACTTGGAGTTCTGGCCAACGAGCTCGAGGAAGAGAACGACGTGGCGGACTTCAATCCTGGCATATGAGACATTTTGGAAAAGAGTCTGGTTAGATAAGTTGTGGATTCAAGTAAGAACAAGAGAAAGAAATAACAAGAACAAGACCCGTTATGCCAAAGAAGTCCAGCCGGACGCGATACAACAAAATGGGGTGGGCACGTAAAAAATGGCCAGACTCGGCTAAATGCAGATAGATGTCCGACACCTGCTAAAAACGACGCGAATTTTTCGGAAATAAATGGCTTTTTTGGCGTCATGGAACAGGTAATATGTAAATAATATATGTAAAACAAATTTTACATTTGAATAGGCCATATTGGAAGGATTGGCCATGGTCACATTGTCCAAGGGCTACCAGGCTCGCTGCAGATAGAAAGATGCGCTCATGCACGAAAATGGCACGCAGTGTATACTTGACTGAGATCTCCAGTCCTTCATGGTATAGTCTAGAAATTCTTATTATGAAGGTGAAATAGAGTTTCTCCTGGCTACAAATCAGTAAATTCCCTCGGGCTAAGTTTTGCAACAAATTCTGTGCTAACTGGAAAGGGTACGGGTATTTTTACACTCGCACTATCTCTGCAGCATCAGCCAGACAGCGAAACATCTCAAACGACTTGTTCCTAAGATGAACACCTATATCCTCGTATAAATTGGACATAGTTGGCATGTCTCTGAGATTGCATCAAAGCATTCAGTCCACAAACAGCTCGCTTATTTTCGCATTAACTCTCCATTCTGGAATTCTAACCCACATTGGTAAGTTTTTCAAACTTAAAACTTTTGAGATTTATCAATTTCAACTTTTTATTCTAATTTGCAGCTTTTCAACACGCTCCGCTCTTGTTCCTTTCTTTTGCTTCTCCTCCTGATGTTTTCTTTACAAGTCCTTCTTGCTTCTGATGATGCGATCGGCAGTCCAGATCGTCCTATCGAGAACGGCTCCAATTGTCAAAACACCTCCGGCAGCAGAACACGCTCCCAGCAAAAAGGAACTCCATGTCTTAGCATATTGCTCACGATTGATGATCTTCAAAGGAGAAATATCAAAGTGGAAAAACAGACCCGGGATCCCGCCGCGGGCATGAATGGTGTTTGGATGATCGTCATCACGGCCTCCCTTCAATGGACGATCGTGGTATGTGGACGAATACTGGTTAGACTCAACAACACGGCCATCTAGCGATTCAGAGCGTGTTCCAATCACTTTGACGAAGTACGAGAACAAATGGTATTTGTTTCCGACATGAGTAGTCTTGCCGTCCAAAGGAGCCTGCGAAACCAGGTCTCCGCCAAACGAAAAGTGGTTGATGATATGGTCAAAGTTGAACAGGTCACGGTGTTTATCATACAATGATAGATCGTGCACATGCTTATCTGGTTGGGTCAGTGAAGCTCCAGGCGAAAAGTGAAGGTTTCCAGCAATGCGGTTGATTTCCGCGTTGCCTATAACCCTGCAACCCTCGTTGAGTCTCTCGTTGATACGCGCAACATAGCCTTCATTTTCACACTGTTCAATATTTGCTCCGTCATAAAACGCCCATGCTGTGTGCGCATATGCCTGTCTGACAGCCTCGCAGGTGTTGCAGCAAACACGCTCTTCTACTGGCTTATTGTCATTGTCCTCCTGCGATAGAGCACCGTAGCATGAACCACACACATTGGGGTCTTGGGTCCGGCTAAGCTCGTCCAGGTCCAGGTTCATGGTTAATTGTTCTTTTCCCAAGACCTCACCTTCTTTGTCCAATCTCATTTGAACAAACCCCGACTTCATGATATCCGTCTGGAGATCCCCGGAGATGTCCATGATGTCAAGAGTGATCAGATCGCACGGCAAGTTGGGGAACGAAATGTCGAAGTGCAGCTCCATAGTGGAAGAGCTGTCACGATCAATCACCAGTTCTGGTAATGTCACCACTTTGGAGTATTCGCGGAACTCGTTCAACAATAGCAGCAAAACCGACACGATGCACGAGATGGTGATCAGACCCCCCGAGGTGGTCTTGATCTTTGAGTCCTCCACAGTCTTGGAGAACAAGTCGAACCTCAACAATTGCTTCGACGACATGCTATGTTTCGAATTCCCACAAAACGTAGGATGTGTACAGATGTGATGGACGTTATCAGGCCTGCCGCTATTGAGGACACAAGCCCAGCGAAAAAGAAGGTTATGAGCCTCGTGAGATACGTGCGGGCTCTCAGGAATAGGGACAGGTTGCGATTGCAGAGGGAGGCCATGCTCCGTTCTTTACACTACGTACAACTTCATTCTTCCTACAACAACGCTACAAACAAACAAATTTTTTGCAAAAATTAGCTGGATTTTGGTACATCAACTTCATCACATCCCATTTTGCTGCTGACGCATCATACTGGCAATATTTTGCAGCATGTTGGCCATATCTGGAGTAGGCTGGCCCTGGCCTTGAGGAGGAGCCTGTCCTTGTGGCTGTTGCATTTGTTGCATAGCAGCCATCATCTGGGCAAATTGGTTCATCTGAGCAGGCTGGATGGGTGCCCCTGGAGCCCCAAAGTTCATCTGTGGAAATTGCTGTGGCTGCGCCATCTGGGGCTGTTGCTGGTTGAACAGCTGGGCCAGAGGGTTGTTGGTATTGGCGTTAACCATTGGGTTCTGAGGCAGATTGTGATTGGCACTCTCGAACTCGCCTGGTCTGTTTGACCTAGGTCCGTTACGAGCGCTGTTAGTGGGCATCTTCTTGGAAATCGCCTTGGAAGAAACTCCCTGGCCAATCTCGATATCAGGCTCTTCCACAACCAGTCCGGGAACTAGTGGTTGTCCACCAGTTCCGCCCCATTCAGCAGCTACAGCCCACCGTTTGTCGGCATCTGTGAGTCTTGACAGAGGGATCGTGCTGACACCAAGCTGGTAATCGCAACAGTCTCTGGGACCAAAACCAACTCCCCACCTGGCCCTGAGCGAAGATGGGTTGTTCTGTTGGGTGAACGAGGAGATGACCGATTCTGCCTCAGCACGCGAGTAAACCTTCACAAAAGCATGCTTTCTGTCACTGTTCAGAATTACACTCTGCACTTCTGCATACGGACGGAGTTCAGTCATCAGATCCTGCTCTGACATGTACTGGGGAACTCCACCGATGAAAATCGTCCTGCTGAGAACCTTGATGGAACCAGCCGGAATCGAATTATCGGTCGTTACAAACTTCTGTCTGTAATGTGGAGTTCCGGGAATGTTTTTCTCGCCCTCCACACTTCCAGAAGGAGGCAATGGGTGACGGTTATCACGACGAGGAGAACGTGATCTTTCTCTGCCCCGTCTGTTACCCTGTCTGTCGTCTCTATCACGGTAGCTCAGATTGGGTTGCTGGCCCTGGTTCTGGTACATCTGCTGCTGCGGTGGTAACGGGTTAGCGTTTCCCTTAAGGTTTTGCAGCATCTGGAATATCGCGTTGGGATCGTTAGCAGGTGGTGGAGGAGCCACTTGGGCTGGTGGTTGTGGAAGTCCCGGACTAAGTACCCGATTGGGTGCCTGGTTAAGCCCATTGACAGCAGGAGCTTTGTTGGCCAAAGAGGCCAGTGCCTGCAAAATGCTCGACGGGTCCTTATCAGCCGTGCTAGCGCTGCTTGCGCTGTTAGCCTCGACCCTTGGATCCGCAGTGGTATTAGCAACAGCCTTCTTAGGTGGTGATCCTGGTGGAGTAGTCGAAGTAAAGTGTTTGGCCTTGATGGATTTGATCACCGCATCGCTGAACGTCTTATGGGTCTCCCAAATGCTTACAAGTTTTAGGATTTTATCGGCATGGTCGTCACTTGCCGCAAGCGCGTCGTCGATCAGGTTTTCAATCAATGATTGGATGTTGAATGCGCCTCTGGCAAACGTCCCGTCCTTGGCTAACTCGTCTATTGTCTGACCGGAGCTCCTTGCCTGGTCGACGTAGGAACGCACTATCGAATCAACCACGTATAGTGCCCCTAATTTATGAGAGGGTTGGATACCTTTACAGTGAATATACAGTTTCTGGACGATCTGGGACTCGCTCTGTAGTCTGGGGTTAGTAGGCGATGGATTAGAAACTCCACGGAATCCTAAAGTACACACTTCAACGTTGTCAATGGCAATCTTGGTGAGCTTCTTGATACGCGACCCGGATACTCCGGGCGGTCTGAGGCCGATAAACTCCTTTAGAGTGGAGTCAAAAACTTCCAAGTCGCTGGACATGATACGATTGGCCTAATATCTCGATGTCTTGGAAAGAGCGGTTGCAGAAGAGAAAAGAATATGCAACAAGGGGCGAGGCCAAGTTTTTGTCGAAACAAAGAGGTTGTGAGCCCTTGTGCGATGAGAATGGCACAGAGACCGCGTACACTGCGTGGCATCTGGTGCTGATATTTTTCATTCTTCGGCATGCTTGAGATGGGTCAGAGTGAGATCGAGCATTCCATTACTGGCTATTCACCACCATTTGTTGAAGTTTTCACCATGTCTGTGAGAAATTTTGCGTCGGTAGCTGCAGGCTCTGAGCTGGCCGGAATCTCATCTGCGCTGCTTTTGTCGAGGATACCCCTGGTGACGCCAGACCTCCATCCGTTCGAAGCCGCCTACTACAACTACCAGAATGAGCTGAAACGCCGTTTGATGTGGACGTTTCCTAAGTACTACTATTTCAGAAAGGGAACAGTGGCCGAGAGGGAATTTGTGCAGGCGCAGAAGTACCCTCTTTTCAAGAGACCTGGCGTGTGGTTTCCACGCGGTGTCCCCGATCTGAAGCACGGAAGAGACCGCCGTTTTAAGGAGGAAGTCACCCTGCCCAAACAGCAGGAAAGAGCCGATGAAGACGATGAGCTGAGTAAGCCAGTGGTGTTCAATTCGCGCGTCACCGCTGCTGATGAAGCTGGTGATCTGACCAGCCTCGAAAGGAGGCTTTCCAGGACTCTTTATTTGCTGATCAAGACCAAGGGGGCTTGGAAGTTCCCAAGTTTCCCGCTCGTAGAGCCAAAGCCACTTCATGAGGCTGCTGAACAGGGTCTCAGGGAGATTGGAAGTGTGAACATGAACACATGGACGGTGTCCAATACACCCACCGCAGTGCTCAAGTACTCCAACGGCAAGCTGTTGGATGCTGAGACGCAGGAGAAAGAGGTGGAGAGGGAATACTTCATAAAGTCGCACATCATTGGCGGCGACTTCCAGATCTCGTCCAGCGACGTGGAGGAGTTCAGGTGGTTGACGAAGGAGGAGGTCGAACAGACAGTGGAACCACAGTACTACGGTCAGTTGGGTCATCTGCTTTCAACTGTTTGAGAACTTGTATATATTCTGCATAATAAATGTGATTGACATTGACCTTTTGAGACAGAAATAGAGTACCAGACTGGGTTGTGTGAGCGCCAAATTTTGCCAGGGCTCGCAATACGAAATAGACCCTTAGACCCATAGGTCCAGTGGACAGCCCACGAGCGCTCCAACTGGAATGATTATAAAGGAAAACAAGGAATATATGGTTTTGTTTAAGATATTTGGAGAGCGCAGGAGGTCTCCATTTTGTTCTGGAAGGAATTTGGAGAGGAGAATGTACGGTTCTTCCAATGTAGAGTTCCCGCAGCAGGTTTACCTCCACCACGGCCAGAAGAAAGCCAAACTTCAGGCTGATTTTCCACGAACCTCCAAATGTACCTATATGTACTATATTCCTCGGTCAATGCACCACTGCCATCATTGTACACTCCCAAAATTACCAAAATCACCAAAACCCAGAACATCGAGCTGTAGTGTCTTTACCGATCTGTTTGACGGCTCCAGATAAGCAGGTCTCACGAAGCTCCTTCTATACAAACCCAAACAACCCAACCGATTGGCCATTTTGCACATTCAAAAAAGCCGGAATGAGCGATTCGATTCCCTCATCATCCACTGAACGGCAGGTTAAGCTGATAGCCGCTGGGCTTAAGGAGTTGTCGCTGGACTCTCCCACGTTCCGGGCCTCCATGGAACACATGCACTTCCAGGTCAGGCTGGTTGAAAACTGGTTCAATTCGATCTTGGTTTACTACAAAGACTTTGCCAAAGTTCACAATGAGCTGAGATCGATCTCAGAGAACATTTCGGGCATTCTTTGTCCCACTTTCATCAACCAGGGTATCCTGGACTTGGATTACACTCTGCCGAGTCTGGAGAACTCGGCTGCAATCATGAAAAAGGCATTTACAGAGCTGACGGAGATGTACTCGCTGGAGGAAGGGACTCTGCGGAAGCTTGAGTCTTTCATTAAGGTGGATATCCGTGAGTATTACCTCATTCGAAAGGACTTTGAAGAGATCCAGTTCAAGTTCGATCAGTACCTGATACGCTACACTTCCCAGCCTAAGACCACGGATCCCCGTGCAATTCAGCAGGATGCCTACCAGTTGTATGAGCTGAGAAAGCAGTATTTGACTGTTTCTTTGGATTTGTATTTTTCGTTGACTTCGCTGCAGTCCAACATCTCGTCGCATCTCATTGAGTTCGCATGGTCTGTTCTTGATGATACTCCTACCACAGAAAAGGTAATGAGCGTTTTTCAGGTTGGCCATTTTTATCGCAATCTCCAGAATATTTCACACTGGAATCGGGAGTTTCAGTCTCACAGAGAAGCTCTATTGAGAGACCTCCATGAAGCCAGGCTCCAGACAGAAGAGAACGCGTTGCTGCCATTCAGACCGCCCAAAGAACTATCTGCCTACTCTGTTTCCTCACTGACGAATTCTAATCTGATTGGCGAGTCGGACGATACCTCTGAGAAGCATGGGTGGTTGTTCATGAAGACCACTGTCAACCAGAAGGAGGTGTGGGTCAGGCGATGGGCGTTCCTCAAAAACGGAATCTTCGGTCTCATGAACCTCAGTCCTTCGCGAAGAGCCGTCCAAGAGACGAACAAGTTTGGCATCTTGCTCTGCAATATCCGGTACTCGCCCGAGGAGGACAGACGACTGTGCTTCGAGATCAAGATGATCGACACCAAGCTGACTTTCCAGTGCGAGACCAGAGCAGAGCTAAAGAGCTGGATGACGGTCTTCACCAAAGAAAAACGGCGTGCGCTTGAGATCGGCGGTTTAGATGGGAAATATGCCGTCCTTTTTGACCATTTTGCTGACTCAATCAACACCAGCGTGGACAACCAGCTCACCACCGTTGATCCCAAAAACTACGAGAACATGCTGAGAAAGTTCCAGGCCGTTCAGAGGGTTGAGTACGACGGTTTTTCGCAGAGTTTCCGTGTCCAGGTTAATACTCCATTGAGGACAGAAAGAACTAATTTCGCCTGCATTTCCCACGCTTTTGTGAATGGAACGCTCATTCCCACGGCTGCCACTGCCAACATCTGGGGAATCGTCAATTGGGGAACGTATTATCTTGGAGAAGGCTCCAAGGCCAAAAATGGGCTGACCAGGTGGGGGATTTCGCAGGATTCGCTATTCCCCAGCTTCTATCCTAGCTACTTGAAACAGTTGGATGTCGAGATGAAGTCTGTGTTTGAGACCCTGGTTGATCCTGACGAATTCTGTCTTCTCTCTGTGAGACAGGTATGGGCTCCTTCGCATAAGGAGGAGCTCTGTGGAAGATGCTATTTTTCTCAGAACCACTTCTATGCTTACACCAACAACTCCGGGTTCATCTCACTTAGCAAACAGCCAATCACGAACCTGGTCTCGGTCCAGGTTGTCGAGGAACAGCACTGCGATGTTCTTAAGATCTTCATGGTGAGCGGTGTTTCCATCAAGACGAAGCTGTTCATGGACCCAGGCAAGGTGGTGAGCGACCAGATCAACCTGTTGATTGAAAACCACACCGTTCGAAACCCATTGTCTATGGAGCAGTTGATCTCCAAGTTCCATGAGATCAGAGAGATCTTCAAGAAGGAGCGACTGACTGCATTGAACACCGCAGCTCCAAGAAAAGTGGAGTCTGTGGTGACATCTGCTGACACAGGCCATCGTGAAATGCGCATGAACTACTCTGGCGAGATGGACTTGGTCTGGGATAAGGTATATCCGCTGCCTGCGAGAGCGCTGTTGCATATTCTGGTTGGTGACCAGTCCTCCATCATCCACACGATTCTCCCATTCACAGATCCTCGTCATGAGCAGATTAAGGCCGAGATGTGGTGTTGTGATCAGAAGCAAAGGCTGACCAGAAGGGCATGGCCCATGATTCTCTGGGATACGCCCTCGGGAAGGGAGGCATGTATTGAACAGTGCATTGAGACCATGGTCCATGGTCAATACTATAATATCACCGAGACCACTCAATTGCTCAAACTTCCCATTGGGACGCCTTTGCGAGTCAAATGTCGCTTCATCATCTGTGGACTGAACAACTCGAGCTGCAAACTGTCTATCTACTCCAAGGTATATTTCGATGACAAGTCCATGCTGAACTCGCTTTCCGACGGATTTTTGACGAGGGTTGTTCAGCTCAAGGTGGAAAAACTGGACCATAAGATTGACACGGTTCGTCAGAAGCTGGACGACGATAAGGTGGTTCTCAAGGCCCTTAGGATATGCGGACAGATCACCAAAAGAGATGCCGAATACACGAATCCGATTGTTGAGGACAGAACCACCATCCAGATCATCAAGAAAAGCATCATTGTCCATTACTATTGGCAGAGAGGTTTCGTTCTTAGTGCCCTCGGTCTCCAGTGGTTACTCAAGTGGATTTGGGATATCCTCACCAGCTTGAGAACCCATTGGGTTCTGGTACTTGCTCTGGTGGTCTCCGCGTTCTTCAACCTCAGCTTGATGGGAAAAACCACTGTCTCCTACTGGACAGCCACCAAGAACGAGTCGCTCATCAAGTCGCTCGTGGACGTTCCAAATGTGATGCAAAGAGCAGTCAATCTCAAGGACCTGGATGCTATGGTGACGGTTGAGCTGCCCGACCGCCAATCAGCGTGTTTCTCTCGATTCAAGGTGAACTCCATGGTATTGAACCGTGGTGAAGACTATGACAATTTTGAGCTCAAGAGAGAACTGCTTGAGTTGGGTGTGCGCAGAAACGAGCTGCTGACCCAACTAAAGGCGTTGAACCGGATAGAGGCCAATCTTGCCGTCACAGAATGGAGAAACTGGGTGATTTCTGAGGGTCAAAGATGTGATTTTGTGCAGAAACAACTTGGTCTTAACGATACTGATGCCCGTTGGGACGACTTGGTTGAGTATTGTCGAAGTTGTTCGTATGATTTGAACGAGATGCTGGGACGCTTATAGTCAGTTATGGGAAGGCATAATGGGCTAGAATGTGCTATAACGAGCTTTAATGAGCTATAACGAATTATAGATGTCCAAAAGTCTTTTTGAGCACCTCCCATTGAATATCCTCCTCGTGTAATGTGAAATTGTATAATGTCCCTAATGTCCGATCTAAACCACATCTGGTGTCTATAGCCTTGCTTCATAGTCCCTTCTTATTTAACGTATCCATGATCTCCAGATACAGCGCCATAGCATTGAAGTCCTCCTTCACCTTCCAGTTCAACAGCTCCAAATGGTCCACATTTTCTATAGTTCCCATGTATTGGCCCCATCTGGCCGACTGGCAACTCACCATCCCGTCGTTGGGGCCTTCCTTTTGCTTGAGCAGCTTCCACGGGTAGTAGAAAGGATTCGTCCAGCTCGGCTTGCATCGCGATCCATAACTAAAATAAAGCACTCTAGGATCATCAGGAGTCTCTGGGTTGAATTCAGTGTCACAATACTCTTGGCTCAGCTGATAAATGGTGTTTCCTGGCACCTTCGGAAGCGGCACATTCTGAACAATGATGTCTGCGATGGACGAGCCGTGGTGCGGCGTAGAAACTGTTGTTAGACTTGCAACTTCGAACTTTTTGTCTTCTACCCTCGATATCAGATATCGGCAATCCAAACCCCCCATAGAGTGGGCTATCAGGTTGACTTTGGTACCCTCTCCAAGATTGGCTGTGATGAAGCCGTTCAACACCTGAGCACGTTCTTCTACTGTTCCAAATGGTGGAACCCGGGCTATCAGTACGGTCAGTCCTCTTGCTCGTAACTCTTTTCCGACACCTTTAAAATACTCCCAAAGCTTGTAGTCTTCAGCTGCATATTGTACATCCGATTTGCCTTGCGGCTGCTCGTATCCGAACCAGGAAAGCAGCTTTCTTTTGACGGTGCTTGGGTTGGGGAGAATCAGAAGCTGGTCAAAACCAAAAAATCCATGACACAGGACAATTGGCTAGAACTGTTAGTAAAATTGAAGCATTCGTACTTCCAGTGTGGTAATTTACTCACGTATTGCGGCATCCGATAATCGTTCCTCAACGCATTAAACTTGTCCAACACAATGTCCTCCGAGAGTTGTTTGCTCTTCAAGACAACTTGGCTATGGAATGGCGATAACTGAACTAGATTCCTGAATCTGAGACTCGGTTTCAGTGCTAATTTCAGTTTCAAAACGGCACCGTAGGAGAGGATGGAATGGCCTTCAAAGAGGTGAGAACTCAGCACATCGTGGGTCAACTGCATTCCGCCTTTTCCTATCACAAAGGTTGGATTTCAAAAGTGGAACAGGTTTGAAATGTTCTTAAATTCTCTTGGCAACAGACGTGGTGATCGGATAGAAAACTGCCGAGTTATGAACAAGTTATCAACAAGCGTGTTTTCGGCAAACAAATGAAACGACTCTTGACACAGGGGCTTTCAAACACGTTATAAGCAACTCTTCTCAAACCGAATAGCAAATAGCTTGTGATATCCTCGATGGGATCCCAAAGTCTAGAATTCTGAGGCCTGGTAAACGAACAATTCACTGTCTGATAAACGCTGCGAATCCGTCCTGTTGTTGTTGCTTTGCGGCGTAACTTTGGTTATAGCACTAACACTTTAAGTGCATGCCGATAAGCATAAAGCTTTAACAAGACCTTGTTACTTCGACGCTCGGAAACAAAGGGACATGGCAGCATGAGTGTATTATTGGAGACGTCAGCTGGTGAGTTTAGTTTTGCTGATTTTTTGTGACATTTTTGCTTATTTACTAACTTCGAGAACAGGTAATATGGTGGTGGACCTCTATGAAGATGCTGAGGGCTGTTCCATGAACTTCATCAAGTTGTGCAAGGCAAAATACTACAACTTCTCGCCATTCTACGACGTTCAGCGTGATTTCGCTGTAGAATGTGGTGATCCACATTTTCCTCTGTCAGACGGTGGACATGCGGTGACTCAGTTGACTTCCCAGAGACGTCTGATGCCGGTACGTCGTAGTCACCGCCAACACGACGACATTGGGCTTGTTTCTTTCTTGAACTTTGGTACAACTGACAGCCCGTTAATTGGCTCGCGATTTCTGATTACTTTGACAGATGATAAGACGCTTTTGAAAGATTTGGACACTAGTGGTGTCGTCTTCGGAAAGGTGGTGGAGGGCTTCCAGACTCTACAGAGTGTCAATGAAGCTATAATTGATTCTAGCAGAAGACCCATCAAAGATATAAGGATTTTTCACACCTATGTGCTGGATGACCCGTATCCGGATCCGGTTGGATTTTCTGCCCCTTCTGTGAGCCCTAGGCCCGATAAGGCTCAGCTCTCAACCTTCCAGTTAGTGTACGAAGAGGATCAAGAAAAGGAGGAAGAACTAAACCATGAAACAACAAGAGAAGAGCAGATGCGGGAAACACAGGCTCAATCGCAGGCATTAACGCTGGAGTTGTTGGGAGATCTGCCGAGCGCTGATTTCAAACCTATGGAGAACGTCCTATTTGTGTGCAAGCTCAATCCACTAACTCAGGAGGAAGACCTAAAAACCATTTTCTCGAGGTTTGGAAAGATTCTGTCCTGCGAAGTGATCAAGGACAAGGTCACCGGTTCGAGTCTTCAATATGCGTTCATTGAGTTTGACTCGAAAGAGGCTTGTGAGAGGGCCTACTTCAAGATGGACAATGTTCTCATAGATGATCGCCGCATCCATGTCGACTTCAGTCAGAGTGTGCGGAAACTGAGCGATTCTTGGAGAAGGGATAGTGAGCGGAAAATCAAGGGAAACTTTCAGAGTCGAGGTAATCGTGGTGGATATAATAAACCGCGTGGATATAGACCCATTGGACAATGATAGTGAAAATAATGAGCTTTGATATGTCACTGTAATAATATTAGACCCCTTTTTAAAGAATTTAGTTGAGATTTGAAATATTGTAGTTATCAAGTAGTATCTTTTTTGGTTTTCAGATATCTTTAGAATTTTTCACTTTTCAGAACTACTAAGAAATTTAGATATCTTCAGATATTTTCAAATATTTTAAAATATTTTCAAAAGTCACACTTTTCCAAATGAATCCTCCTATATACACTACCCATCAGATTTCATTCATTTACTGCTCATCCGATCCACAAGAAAGTCCTTAACAAACGGAACCGTATTGAGAACGTCAAGACCAAAAGACCTCGCCATCACCACCGGCGTAAAGTCAGTGGAGAACAGTTTATGGAGCTTGTCCACTACACCCAACATGGCGTTGTTGATGGGCCATCTCTCACTGAAATAAGGCTCCAAAGCCAATGTGCTGCCTATATCCAGACCACGTTCCGTAGCCGTCTCGATGCAATTGACGAGCGATTGAACATCGGCTTGGCCCATGTTGAGACCCTGGCCAGCAAGTGGGTGTGTGGTGTGAGCGGCATCACCTACTAGCGCTATACGCGGACCAACATAGGTATCTGCATGTGACATCTTCAGCGGAAACTTAGCTCTGGATCCTGGTACTAACGACTCAATTTCAAGGGGATACAGCTCGTGTTGCTCGGGCTGGAGCTTATTGTTGAAAAGAGACAGTCTCCAACTGATCGAGTCAACAAGTGAGTTGTCGTCTTCCTCTGCCAGTTTGTAAAGATATTTCATCTCCTCTGGGTCCAGTTTCATGGCAGCATTGATCATCGCGGCGAATTTCTCTTCCGAAAGCTTTAAGAGAACGTTTGCCAGTTCAGGCGTGGTCGACCACACCAAAGAAGCCATGTCGTTTGGGAGTGGCAGAAGCGCGATTGGACCCGAGGGCAAAAACCTCTGCCATCCCGTTATTTGTCTGAAAGAATCCACTTTGAAATTCAGCGTAGCAACTATTCCCCACCGATTATAGGACCAGCCCCTACTCTCTATACCGGCAAATTTTCTTACAGGGGAGTTGAAGCCGTCAGCACCAACTAGAAGACGCGTCTGGATGCGTTCACCATTATCAAGCTCCACCACTGGCCATCCGTTACCGGCTGAATCTATACCGACAACTTTCGTTGAGTCATGAATATCCAGCGGGCATCCACTCTCGCCCAAATCTTCAATCTTAGCCAGCAACGCCGATTGAAGATTCAAATTCTCACACATTGTGGCAATTCCTACATGCTCAAACTCAATTCTCGAGTTGGTGACGCCGTCATATGCCAGAATGTTGTCGTATTCTTCAATTCTCTCGTAGCGAATGAAATCCCAAACGCCTATCTTCTCCAAATAATTGACAGTTGCGGGCGTCAGACTCACCACTCTGTTTGTAATATCCTCCGGTGGCGAATTGCCAAACTCACGTAAACCCTCCAACAGTTTCCCACCCTCAATCAGTTCAACTTTGAGTTGACTGGTTGATCGCGAAGCCTTGAGAGCAGAGGCTAGCGTCAGACCCGCAGGACCCCCACCAATAATCACCACATCAGCCAGCCGCATAGCGGATACCGTCGAGAGGTGTCTAATAGCTCTGAACATAAAAAACAGACCAGGTGGGAGGAGAATGCAGAGAGTAGAAGAAGAAGTCTTGTTCCCTTGTCTGGCGTTGGCGGATTCAGTGGACTGATGAGGTTGGGAGCCCAGAGGCAAAGACGTGCGGCCCTTAACAAGAACCCGGGGAAGACAACAAGAATTGAATCGTGGCAAGAACACATTGTCATGTATTACAAAATGCAATTACCGGATGTAAGAATTGGAATAATGAACTTTGAAACGAAATAACCAGCTTGAATACAGACCAAAACATCCGTGAAACCAGATTTGGTATGGCACTGGTGGTAAGTTGAGTGAGTGTTGTATGGCCGACCAGAGAGAGTGTCGGACAAAGGGTGACCCAGTTTGAAGCACTTATCAACCTTAGCTGAAGGTAATCTCACAAATATCTGTTTTAATCAGTTTTCAGCCTATCCAATTGAGTGTTTCTTTTTTCCACTCCTATCTACCTCTATCCACCTTTCAATCCCCATGATCCGTTGATGCGGCGAATAGTTGGAATCAACACTACCTCAGACTTTTTCAGAGCGCATAATAGGATCTCCACCCTCCCTCCATTGCTTCATATATTTCCCAATACCCCAGCAGCCCTGGCATCTGGCCAATATTTATGGCATCAGGAGCATTTCGGGGATTTTTCCCGCTGAGTGCCACGTTGAAGCCAACCGAGCGATTGAGTACCGTGTATCTCTCTCCCACAATTCCGATTCACGCCCTACGGTCTGCAATGGGATCAACGAGAAATTTGGGGGTTTTGGCAGCAAAGAAGGATACCGTATTTGTGGATGGTCTCAAGATTGATGCTATAACTGGCAGAGACTTCTGGAACCGGCCTGTTCCACAACCGCTAGCTGTTTCCTTAACTCTAGGCGCGGATCTAAAAGAAGCTGCTGCCACAGACGATCTCCGTTATTCTCTGAATTACGCTGTCGTGTCCAGCAAGGTTCTGGATCACTTCCGCTCGCATTCAAATGTAAATTTTGGTTCAATTGAGCGAATTGCTGAAGAAGCAGTGAGACTGGCACTCGATGCCTGTGGTACGGATGTGGCCCGAGTTGGTGTCGAGTCTGAGAAATCTGAGATTAGGTGCAGGGCCATGGAGGTTGAGCTCGAAAGAAGCCTTTCTGATGGCAAATTGACGTCTGTGTCTCCAGATGTAGTGTCAGTTCATGATCTACAGTTGTTGACGGTGATCGGTGTCTTTACGTTTGAACGCTACCAACGGCAAATCGTGCGGATCAGCCTCAAAATGGAGTATGGAGCTCCTCTCACTTCTATTAAGGCACGCTATTTTGATGCCGTCAAGCAGGTTGTGGACTATGTGGAAAATTCCAATTTCAAGACCGTCGAGGCATTAGTATCCAACGTCGCAAGTCTCGTGATGACAGTGGACCCTAACGTGGACGCTTGCACTGCAGAAGTGACCAAACCCAACGCAATCCTGGCCTCAGACGGGGTTGGTGTTTCAGTCACGCGTTTGAGGTCTGAAATTGCACCCGTTAGGGAAATTGATACAGCGAACAAAACCAGTGAAACTGGTGCTCACGCTTTTTCAATCCCCAATCTCAACAAGTCAACGACTTTCGATGAATCCTCAGATGCAATCCACATCGCATATTTGGCTTTTGGATCGAATCAGGGCAACCAGGTGAAGAATATTCAGCAGGCCTTACAAGCTCTGGAAAAACGTGGGGTTGAAGTGCTCAACAGCTCCACTCTATATGTTTCAAAACCAATGTACTATCTTGATCAACCAGATTTTGTCAATGGAGCAGTCAAGGTCAAAACCACGCTGTCGCCACATGAACTGCTCCGGACAGTGAAGGCAATTGAGTATGAAGATATGGGAAGAGTCAAAAAGATCGAGAATGGTCCCCGGGCCATTGATCTCGACATTCTTCTTTATGACGGTACAATAGTGGACGATCCAGATCTCAAGATCCCCCATATTGGAATTGTTGATCGGTCTTTTGTACTTGCGCCTCTTTGCGAGCTGGTTGGTCCAGATGAAATCCACCCAGTGACGGCTGAGCCCTTTCATGATCACTTAGCTCAAATTTTGAAGAAGGAAGTGGATCGTTCTGTTCAAACCTCTTCGGACCTTTTGAACGTTGTTCCTATTCCCCGTCTAGTTGAGAAATATGACGGCTCTGGTAAGGGCTCTCTTCAAGGTCTCAGATTTGACACTTTTGGAAACAGCGGCAAAACGAAGGTGATGGGCATTCTCAATGTTACCCCGGACTCGTTCTCAGATGGTGGCAGCAACGATTCTGCAGAAAAGGTTCTAGCGAAAGTTCAAGAAATGTTTTTAGCTGGGGTGGAGATCATTGATATTGGAGGATGTTCCACTCGTCCTGGTTCAGATCAACCAAGTGAGAAAGAAGAACTGGACCGGGTGATTCCAGCCGTGAAGCTCATACGTTCAGAAGCCAAATACGATGGGATCCTAATCAGCGTGGATACGTATCGTTCCCAGGTAGCAAAGCAGAGTCTTGCTGAGGGAGCAGATATAATCAACGATGTGAGTGGAGGGCTTTTTGACGAGCAAATGTACTCGGTCGTTGCTGCGGCTGGCGCCCCGTACATCGTTGGTCATTTACGCGGTGATATTGCGACAATGGCGAAGCTAAACCAATATGGTGATCTCGTTCAGGAGACTTGTGATGAGTTGGCAATACTCGTTGACAGAGCTATTACGGCTGGAATCAGAAGATGGCAGTTGATGATCGACCCTGGACTTGGATTTTCCAAGGCATCTACTCAGAACCTGGAGATAATTCGCCGGACGCCTGAGATGAAGAAGTATGGTTCTACAATTGAGGATCGGTTCGTGTCTTTTGCCAGGCTGCCTTTTCTACTTGGACCTAGTCGGAAGAAGTTCATTGGCGAACTAACAGATGTGAGTGTGGCTAAAGATCGCGTTGTCGGATCTGTTGCAGCTGTCATGGCGTGTATCAGCTATGGCTCCGACATGGTGAGGGTTCATGATTTCAAGGAGACGAAGGAGGCATGTGCAGTAGGAGATGCTATTTATCGGGGTTGAATATAGCGGATGATGAAAAGACGATTAGGCTGTGACTATGTGAGTCAATGCAAATTATACCCTACAGCTTTACCGAATGCCAAGAATCTGCGCAGGAGAAATGCCGCAACGATTATGGAGCCAAAGTTTCATTTGTACTAAGTTTCATAGCGAATGACATATCAATGACATGTTCAACAATGAGACCCATAGCGTACTCAGCGACAGTTAATTGAATCGCAAATTGTATGGCTAATTTCATACAAAATTCCATATCCTCGGAATTGCACCATTTACATCTACACCACACTTTAGAGCGAAAAAAGACACAAAATCATATTCAAAACTTTCACTTTCACTTCAAACTTTCGAAAAACACACTCGTCTCAGCTCGCTCCTAGCAACTCGTCTTAGCTCACTTCCGATTCAATTCCAGCTTGCTTACTCGTCTCTTTTGTCACAGTCACGGGAAATGTGACCTGGCTCGCCGCAGGTGTAGCACGCCTTCGAACTAACGCTGGCAGAAGAGCAGTCCTTAGAGATGTGACCGGTCTTTCCACAGGCGTAGCACTTGACAACACCGCTCTGGCAGTCACGAGCAAAGTGGTTGGCACCACCGCACTTGTGGCAGGTGATTCCGGCCTTGTAACCAGCTCCACCTGGGGCAACGTTGGTAGCACCGGGAACGGCTGGGGAAGCCTCAGCTGGAGAGCGTTGCTTGGTGCAGGCTCTGGCGATGTGTCCAAAGCGACCACAGTTGTAGCACTTAGCACCGCTGCCAGACTCCTTGATTGGCTCTGGGCACTCGCTTTGCAAATGGCCCAATTGGTTGCAGTTGTAGCACTGCTTCTGGGTGGTCTGCTTTGGCTCCGTGCATTCGGAAGACTTGTGGCCGGGCAGACGACAGTTGTAGCACAATCTCTCCACCTCCTGGCAGTTTTCGGCAAAATGGCCAATCTGACCACACTTGTAGCACGTTCTTGGGTAAACCGCAGCCATTTTTGATGGGTAGAACTCGTTGAACGATGGTGTAAAAGTTGGAGCAGGGGCTGAGGGGGAAAATTCTTTAAAAGACGTCGAAAATTTAGTTGGGTGACGCACGACAAAATAGGATGGTGGCCGATGGGATCGAGGAGAGATAACGGACTTTGAAGGTGAAAAATTGGCAGAAATAGGGGAAAAAGGCAGAGTTTTGGAGGAGGTTTGGCCATTGGTGGACTATGGAACAATGCCTTACTTTTGGGGCTTTTTGGGGGCTTTTTTTGAATGGTTTGTGGCTATTATGGGTGATGATGAACTTGCAGCTGCCAACTATAGCAGTTTATAGCGGCCTAAAGGTAGGGATCGGTGGTCGGACTAAATAGACATTGTAGGCCATTGTTAGTTTATTTGTGAAGCAAAACTGTACTATCAAGTTGTCAGAGTCTCAGAGTCAATAGTTTATCAGCATGTGTTTTTGGGAGTGGCTTTGGTGGGATTTTCGACATAATTAGTTAAAGATGGGGTAAATAGAGGGTGGAGAGATGATTGGTATGCAGTTGAGATACAACTGAAATACAACTGAAATACTATTGGAACGCAATCAAAATACAGCTCAGATTCTGGCTCAATTATTTTTCCCTTCTCCTTCTATTTTCTGTGGATTGCTCGCTTTCTGACGGTGTGCTCATATCCCGCATTGCCCGCATACTCAATTAGGGGTCCATTGGCAGTCTATTGGCAGTATATTGGCACACTGTTCATAAACAATAATGATAAGTCATGATAGCAAACGATGTTTAGCGTCATCACCCCGATTGTAAAACGAGAGTGAAAAGATCATGAAAACGTCACATATAGAGTTCATTGTTAGGCACATAGCGGGTGCAGGTAGGCTCGCCATAAACGACTCACAAAATAATGATAAATGACTCAGATACTGCTGCCTATTTGCTGGAATATTCCTTTTCATTTAATACCCACTTTGCTATCCATATTGTAGGATATAGGCACACGTAGAGATCATTGATTCACGGTTCGGCAGATTGGTCACACCGTATGAAGATCTCTCTCCTTTCCCTCCTCTATTCCAGCTCACAATAGTCCATAATATACCACCCGTAGTCACACGTTAGTTCTAATAGATTATACGCATCCTCCAGAGACGGCAGCGAGAACTCTTTGCGAGCCCCCCGCGCAAGCACCTCACATGTCAAAACCATCGATGCAAACCGTTCCACTGACAAAAACTTGACCACCTTATCGCCCCGTTCCTCTAGATCGCGGATTTCTTGCGAATACTCCTCTAGTATGTGCTGTGTGATGGCGGAGCCGCGTTTAGTGCCGAAGTAGCCCATTGGGAAACTCTGCGTTTTCAGGTCCATCAGCTCTTGCTGAGTGATCAGCTCTCGCGGTGAAGTCTCTGCAAGTTCACGTGCTAGTCGATAGTAGTAAGACTTTGCTGAACCACCCACGATCTTACGAACCGTTTTGGCACATACTGGAGCTAGAGCTTTCACCAAGGCGGATTTTGCGGTATAAGTCTTGGGTAAAAAGCTTTTCCGAGCATATTTTTCCACAGCAAGATCATGAGCTGCTTTGTCATCTAGTGGGTTTGATCCAGGCTCGTCTGTTTGTCTCAATCGCGCGATCTGATCTAGATCTTCTTCTTCGTCGATACGATCGCTGGCTAGTAAAAGGTCCAGCTCAACGTCTTCAACAGGCTCCAAAGCAGTATCATCTAAACCGTCATCTCTCAATTCGTAGTCTACCTCCAGATCTAAATCGAGGTCGATTTCTTCGTCCTCGCTTTGTTCTTGCTCTGTCAGCTTTGGTCTTTTGGGCTCTGGCTCTCGACTGGACTCTTTATTCGGCTGTTTTGGACTCGACAAAGGTGAGGCCAGATTTACACGCTTAGACTTGCGATACTGGTCCAGTCTTGACGGCATTGTACGCGGTGGGCTGTTAGCAGAAGGGGAGTTTTTGGAACAACGCGTTAAAGTTAAGAAGCCGCGTAGGAGATTGGTCGTGCTATACACATAATATTCCCATGGAAGAGCCGCACTCTGCCAGAGTCTAAATGGAATGAAGAAGATTATAAAGGTTCTAATGGTGTTGGAACAATTGTGGTAAATTTAAATGACAGGTGCATATTGATAAGCTAGTTAACTGAGGGGGAATTCAGTATGTTGGTGCTACCTCATTAAAACCATTATACAGCTGCAATCCTGTCATCATTGCTATCTTACGGACTGAAAAGTTACTGTCTTTGTGTCAGTATATTGTGACACACCTCTAATTCTACTGCATCGCCTAGTTGAATCAGGAAAGAATTTTGGGTGGTATCACAATCTCAACTAAATGCCACAGAACGGCATTGGAGGAGTATAAATGCCGATATATGTAGTTCAGTCATTACCCTTCCATTGGCTCGCCAACAATCCGGGTGCAATCAATGCACTGCAAACGTGACCGAGTATTGATAAGGGTTTTCACTAAGGATTGCCACAGCTTCAATCGCGGTAAACGAGATATCACCAAAGACGATAGACTCAGTTGCTTAGATGAAGTGGTTAGAAAGAAAGAGCCCGCATTCTTCTTGGGTCAACTCCACAGCAAGCTTCACGTTTTTCTTAATCTACATTCGGCATCGAGTCGCGGTAGGGAACTCTTTGTTAACTGTATATAGCGGGAATAAATAGTAGGCATAATGGAAACGTCCATATGTTGAAAGAAAGAAAATGGAGTCTAGGGCGGGAATTGACCTTTTCTGCCTGCGATATAGACAGAGCAGGAACGGTAGAACAACTGGCGGGAGGAAATCCAACAAAAAAACATAAACAAAGAAACAAAACAAAGTCATCAAAAAGTGTCATGTTTCACAAAATATCATTCCTCAGCATCTCCAGCTCAGCACGGAGATGCTCGTTCAAAAACTTCAGATCTTCCCTCTCGCGCTCCAGGGAGAGAATGTACTCAGAAGCTCTATCCAATACTGCGGACTTGTTTAGTTTGGGTGTCTCAGAATTTGGATCGGGTTGAACTTCATAAGGCAGCAGCTTCTGGAGATTGACGATCTTTGCGTTAATGTTAACCCTATACCTCTTTTCAATGGCATTGTGCGCTAGTTTCTGGGACTCGGTCAATCTCTTCCGAGGCTTCCGTTTCTTGGGCGTTGATGATCGACGCCTTGGTGATGGAGGAGAGTATTCAATCCCTGGGGAAACCGGGGAGGGAGGAGCATAGTCCTCGAGGTCGACATAGGACAACCAGTCGCTATTCATGGAGATGTATTCGGGATGTTATCAGGTTTGCAACTGTTCAAGAAACAACCCGCTTTTCAAAAACCACCCAAAAATCTGGCATCTGCTCGAATATATACTTGCGCGCGCGTTCTCGATGGTGCCATGCCCGCATTTATCTGAATACATTGTACCAAACATGGTTCAGCGTCTAGTCGAACAAGCCCACTGCTGCTTCTGGAAGGTCATTTACAGTTCGAAGCAACTTTAAGCGGTCCGCATAATGCTGCATGTAACTTGTAGTCATGCTGCATGAGCGTATATTTAGGCCGAAAACAAAGGGATGAGTGTGACTTTGGCCAGGTTTTGCAGGACAATTGAAGGTTACATGCAACAAATATCGTCCTAGGGAAAATGTTGTGAAATTACAGATATTTTAACTCTAGTTACTATTATTTTGGACAGAAAATCACAGTTTGCTGTCGGGCCAGCCAATGCATACCTCTTCGTCGCAGTCGGCCCATTGACCTCAGACAATGCATGTCTTCGCATCTGTACAACCCCATTCTGACGTACCTCAGCCCCATTCCCGGAGCAGCGGCCTGTTGCGGCTTTAGTCCCGTTCAAAAAGTAGCACCACTATTACTTTTGTTCCTGTTAAATCCTGTCACACATTGCTCTCAGCCTAATGGATCTCATTAGAAAATGTGCTCGCCAAAATCCACAACAAATTGGCTCTTGCTGTCGAGGCCTGAACCCCGAAAACGACGGATTCGGCTAAAGTTGCCGGCAGTCACACCACCGGGGAGCAGTAGCTTAACGGGCAACTTGAGACGGGCAACTTGAGAGGGGCAACTTGAGACGGGCAACTTGAGACGGGCAACCTGAGCCGATCAACCTTATCTTGCCCAACAACCGGGGCTACCAAATAGCAAACGGGTTCGGAAATAGCTGTATTTGAGTTCTTTTCACCGGTGCTTGTGTTTGAATCCCGGTTGGTTCAAAGGCGTTCTGCCGAAATAGTGGAGGTGGGCGGTTATTGCTGCAGATGAACAGTAACAGGCAGCATTTGGCAAGCGATTAAAATTGCAGAGCCTTGCAACGTGAAGGTTGTTCTAGCAATAATGTGGTTATAATTTTAGATTTGGCGAAGAACCTACGTGATTAAGGTTTAGATCCGGAGAATATGCTTTAGGCGTATCAATGCTAGTATAGGGTATAAGAATGGAGAGAATGTTGATCTTTATTCAATCCTCATCGATGAGACTCCTCAAATATTTTTATATTATTTTCACGGCGCTGTGAAGCTAAACAATCTGCAGATAATATGCAGGAGTAAATAATATGCTCGTAACACGAGTGTATACGATAGAAGAGTTATGCTTGAAGGGCTCCCAATTCGAGCTCCAGTGGTGAAGAGATAAACGATTGGTGACAAACTACAATGTGTTATTATTTTGGAGCTTCAGAGAATGTTCTAGCCAAATGACAGTATGGTATGTAATGGTATGAAATGGTGGCGCAATTATGTTTTTATCATTTTGAATAATGAACACCACTTTCGCATTTTTCTCTATTACTTCCACATATTTGCTAGGTGGCTTGTCATTGAAGCCTACATACGTAACCTTAGCAGGCCGGAACTCGCCATAATCGGCCCCACTCTGTTAAGGCCGAATGCTCTAATAATAATGTTGAGGCAATATCCTTGACACTATGCAGACAATGGATGTGCTTCCCACGTAATCTGCATTTATGTGGATAATATTTCCGAGGTACGTCAGTCGCATGCTTTACCGAGGTTACTTATGAAAATCCCACTCAAAATTTTCATTGAAATATCCATATAGGGGTTTTCGCGGCTACAATGTATCTGAACTACACCCGTACAATGTCCAAAAAGGCTCTGCATTCATTTGGCGTTAAGTGTCTATTTCTCTGTTTTCTTATCTGCTCCCCCTCTTTATGCAAGAAACCATAATATCAATGCAGATAAGACATCCCCAGGATTTTCAAAGCCAGATGTCCAATCATAATTGTTGGAAAACAAGCTAAAACACCCGAAATAGCCACACGGAAACATCTGCCGAATACATGCAAAGAGTCAAGGCATTATGTTATTAGTCCTTGCAGCATCAATTGAGAGTTTTAGACGGATATTTAACACTTGAAGGCGATCTGGACCATCTTTTGATGATCCAATGACGAATTACCTCGATTGTGACCTTCTTGGGGACTCTTGCGAGATAGTATATAGCACATGTTGCTGTGGCATTGATGACAATATACGCAATGAAAATTCCCAGATTGCGCCATGATTCCGAGTACGGAGCGTTAATCGAGTCCAAATAAACATTGGTCTTGGCTAAAGAGCAATACTCACATGTGGTCGTACTTTCGGGGTCCACCAGATAGCCTCCAGCGACAGCCATGTAAGGAGCCATATACTCACCACAAGCCGTGGAATTGAAGGTGGGGAACGAGAGTATCTCCTTGGAGCTACAGGTGACCTTTGCATTTGCCAATCCTGTACTGAGAACTCCACTAATCCAGTAGGTGAATGGCGAACACCGATACATGAATATCCAGAAACCTGGAAGGTCAGCCTTAGTCACAAGAACACCACAGAAAGACAATGAAATGGCAAATAAAAACGTCGCAATATGGCCTGCCGTTGTCTGAACTTCAAGACCACAAATACACAATTGTCCCATGGTAGAGGTGTACATTGTGAAGAGAACAACGAAGAGCCACATCTGCACACCACGAACATGAGTAGCTCCAGTTAATGCAGCATTGTTCTGAAATCCTATGGGATAGTACCAGCAAAAGAATCCCATTGTTCCCACAAGAACCATCCAAGGAAGTTCGACTGAAATTTGGGCCAAGATAAAGGCAACCCAACTGAAAGTTTTGCTTGGACGTTCACGAGCTTCATACAACTCTCTTTGAGCAACGAAATGAGGAAGCATTTGCTGAACCAAAGTTGCAAACATTGTAGTGTACATGAAAACTGCAAACATCTGATTCTGCATGCCCTGGATTGATCTATTTGCTTGGAAGAACGTGAAACCATTGAACAAAGCTGTCAGAACCACCTTTATGATCTTAGCCCAGATGTACGAAGGAGTGCGCCAATATTGCTCGAAGACACGTTTGGTAACATACCGATATTGCATCCATAATGGCACCGCAAACGAGCTATTTGAGTCTACCATTTCCATGGGACGTTTCACTAGTTCTCGGTCCATTCTGTCGAGTTCTGCTTGAACACCAGCACGTTCTGGAGACTGCATCCAAACGGTATGCCAATCGGTATTACCGTGAGAAATGGCCTTCAGCATCCACTCCGCTGGATTATCATCTTTTGGACATGGAATAGAGCCGTTCTTTTCAAAATATTGGATAAGAGTGGTGGCCTTTTCACCGATGTCACCGTAGTAAACCGTCTCACCACCAGGTTGAAGTAGTAAAAGTCGATCAAATTGCTGGAAAAGCATAGCAGAAGGCTGGTGAATTGTGCACAGAATAGCCTGGCCCTCATTGGACAATTTTTTCATCAATTGGCAAATAGACCAAGCCGTCTGAGAATCCAGACCAGACGTAGGTTCATCCAGGAAAAGCAACAGTTGCGGCTTTGCAGCCAGCTCAACACCAATAGTCAATCTTTTACGTTGCTCAACATTAAGACCTTCTCCAGGAACACCAACAACGGCATCTGCATATTTTTCCATATCCAAAATCCTGATGACTTCGCGAACATAGGCAACCTTCTCTTCCTCAGGGACACTGCTTGGCTGTCTCAAATGAGCACTGAACATTAATGCTTCACGGACAGTCGAGGTCTCAAGATGAAGATCAAGTTGTTGAACATAACCGGTAGATCTTTGAAACGATGAAGTACGGGGATGACCATTCACCAGCATGTCGCCCGTGACCACACCCATCGTCACACGGTCAGCCAGAACATCCAGTAAAGTAGTTTTTCCTGCACCAGAAGCTCCCATTAAAGCAGTGAGTGTTCCGGGCTTGACCCAACCATCAACTTGAGACAGCAGTGTCCGTGTAGAACCCTTCCATGGAATTTGGTAACTGACATTGCGCCAATGGAAAATGTCGTCACCACCCATATGATGCTCCGGGGCAGATTGGGGTGTTGATTCGCGTGAGTCAAGATCGTCCTCAGTAGTAAGCTTTTCATCACTATTCTCCACATCTTTGTGTCGGCGCTGGAGCTTGCGTAGCTTACGCAATGTCTTGAGCTGAAACACAATCTTCTCACCTTTCTGACGAGCACTAGGATTGAATTCCGTGAACAGAGTGTAAAAGAAGAAGAAAAATACAACGTATCCCATTTGGATACCCCAATTGCGCCAGCGATGGTCCCATTTGTAGCCAAATGACTCCAGTAAATACTGGTCACCCGAAACATACTCTTTTCCTACTTCTGATCCCACTGTCGAACACACTCTGTAGGCCATTGGCAATTCGTCATAGGAACCGCCTTGAGGGACAAACGAACCGCATGAGACATTTCTCCCGTGAAACTCGTTCACCATCATGGCTTCAAAAGTGTAGGCGACTGGATCAATGTAATTAATCCAACGGGACCATCCAAGCATCTCGTCCGTTGGAACAATGAAACCAACATAGGTGCTGAGACCAAGAAGAATCAGCGACGCAGGTGTCATGGCCTGGGCAAGATTCTTTGTCATTGAGCCAATCATCCGAAAAATGTGAGACATAACGAAAGTTGAAGTGAAAGCATTCAGGAAAAAAAACCAAAATGCACCGGCTTCACGTTTCAGATTCACCATGAAATAGAGCGTGATATTGAAGCTGAGAGATGTCGCCAGCTTATTTGGAAATTCAGAGATAATAGAAGCAACAGCTTCAGCACTAGGGTGGTACATTCCGTATTGCTTGTGCTTTTCGACTATGCCACGAGCTTCGTAGAGAGCAACTACCTCCAGAAGAGAGTTGAAGGAGTTGAACAGACATGCGAAGAATAAGCACGCTCCACGATGGTAAAACTCACTGGTGGAGTCTTTCAAATTGTAGAATATAGAACCAAGAATTAGGGCAATGGCAAAGTTTGAAACAATCAAACTAACTGGCTCTGACCAGTTGTTTCTGATCCTCAACATAGCCCTTCCAGTCAGGTAGCGCACTTGCATAAAGTAAGAGACTGTGTATGGTGACAATGGTGGGACATGCTTAGCTTGTTCGGCACGGTGACCAGCATGTATTGTATTAGTTAATTCGTCGTGTGAGCTGTTTATGCTGTTGAATTTGTCGTCTAGCTCTGCGGCCAATTCTGCGTATTCTGGAGACTTCTTCCAGGCTGTCTCAAACTCCTCGGCAGTACGAGGAACACGATGCTCAAAACCCTTCTCTGGAATCCGCTCCGAAGCCGAAGTTATCGATGTCAGAAAGTCTGGAACGGTTTGGCGTTCAGGACAATGGAATCCCATTCTGATGAAATAGCCCTTTGCACGATGGATGTCGCCAAAAAAAATTTGGCGGCCTTCATATAGCAAAATCACCTTGTCAAACAAATTATAAGCATCCTGAGAGCACTGATAAATGGAAACCAGTGAAGCTATTTCTAATGTGGAACACGATATTCTCAATGCTTTCACAAACTCAAGAGCACTAGCGGCATCCAGACCTCTGGTGGCATTGTCCCAGCACTGTAGCTTTGAGCCGCATACACTTGCTTCGGTGATTGAAACACGCTTGCGTTCACCCCCGCTAACTCCACGCACATATGCACCACCAACCTTGGTGTCTTTGCGGTGGGAAAGTCCAAACATTGCGAGATACACATTTGCAAAATGACTTGCGTAATCTTGACGAGAAACGCCCGGAACACGATTTTCGGGCACCTTCATCAAAGCAGCAAAGTAAAGAGTCTGCCAAACGGTTAGGTGAGGGAAGTGTATCTCCGTTTCTGCGTTATAGATAACCTCTCCACGATAACGCCCACGAATATCACTTTGTGTCAATCCATTGTAAGTCATTTCTGAGTTTTTGGCCACATGAAAACCGTAAGTTTGAGCTGCGATTGTTTTCAGCAGAGAGGTACACCCAGCACCTGGTCTGCCGAACACTACCACAAGCTCACCAGGCTCAATATTTGCATCCTGAGCCTTGATTATGTCGAAAGTGTCTTTAGATGGCACCACCAATTCTTTAAAGAATCTCAATGCTTTACCCAGTACGTTAGGAACTGTTCCCTGGTAATCCGCATCTACATTTCCACCATAGCATTGTAGGTTTCTGTAAGCAACTCCTAGTCGATAAGGCTTATAATGATCGGGATCTTTGTCTTGCAATAATCTCAGGTTTTTGATCCAGTGTTTGGCATTGAATTCAGTTGAATTTGGGTCTAGTTTTGGATCTTCATCTCCAAAGGGATTTTCACCAGTTGCAGAAATCTGTGATAATCTAGTTGACACCCGCGAGAGTTCGGTACCGGTTCTTTCCAATTCGGTAGACTGTTGAGTAAATTGTCGCGCCAGCTCTTGAACCTCGGCATCTGCGAGGAAGTCATCGAGTGAGCTTTCAGCTGTTTGTGGATGTGTATCCTCCATTGAAAGTGTATGAAAATTTGTTGGAATCTGGGAAAATCTATGAATGTTCTATCACTCGTCTACGAAACTCTTTTAGATGATTTCATGGACTGCGGAAGTACTCAATTCCGCATTATAAATGCACTTTAACAAACCACCTGGTATCGGGTTTCGCACCATCGAACTCACACCACCCACCTGCAGGATTGCAAACGTGCATCATGCATTCTCAATTCAATGCACCCCGTTCCACCCCACGGGCATTTGGGCCCGCGGTTCCAATCTACGATAGAAGCATCTTCTCGGCAAGATAATCTCTATTTGTGATTGCATGACACATGCGGTCAAATAATATCAGCCGATAACTTATAAGCTTAGAGCCGAACCAATCACTAGACTTCGGCGCAAGAGCAAGACGGAAGCCAGGTGATTATTAGAAGCCGAACAACCGAGGCACATACTGAGTGCAGATGTATGGGCCCATTTCTCAGGAGTTAGAATGGTTGGTATTTCGGAACTGGTCTGGGGAAGTTGTTAAGGGGAGGATTCTTGGCAACGTCGAGCATGTGATTTTGGTAGGAACGACTCTATGAGGATGATGGTGCTATTTCGGAGAGGATCAAGTTGGGCGAATTCACACACTCAACATCCTAGAATGAAAGTCTGAAATCTTGAAATTGGGTGCTAAAATTGTGAACGCGAAAGGAATCCCCCCACGATTTCTGTTTCGTACAGTGAGATGACTACAAGCAACATGTATCTTGCAACTACAGCTTTCGACAACTAACAGCCAAGTATATGTCTTCAGAGCCTTTTGGTCCGAGTGTGTGTGGCTCACCTTTGTTTGCAGCCCATCGTCCTAAATCCCCACAACATCCTAGCCGCACTCCCGTGTACCCGTGCCTCAAGATAGTCACGTGATCAAAACGCGCCAACTCTTCTCTCATACACGACCACGCGAAACTTTACAACGCGTCCTTCAGAGTAAGAACCATTCTTTGGCCTCTATCTCCAGCACCATGAGTGATCTCGAAATAGAGGAAATACTCATAGATGATATTCCGCTTGATGGAGAAGAAACGGCCGAGCAGCAGCGGAGTCTGGATTCCCGCCCTCAGATTGGTGCCGAAGATGTGGTCCGCTCGCATATTACCATCTTGTGTTCAGCACTAGGAGGTACAGACAAGACTACGAAACGCTACGTGCTGGGAATTGAGGCGCTTGCTTGCCTGCGAGATCTCAAGAGGTGGATTCGGACAGTGGACGATTTTTCGGACTCATGGATTGTTTCTTCGGCCTGCGCGGACTCCGGCCTGGTGCAAAACGATCTAATCCCCATCGTTTGCCAATGGGAAAAGGAACATTCGACCGGTAAGAACCGACCTCAGATGAACAGCATTCTCCTATTGTGCTTGGAGCTGCTTGTGGCGCTTACCAGACCGTTGGTTCTGGAGGAGAAGTCGCCTTTGCCCCGTGTGAACATGTATTCCAAGCTCAAGAAAATCCAGGTTGCCTATAAAAGTCGGATTTTGCACACCCAAGGTGGAAATACCTTAAAGGGAATTATTAGACTTGCATTGCCGATTTTGCGGACCCCCAAACAGTCCCGGACCTCCAGAGATACTGTCACACTGAACCTGTGTCTACATTTGGTGCGAAACGTGCTTCGAATTGAGCCCGAAACTCCAACAGCTTCGCGGAAGACCACCTCCAAGATAACCCAGTTAGCCGATAACATGCCATCTGGTGTTTCCAGAGACGATATTGCCATTTCTGCTGTTCTAGAAGTTTTTGAAAGCAACAAGGTGCTGTCTTTTATTCAAACAATCGTCTCCGGGATGGATTCCGAGTTTGACGGCGAGACCCTAGCGCCTGTATGTCTTGACTGCATTTACTATCTTACAGTGGGGGTTGAACCAGAGCGGTTGTTAGCCAGTAGCGACTCTGGTGTGGCATTGCCGTTGGAAAAAGTGGAAAACAACTCGTTGGCGGGGCTAATGAGACGCGAAAAGATTCTTAAACAGCGAGTCCTCGGACCTGGAATGACTCGACACTCAAACTTTGGAACACTGATTTCACTGCATACTGGCGACCACGAAAAAGTCACTCTTTCGGGCAACCAACACTTGAAGGTCAATCAGGACCCTCTTCGTCGTCTTGACGATGGAAAGACGTGGAGTGCCAGTAACCGTCTTAAGAACAACAAGAACGAGAGTCTGAAGTCAGACTTTGATTCCCGTACCAGTGCTCCTCGGAACCGAGTGGTTAGCCCGAGTTCTGCAGTTATATTGAAGCGTTTTGTCGACAGTTTCGTTTCCACCGGTTTCAATCCTCTGTTCCAAACTCTTCGCAGAATTGTTCAGGGAGAGAAAAATACCCTAGGTGCATTTGCAATGTACCGCTACTACCGCTCCCTGCTCTGGTATCTGCGTTTTTGCCGGGTCTATCGTGAGAATGCTCAGGACTCTGCACAAAGTGCTTCCACTCTAGGCCATCTTAGCGGAACAGTAGAGGCTCTCAACCCAGAAACCTACTACACCATTCTCAAGGGAATGAACGAGTACTCGGATACACGAGAATGGAACCTGCTTCATGCGACGATGGTGTGCATGAACGAAGTTCTTCAGTTTGCGTTTTCGCTGTTCTCTCTTGCTCCAGACCAGTTTCCGGGCCATGAAGAGGATATAGAGGTCTTCAAAGAGGCGGGCGGTGAGCTAATCAGAAGAGTATTACTCACCAATCAGGCAGGATCAGATGTTTTGACTACAGTCCCGCGTGATTCTCAGAAGGTGTCGTCTGAATTCGCCAGCGATGCAACTGAATATGTATACACACTTCTGAAGATTGTTTCAAAGTTGAAAGCTCAAGAGTTGTCACAGCTTACAGCAACTGAAGATAAGTATCAGCTCACCAAGACTCGAAACGAGCTGATAAACATTGAAAAACGACTTTACGACCATCGAATTATCAACACGGTGGTCTCTGTGTTTGGCCGCTACGAGGACATCGCAGAGAGCGAGTTTCGCAGATGTCTTTCGTACTTCTTCAAGGTTTTGAAACAACCAGAAAGCTTTCCAGATCTTGGTCGTTTGGACTTGATGCTTCTTCTCCACGACATTGTGGTTTCCGATATCTTCCCGGCCCACTCAAAGACAATGAAGGAGCTGGAAGTTTTGACCTCAGCTTTTATGAAACAGCTGGAGAAAAAGGCGACTGCTGTGAAGTCTTGGTGGATAGAACTGGCGTTTTCGCCAAAAGTGGCTTCTAACCACTTCTTGGAAACAGGAGACCCAACCAGAAGCTTCGCTACGAAGCCTCCTCAGTTTAAGACGAAGGAGTTTATCGATACAGAGCTTTCTCAGAGTATGAAGATTCAGGTTTTGGTGGCTTATTTCACCGAAAGAGACGAGCGGGATGTGGTAGTTTGGCTTCGGGACCAGATGAAGCAGGTTTTGGAGGCAGAGAAGCAGGCCACAGATTTGCAGTTGGATTTTGCAGCTTATCGATCGTCTGTTCGCACTGGGGTCATGTCACTATTCCTGGAAGTGATGGAATTCAAAATCAACTTCATGAGGGGAATGGTTTGGAACGTGAGGTGCTCCGAGAAGCTGGAGAATGTCCTTGAGCTTTTGAATCTAGCTCTTGCAGCAGACTTCGATAGTGACACGGCTGCTGGTGATTATCTTAGGATCTCGGATGAAGATGAGAGAGAATACCATCGTCAAGGAGCCGAAGAGCGTACGTATACATTTCTTTCGGATGAAAGTGAGGACGATGAGGTCGTCCCGCAGGCGTGGAGGGAGGCTGATGATTTGGACAAAATGGAGGCTGCTTTGGAAGCAAGAGACAGAGTGCTTCCTGTTGGACGTGCCATTAAGAAAGGTGGAAAATCAGCCAAGCCCACGAAGAATGCCTCAAAGAAGTCGAATCACCGCTCTACCACTCGTCGTCACAAGATGGCCAACAACCTGGCACTTCACGATATTTCAGACGACGAATCAGGACCCAAACCTCCTGGAGACGCTCACGATGTGGTCTCGACTGAACGTGTTTTTGACTCTGATGATGAATCTGATGATGAGCGCGATGCCGAGCTTTTCGCCCGTGACAGGAGGCTACACGAAATCATCATGGACAATCAGGATAAGGCCTTGAGTCCAGACCAACTCAGGGAGTTGTTGAAGCTGGCAAAGGATGTGAGTCGTTCGATAGATCATGTCGTTGAGATTCAGCCGTCACAGGCGTTGTCTCAGCTTGTTTCTCAGGGTATTCCTGATGTATTTGCTACACAAACTACGGAAATAGAAGAGCAAGAGAGATCGTCGAGTCCAGGACTAGGTCAAGATCTCAGTCAAAATTTGAGCCAAAGTCTCAGTCAATCTAGCTTCACGGCCTCGCAGCATGAGGAGGATGACAGGGAGGAAAGAGAAGGAGACGCTCACGCTGAAGAAAACGAGGAATCCGAAGAGGAAATCGTTGAAAAGGTGAAGCGTAGAAGGCTGATGGTTGAGAGTGACGACGAGTAGGTGGTGTCACTGCTTGCGAGAGGCAAATGGCTTGGAATCCCGCATATTTATACTCTACTTACACTAATGACGTAACTCAATAACAAGTTAACAGGTTAAGAGAGATTTGAAATCACTTACAATATTTGAGGTAACACAGCCTCTGTATCAGGACGCATTGCATACATGGCTCTGATCTCTAGAACTTTAGACAGGTCCATGGATTTCTATCGGTTGTGAATCCAAACAGTATCATAACTGACACAAATTGAGACTGAAGTGTTTTTTGTTTTATTTTCACTCATCGAATAAATAAAAGCTTCTCCTCTGCTGAAAAAGCCAAAAAAAAAAAAAACTTTTCAGCCGAAGCAGTAGTCTTTGATGCATGCCAAGAAACAGCAGCTGCAATAAACACATGTCCATTACCAGCTTAATCTTCACGTCCATTCCGTGATATTGCTTCAATCCACATTACAATGCTCGCCGCCTTTCGTGTGAATCGCCCCGTAGATCGTCTGCGCAGACGAAAGAAACATCACCACATACCCAAACACAATACACGCACGAGCAGGCAACTTTTGCAAAAAGCTCTTATTAGTTGTCATCTTCAGTAAACACATGGGTGGCAGAATGTACGCCATTATGGAGGCAGAAGTAGCTCCTACAAGTTCCAGAATGGCCCCAAGATTGCAGGTAAAAAGCGAGACGGATATGGCCGAAAAACATAGTACTGTGGTCAGCCAGAAATGCTCTTTGTCAGAAAGTTCCGTTTGATCATCTTCTGACTGACTAGTCAAAGAAGCATAACCAGACTCGCGAGATTTTTTCCACATCACCAAGAAATCCCTCGCTATCTCACGAACCACGAACACCTCCAGCGGAAACGTGGTCAGCATGTTGAGGCCAAAACATAGTCTCGCAATGTTGGCAACCCAATCAGAGCTCGGGAAATTATTCAGGATATTGCCCTTGGTCTTATCCTTGAAAGTGAGATATCCAACCATTCCCATCAGCCCACACGCTATCATAGAAATGAAGCAAGATATGTGAGTCAGTTTGGCAAATCTGTCCAAAGTGGGTTTCTTCATGGACTCGTAGATGAAAGTCGTGTTATGGTGACAAACCAAGGCAAACGAAATCACGCTGATTCCCTGGAAGACATTCTTATTGATAAACCATTGGGAGGTCGATATTGAACCCTTCAGATCAGCAGGCATCTGTGGTCCGTGTACCACCACCACTGTCACTATTATGAGCATTCCAACCAGAGCAACACCACTGGCCTTGGCCAGTTTCGAAATATCACGATTGAGCGATAATGGGTACGAAATGCACCCGGATAACGCCAATATCAGCACGTTTCTGCTCAACAGAAAGTTCAAAACGGCCGATTTTTCCACCCAATCCCCGGCCAAAGTCCTCAGAACATGTGGAATGGTATCCCCAATAATCACACAAAATGCCATGGAGCCTCCGTATGCAAACAGGCCCTGGGCCAGTAATATCGTGATCTTTCCAGGTAGTCCAAAGCAGAAAAACACCGTATCGTGGTACGTCTTCTGCCCCGAAAGTTTAGCATTCACGATTATTAATCTCAAGGTCCAATCAACGAGAACTGTCAGAAACACCATCAACACCAAACCGGCCAAGACGCCGGAGTTTTTGAATGCCAGAGGCTGGCCTATGATTCCGGCTCCCAGAATGCTGTTGGCCATGTTCATGAAAGCCATTCTCATATTTGATTTGTTCTCGCTCTGCTCGAACATTGCCAGCGCCTCAGCCTCATAAATTTCGTCAAATCGCCGCTGTGTTGAAGGCAACTCCGAGCTGCTAGGTGTCTCCGGGCTGTGACGATCTTCTGTGCTCACCGAGTCCAGCTCGAAGAGCAGCGACGCGTTTTCGGGATCATTTGGGTGAGGATCACGAAACGGGCTACCTATAGAATCGCTCTGAGAGGATGGAGCCGTCTCCGCAGGCGGCTGTAAATTGTGGCTCATTTCGGTTGGTTCTGGTGCAGTTGAGCTAGTCAATGCGACCGTTGGCGCTTTCAGTCTCCAGTGGTTATGAGCTCCCACCCAAAATGTTACCAGGCTGGTTACGTAATTTTTCACTCACATTCTCAACATCATTACATGCTATATCTTTACATACTATTCAATCAAAATGCTCATTTGCATCGTTAAACTCAGACTCCCCTGTGCTCTCTTCCTCGGTATCACCGGGCTTGGAGGCATTCGGAGACTTGAGTTCAACGCTTTTGTCAGGCTCCACAGAAGAGTCCCTGTAGTCATCCAAGAGATCATCCATGTCTGCGGAAGCATCTGCAGCTGGTTCTTCTCTTGGTGGATGCGCTGTCTCCACAACTTCAGACTCTCCGTTAGCCTTTGCAAAAACTGCCGCGTCATTGCTCGTCTGTGGCACAATCTCAGCATCCCCCGCCTTAATCGTGGCGGCCGTATCGAGCGCTTGTAGACTCGCAACAGCTTCAGACTTATCGGTAGGTTGACGAGACAGGTCGGGCGATGCCACCCAGGGTTGTTTTGTAAACGCTGGGGTCCCAGGCATAGAGATAGACTCAAACATAGTCTCGGACTTGTCGTCCTCCCAGATGCCAACACGGGCCCAAAACATGCGCGCGCGGATCTTGGAGAGAGCAAACCAAGCCTTCGTGTACCCCACACTGGTGGAGAAGTCGTAGATCTTGGTGCGGTATGCATTGTTGATGTTTCTGAGCAAAGCGAATAATTCACACGTCCTTCTCACTCTCATGAGGCAGCAACCACACAAAGAATACGTATGAGTGAACTCTGTGATAGCCTCCTGCTTCACAGGTCTTTTTGAGTATATTTTGAGATTGTACATGCGTGCGTGGTCCAACTTCTCGTTCCTATCTTCACCACAGAGGGCACAGTTCGACAGAGTGGCCACCGGAGGGGAGTCTTTAGGATATGAAAAAAGATTATCTTTAAGCTCAGAAGTGGCCGTCAGAACCTCAGAATCTGGCTCCGACGTCGCGGGTGCCTCAGGAGCCGATTCAGGTGCATCGGTGACATTTTCTGCTGGTTTCCGATGACCAGGCCTCCAAAGCTCATTCACACCACTGATTGGCTCAATGACAACCCGGCCTTCCACTAAGGCACCAATGACAGTCTTCTTGTGGAAATACCGAACACCAGGCGCAGTATCGAGCCTAAGAGTGTTTTCCACATCCTCCAGCATGACCCTTTTAAAGAAGACTAGGTCCTTCATAACAGCATACTCATAAGTTTTCACAATGCGTTCGTTCAAAAACCGCACCATATCACAAAAGTCCTTGTACTCCGTCAGATCGAAACGAAGAAGGTTGTATGTGGGCGAGTACACCAATGCGTTATTGTAGCTTTCTAAAGGACCCGCTGACAATGGCAGACCACTTGAACTTTCACCATTATCTTTACCCGATGCACCCACCAGCACTGAACCAGTTCCCAGATCAGTAGTAGAGGCAAATGGGCTATCTAGGAAAGTGCTTCTCCGTTTGTTAGTCTGAGCATCTTCGGACTCGCGTAACACCTCCTTCAAACTCGCCAGTTCTGTCCTCAAAACAACTATAAGTTCGTCTTTTTCGGTGAGAGTAGCCAACAGCTTTTCATTCCTGGTCTTAAAATCGTGCTTCTCGCGGTTTGCATTGCTCACCATGTTATTGGCCTCATCAAACACCGATGCAGATAGTTCTTCCACCTCAGCGCCCAGCTTTCGCGCCTCGGATTCGGCCTCTTCGCGCCTTTTAGTCTCCTCAAGTAGTTTCGCCGCCAGAGCCACACTCTCAGTCTCAGCAGCCTCAACACGTTGCGCCACAGGCCGTAATGTCTCGAGTTCCAGCCTCGAGGATTCTACCGCTTTGCGCAATCCACGGATCTCCGTTTCCATGTTCATCTGCGTCTCCATCGACTGCATCAGCCTGGTGGATAGAGATGAAACCTCTTGTGACACACGGTCATTGTCTAAAGCTAAGTCTGCCATTGTAAAAATGCGACTTTCCCTGCTGTTCTAGGGTGGATATTGATTGAGTAAACGAGATCAACAGAACTGGAATAGTGCATTACCAAGGGCACATAACCATTAATATGATTACATAAGCTTTGTCAAACGGGGAAGCGATTAGAAAGCTCAGCTATATCGACAAATTGTCAATATGGCATGATACGACTGAACTTATGAGATAATGAGCTGAAGTCTGTCCAAGATCCACTTTACATGATATTGGGGTGCTTTTTCTCCGGAGTTTGGAGGTCATTCGCTTGCAGAAAGCAGTGACAAAATGGATACACAGCGATCTTGGTTTCAACGCAAAAAACCCTCAAATTTCTTATAAAAACGCGACACTGCCGCCAAACATTTCTCCCCACCATTTTTGACCCGTAATGAATCCTACAGTATTCTGATACGTCTCAAATCAAACCAAAAAGCAACATCGTTAACCAAGATCTCAGATCGTGCATCACCATAGTTAACAGCCACACGACCTTTACCCAACTCCAAACGGACGCCTGAGAACAAGGAGAAGAAGCCATGTTCTATTGACTCAAGCAGAACGAGGCTGCCTCAAGCCATTTCAAATCATTTGGAAGCCTTTTTTGAAAAGCGATATTTTTGTCGCTACCGAAACTTCATTTAGCACGTCTATACGCAAGAAACGCCATTGTCGCCAATTCTAGCCCGCTCCCAAAGTGAGACCCGCCCAGACGCGTCGGCATAACTCCAACCCCACAAATACAGCATCCATGAAGTCGAGGGCGGCAAGCCAGGCTGATGATGGCTCTGGACCGTCACGGGCGTCAACTTTTTTCGGTTTCAAAAACAAATTGTCCCGTTCGTCCACCAAATCATCAATCTCGATAGATCCCAATTCTTCCCCAGGAAGCCACCACAACAGAAATGCTAGCGTATCATCTTCGATATATACGGCCGCTACAGGCCCAGGATATTCACCGAACAAAGATAGTCATTACCGCTATTCGCCGTCGAGATCGAGCTCCCATCAGTACGACGGCCAGGACTTGACCAGAATGGCAACCAATACGAGCATTCTTTCGGCCACTCCATCAGTATTCACGTTAGCATCAGGACAGAAGGTCCGAACCAACATTCCTGCGGGATACACAAAAAGTCATAAGCACTCAATATCTGCTGATTTTAAGCTGGAAAGACCATCAGACGATACTGTGGTGGAGAGCATGTTCGAAGATCTGATGCGCAAGATTGACTACGAGAAGTTTCCAGTACACGTGAGACAACAGATGTACGACTTTCCGCTCGACAAAAAGTGGGCCATGGTGTATCAGGAGCGTTTGAGTGAGTTCAAGAAGGATGAGAGGCTCAGGTTGCAGAGTTTGAACCAGCGAAACATACCTACTGAGAAGGTGATCAGTACCGGCACTGTGCAAGCTCCGAAACAAAGCTCGGGAACAGTGCACACGCAAGAATACTTTGTTAGACAGCTTATTGGAAACACGATTATCCTGGAAGACCTGAACAACCTCTGGACCACGCTGAGAACTGAACCAATTACATGGCTTCGCGAGTTTCTGGATTCCCAAGGTGGTGTTGCTCTCTGTAACGTTCTTTCCAGACTTCACAAAACTTCTCCGTTGCCTGGAGATGATCAATCTGGAAAGAAACAGACTATGTTCACAAATCCTGCAGAGCACTATGACTCGATTATCCGAAAAGAATCGCTTCTCTTGAAGTGTATTAAAACGCTGGTGAATGTCAGACTAGGTGGAACTGCTTTAGTGCGCACTTCAATCCTTTTCACGTCTGTGGGAGGAGCCCTATTCTCTGGTAGTTTGGATAATCGCAAGATAGCCGCTCAAATTCTCACATTTATGGCTCATTTCAATCTTTTTGACTCTGAAAGGACCTATGAGGGCTACGATGCTGTACTCAGAATGCTCACCCAATCGACAGGTGAGAACTGTCATGTTTCTTTTGTCAGACGGGTTCATGGAGAGAATAAGATGTCACCAATGCGGTCGGCCTTGGAATCCGAAGAGGAGGTTTTCAAGAACTGGAGTGAGAGCACAACACGTTACGAGTCATGGACGCGCTCCATGTTGTTTGTGATGCAAGGCAGAGGCAAGATGGGCTCTGTCGTTGGAGCTTCTGAGGAATACAAGATCATCGGTGCCATTTCGGAGCAAAATATTGGTGATTATGCTGTTCAATGTCTCATGTTTTTGAACGCTGTTGTCTCCGAGAACATAGATGTGAAGCAGAGGATTGAGCTCCGGAGACGGTTCAAAGTGTCAGGAATGGATCATGTGTTCCAGTTCTTTTCTGAACTGAACCACAGTCTTGTTCACGAGCATATCGTGAGATACGAGGAGCTGGAAGCCATAGATTACGCAGAACTGACCAAAGCAGAATCTTTGGGTGGTGAGCAGATTGATCTTTCCGACCCAGTCTCACTGATTCGCGCTATGTGGGCAAAACTCAAAGGAACTCCTTCTGAAAATGTCATGCTTTCACTGATGCAAAACTTGTTCTTGAGTCAAAGCGACAGTATTCGGAACGGAGACGAGTCACAGGTGGGTCGGAACATGAAGCTTATTGATAGCATGGTGACAAGTATATCAAAGACTTCGGCTGTTTCGCAGGATGACAATACAGCCATCAACATTGCTGTGAATAGACTGTTTGCTGGGTTTCAGAACGAAGATACAGTTAAACGGGCTTTACAGGAGGCCAAGGATTCGAAGAAGAAGGTTGAGGAAGCCATCGCAGAAAGAGACGAGGCAATCTTTGAGCTTAACAAGTCGTCAGGCGGTGTCGTGAACGATTTGAAGAAGACTTTGCACGAATACGAGCTCGTTGTTGCGAAGCAGAAGAGAACAACCGACCGACTTATGGCTGAGGTTGATGAACAAAAGCGCAAGAGGATCTTAGAAAAACACAACCACGAATTAGAGACGCGCGAACTTTTGATATATCTACAATCAAACGCTCCTCCAACCGAATCTGGCTCTGCATCTGTTGAAAGGAAAGTGGGAACTCTAGATGGCAATTCAGATATTGTCAAGAAGCTCCAGAACCAGCTTGTCAAGAACAAAGTTGAGTACCGAACAATTGGATCTACTGGGGTGGAGCCAAGCTCAAAGCTCCGTCGGTTGCGTGACCAAATGGAAGATATAGGCAAGCAGGCTAGAGATCTCGAAATGGCCGAGTTTGCGGATAGGCCAATTTCTCCACCAGTTGATCTCAGACCGGCTAGGCTCTCAGACATTCAAGCTCTTGAAGACCTCCGCAAAAAGTTGGAAGGCCTGCAGCGCGATTCAAACGATATCATCAAAGTTCAGGGCGATTTAGCCGACAAAGAGTATACCGAAAGGCGCAAATACGAGGCAGCTCAACGACTTCACGAACTTCAGTACAAACTCAAGGGTTTGAATATCGATCTGAATGAAAGAATCGAGAACGATGATGGCCATAAGGTGCTCGATCCAAGGTTCCAAGAAAGACTTGAGTTCGAGCTTGGTGAGGTCGAGAAATTGAACACTGCGTTGAAGTCAAAATTGACATTGAAGGCAAATAACGAGAATCTCGGTAGCGATATGGTTGATAACTCCCTGTTGGAGTCTCTTGAGGCTAGATATGCCAATGGAAAGGTCAGACAGGCTGTTCCAGAGACAGCGTCGTACGTTCCAGTGGAGCCACAAAGAGCTCCAGCATTTTTGTCCGAACTGACTTCCAAGGTGGACAAAACTGCACCAATTGGACAGAGTTCCGAGAGTAATGAAGATGATCTTCCCTCAAAGGCTCCTCCAGCACCAAGTGCTCCTCCCGTCGCACCCCCTCCACCAGCTTTCCTGGCGAAGTCTTCAGATGCCTCATTGCCTCCTCCTCCTCCTCCTCCTCCACCACCACCACCGCCAATGCCTCCATCTTTTGGAGGAAATTCGGCTTCTGGACCACCGCCTCCACCTCCTCCACCACCAGGAATTTTTTCTGCTCCTCCTCCTCCTCCGCCTCCTCCATTTCCAGCGTCCGCCAGATCAAAATCCGCATCGCCAGACGTCTCCATCAGCAACGGTTTGGACAGCTTGCCACGTCCAAAAAAGAAGCTCAAGCAGATACACTGGGAGAAGATTGAAAACATCGAGTCGGGAGATTCATTTTGGAAAGGACTGGGTGGTGAATCGACCTCTTCACTCCTGGCCCAGGCTGGTGTTTTTGACGAAATTGAAGACCTTTTTGCTGCTAAAGAGGCAAAGAAATTGGCACAGAAGAAGAAGGGAGCGGCCGATAAAGTATCGTTTCTTTCGCGTGATCTTAGTCAGCAGTTCAGCATCAACCTGCACGCATTCTCCAACATGTCTGATGAAGACACAGTGCTGCTGATTTTGAACTGTGGAAGGCAAGTCATGGAGAACGCCACAGTCTTGGAGTTTTTTGCGAAACCGACTGTGAACGAGATCCCTAACACTCTGGCTAATAACCTTGATCCCTACAGCACAGATTGGACCGGCGAAACCAACAGAAAGCCAGAAAAAGACCCCAACGAACTAGCCAAAGCAGACAGAGTTTACCTGGAGCTGGTCTATAACCTCCAGCATTACTGGAAATCACGGATGCGGGCTTTGAATGTGATCGCTTCGTACGAAAGGGAGTATGCTGATTTGGTGAACAAACTCGTTGCCGTGGACAGCGGATTGGAGTCGTTGAGAACATCCGATTCCCTTCGCCAGGTGTTTGATATCATCTTGACTGTTGGTAACTATATGAACGACACTGCCAAACAGGCACAGGGCTTTAAGCTCAACACTCTCCAGCGTCTTGGTTTCTTGAAGGATGACAAGAATTCCATGACGTTCTTACATTACGTTGAGAAAATCATCCGCCATTCCTACCCTGAATTATTGTCGTTCATGGCTGATCTTCAGCCGGTGGTAGCAGCTTCCAGAATAGCTATTGACCAGCTTGAGACAGACTGTCTCAGTCTTGTTTCTGCTATCAAGAACGTGGATGCTTCCATAGACCAGGGGAATCTGAGTGATCCTTCAAAGTTTCACCCAGAGGACAAGGTTCTTTCCAAGGTATTACAGCACATGCCGGAAGCCCGCAGGAAGGCCGGACTTTTAGCGGTCCAGTGCAAGTCCACGAGTTCCGAGTTTGAGAAGGTGATGTCATATTTCAATGAGGAAACGGGTGACAAGTTTGGCAAAAATGCATTTTTCAGCAAGTTCTCCGACTTCTTGGCTGCTTTCAAGAAGGCTTCCCTAGAGAACGAGGCTCGCGAGAAAGAGCTAAGGGCTTATGAACAGAGGAAAAAGGCTCTTGAAGCTCCAAAGAAAGCAGCAAACGCACTGAAGAGTGGTGATGGCACCGAAGATGATGATCAGGGTTTGATGGACAACTTTCTTCAAAAGCTTCGTGATTCTGGTCCCGTTCGTGGTGAAGCCTCTTCTGCAAGAAGAAGGGCAATCACTCGGAAGAAACTCCAAGATTCACGCAAACCTCTGGATGAGTGGGGAAGCTCGATATCATTGGCAGAGTCAACCACCGAACTCACCGAGCTTAAGTATGAGAAAGACCCATTTGTTACCCCTACAACTGAGAGTTTCGACACCTCTTTGGCTCCAGATCTAGGCTCTCCAGTCACCGAAGACGAAGACGATATTGGTGCGAAGGCGAGAAGCCTTTTACTAGAACTGCGTGGATCTCCTTCTCCCTCGACGAGCCAGGAAGTTGCTCGTGCTCAACGTCTACGTGATCAACGCAGGTTAAGGAAGCTCCAGTCTGGATCGTTAACCTCTAGCAAGTCAACGCTTTCGCTGGTTCCTGAAGTGCTTTCAGCTGAGAATGGGACAAATTCCAACACAACAGCTACAACGACGACAGATCAACTCGAAACCGATGAAGAAGAGTTTGTGGATGCAAGAGAGCCACAAAACTGACATATTTACATAGACAATTACATGAGGCTTATGACGAAGCTTTGAGCAGACTGAGCGCAGCCTCAAGCTCTTTGATGGCCGTAGCAGCATCCTCGTAGTTGAGTGCGGAAATTGCGAACTTCGCGTGTTTCTGTGCTTTGGAAATGACCTCGTCGTCGAGGATCATCTTTTCAATGTCCTTTTTAGAAGGATGAATAGTAGGTGGTGACGCTATAGCTGGTTTAGTTGGTTGAGGAGCCTGTCTAGTCCTTGGAGTTGGTGACAATTCTGGTTTGGCCTTCTTTTCTGGCTCACCAACCTCATGGTCTTTTGGTGACTCTTTGGCATCTTTCTCCCCTTCCGCATCTTTTAACTCGGTTGGTGTTTTGGGCAGTCCCAGCTTGTCAGGGTGTGTGTTCGTCTCAGACGGTTCAACCGGCGCAGTCGGTGCAACTTCAAAGTCGTCATCGATGAAACGTGGAGCCTTTGGTAGACCCATGTTGGCATCATTCTCAATAAACCTAGGGGGTTTTGGCAATCCAAGACTGGATTCGACTCCATCTATGAACCGTGGAGCTGTCGGCAATTTGGGCGTGGAGTCTGTGTCCAATGGGGCAGATGGGAGGTCTGGTGGAGAGACTTCAGGTGCAAATTTTGGCTCTGGTGTTTTTTCTGGCTCTGCTTTCGACTCTTGTTGGGATTCAGCAACATTTGTATCAGTCGTCAAGTTCGTCTCTTTATCCTCCTCCTCCTCCCTTTTCTCACCTTCCATCTCATAATCATTAGGATCACCACCCGCCTTGAGTGTCCGTGCAATCCTGGCCACGTGGAATTTTGCAAATCTCAATTTCATGGCAATGTCGTCAGCAAGTTCAGCGTCCCACTGCTTCAACAACCCCAGAAACACCACACTGGCCATGAACTTATCTATGGTAGCACGAGTAGTATGGTGATCGCGAACATCCAGAAATGCTCTGTTGAATACTGCAACACCAAACTGCTCCACATGAGCATAACCAGCCTCTTTTGAATTGATGATCTCTAGTACTTCTGGTGAGGCTTCCTTCTTGATGCTTTCAACGTCATCCAGAAGCTCCATTGCCAATGTGGCCACCTCCGCTGATTCTTTGTGGAGCCCCTGGGTCAGAATTAAATCTGCAGCATGGAACTTGCCTAAAAGCTGGTTAGTATCATTCAATTGGGTCTGTAGAGCTTTGGTTTTGTACTCACAAAAGTAGGAGATGGAGGGGTCCAGCTGCTGGACCTCAGTCGCGCGCTGGATGAGTGGTTTCACCAGTTTTGCAACTGACGGTGGTATATTCTGTAGCGACATAAAAATGCAACTAAAGCGGTAGAGAGTGCACAAAAAATGGTGAAGATTGGAGAATAAACCGTAAACTTGAACCACATACAACCAAACCCTTGTAATACCTATCTCCTATCAATCTGCCATTTGCTCCCGGTTCTTTGTCAGCCTCTTCTCAGCTCTACACACATTTCGCCCAAAACGGAAATCTCGTCGGGCTCCTTAAAGACGCCTGTTCTTCTCCCTGTTTGACTTCTTTTCGCGTAACCAGCCTGATTTGCGCGGTATTTGGGCTGAAACAAGGTCAATTTTTGAGTTTGAGCACCTATAAGCCCCGGTCTTAAAAACGTGTCATTTGAAGGTTTCCGTGACGAGAAAATTGCTACCATAATCCACGTCACGCGTTTCCCCCTTGTTAGACGGGAATTCAAATAAGACGGTGCGCAAACGCTGGAAACTAACTGGAAATTAGCTGGAAGACGGCAGAACAATACAGTAACAACGCTGTTCACAGGATTCGAACTGCTGCAGACTTCTTCAGGGTTTTCGTTGCAAGTGTGAATCTCTCTCAGCTGGATCATTTCCCTCTTTGTCAAGAATACAAGCAAACGGCACAGACGTAGCCAGAAGAAGCTAAAAACGCCTGATATAATATTGTGCTGCAAGCTCCAAGTGCTGCACCCTTTTACGCATTGAAACACGTGGTTTTGAAGATTTACCACTGAAATTTCAGCCACATGACAGATTACGCAAAGCCCTGGAATGGGGCCGACACCTCTGCGATGTCGGTAGACGCGAAGCCAGAACCAGTCTCACCAACAGTCGAGATCACATATAATGGCATAGTTGTGCCCATTCGCGTGGAAGACCGCACTGTGGATGGCTTTCAGTTACTGAGGGCTGCCGGATTGGACGATTCTGCAGCCGTGAAAGCTCTCGGTGATTCGCGTGACCGGTGGATCTCTGAAGATACCGCAAACAGACTGGCAGCTCAATACTCAGCATCCGATTTGGTGGAAGCTTTGTTTGGAAAGAGCTCTGCTAAAGATGAGGAAAAGCAGGCCAGCTTCTACACCTCCACCTTCGGCAACGGCGCGTCCGTAATCAAACGCTTTACCTCCTCCTTCAACAATGGACTTGCCAGGAGCTACTCAACTCTCACTGAGAACGATGATGCTGGTACAGACAAAGGAGATGGCGAGTCGCCAGCCAAGAAGGCCCGCACTGACCAATTGAATGTGCCAGTGTATGAGCATGACGGAACCCTACCCTCGGGCTCTGTTGCTCTCAAGCCGCTCACAGAGGCAGATGTATCGGATCTGGAACGGTCAAAGGACGTGATGACGATGATATTCCTGCCTGGGAAGTCTGCTGATTCGCTACTAGAGCTTGTGGGAGGCGATGAAACAGTTCTGAACGGGATACAGGTGGATGCACCTATAGACGATCTTGGCCATACGGCACTGCATTGGGCTGCGACTCTCGGAAAAGTTTCACTGGTGCGCGATCTGGTCAAAAATGGTGCCAATAGACTTCGTGGAAACAACGACGGACAGACCGCACTCGTTCGGGCCGTCATGGTTACCAACGGCTCCGAAACCTGCAATTTCGCAGAGTTGCTAGACTATCTATACCCTGCGTTGACGATTGTGGATAACCAGGGTAGAACAGTTCTTCACCACATCGCTGTGACTTCCGGAATGAAGGGCCGCAGCTCCGCAAGCAAATACTACCTGGAATCGCTTCTTGAGTGGATTGTGAAGCGTGGTTCATCCTTACCGAGCGGCCATGCGATTGGCCTGGGTCGTTTCATGAGCGAAGTGGTCAATGTCAGAGACAAAAACGGCGATACCTGTCTCAACATCTCTGCTCGTGCAGGAAACAAGGCCATTGCCCAACAGCTATTGGACATAGGTGCCGATCCTAGTCTTCCCAATAAAGTTGGGTTGATGCCTGTAGACTTCGGCATCAACATTGGTCCAGTGTCCTCTACCAGAGCCTCCGTGTCTTCATCGGGCCCTCCAGTGAAGGCAGATACCCAAAACAGCGAGAAGATCATTTCCTCGATGCAGGAGATGTTGGTGCGGCTAAACGAGGATTTTAAAAGCGAGATAGCCACAAAAAGCCGCTCCGTTAAGGAGGTTCACAGCAAGTTGCGCAGCTCGACGTTGCGACTTTCGAGTGCGCGAAGACAACTTGAAGAGCTCCAGGAGGCTGAAAAACGCCTGATCGAGCTCAAGTCCAAGATAACCAACGTGGAGCGTGCCATTGATGACGAAGAGGCCAAATTCGCTGAGCAAACAGTTCAGATTCCGGAGCTTGCCAACTTCGAAGGTGACTTCAACGCGGACGAGCCCTTCACTGTTTGGAGCGTATTCAATGCTATCGAACTACGTCTAGACGATCTCTTAGAATCGAAACCTGACTCGCATCTCACAGAAGACGATATCCGGGATGCCATCAAACCTAATGAGATCCTACAGAGCATGATGATGAGCGGCGTCCCATTGGATGACGTGCCACCAGCAGTGGTTCTCAAGGCCCGGATCAAGGCGTATAAAGAAAACGAGTCGCAACTTGACGATTTGGCCAAGGATCTGCGCTCCAAGTCCTCCGACCTCGAGGCAAAGTTCAAGAAGGTATTGGCGCTTTGTGTTGAGATTGACGAAAGCAAGGTTGACGAATTAGTGGCTTCATTGGTCCAGGCCGTTGAAAGCGATCCCGAGGAAGTTGACATCGCAAGGGTGGCTGGCTTTTTGCGGAAGATGGAGGGAAGCTGATGATTCCGTCGTTCTTCTTCAAGAGCGAAAGATGATAACCGTTCCTGAGCTGTTTAAGGTATACTGAGTGGCTTATTCGGAGTGTTATTTATACCTCATGATCTTCCTTATGACCACTAACTGAATGAACTCGAAGATTGGCTTTCTTACCAAAAACTTTTCACGTAGAGAATGCCGAATGCGGCTTCAAAATAGAAAAAGGGAATCTCTTACATCTGATTGCTAAATAACTATCAGCAAAAATAATTGTTCAGCTCTGACGCCATAATATACAAATTCACTTCGTGGAAGCTTCATAAATCATTCAAAAAGATAGGTTCACCTAGCGTAGGGATTGCCCTGGGTAGTGTTCTTCTTTGCAGCAGCCGTGGCCAGAGCATATGGATCATTTCCAAACGAACGAGTTGATTGTGGAACCTGAGTAGGAATGGGCTTCATTGGACGACGCTGACGTTGGGTTGGCGACTGAGTCCCAGCTCCAAAGTTCAAGCCGTCTGACTGTTGTTGGTCGTAGGGAGCTCCGTAAGGTGATCTTAGTGGCTGCCGGTACTGTTGATGTTGCTGAGGTTGCTGAGGTTGTTGGTGCTGCTGGTACTGAGGCTGGTACTGCTGCTGTTGTGGATACTGCGGCTGCTGGCGATGTTGCTGTTGAGGCTGCTGTTGATAGTACTGCTGTGATGGGGGTTGATGAACTGGCTGGCCATGTGGAACGTTCAGTTGGGGCTGATATTGGGCCTGTTGGCCATATGGAGTACCCGGCTGTTGCTGAACCCTTTGAGGAGAAGCTTGGTATTGTTTTCCATAGGAAGCAACCTGAACATTTCCGCTGCCCGACCGAGGAACTCCGTAAGCTTCTGGATTGGTGTAGCCTGCAGTTTGCTCAACGATGTTCGTTGAAGGCGCTCTGTGCTTGTTGTCGTACGGGCTCTGGAGTGGAGCCTTCGAGACCTGACTGTACTGACTCTTTGGAGGCTGTTGAAGAACCACGCGAGCACTCTGTTCGGGTTGTCCATAAGGATCTTCCTGTTGAGTCCCATACAAATCTTCGTATGAGTCCGACTGGTGGATTGGTTGGCCTGCAGCAGATCCGTATGGATTTTGATCGAGTGGCCTCACATTTGCTTGAGCCGGAACCGTGGGCAGCTGCTTGCTCTCGGGATTGGACCGTTTCTGCTGATAACCAAGAGCATCTTCGGGACGCAGGTACGTTCCCAGGTCTTTTGTAGCTTTTGATTGGGTAATTCTTGGTTTTTCGGAGGTGATGTTGTCGCCCATGGACTTATTGAACTGATCATGGAAGTCTGAGTATGGTGATAACACACGCTGGCTCGGGTTTTGAGGACGAGCAGGGGAAGAGAAATCGTCCAGGCTCGAGTGTGAATCGGTCACAGGAAGCGACATCTTCGTCTGGTTTACAGGCTGAACGTTGGTGACTATTCTGTCATCAGAAGCCTTCCAGCTCGGAGTATCGCTTTCCTCGTCGCTCTCGTCGTCATACATGATGTTACTAATATTGGACTCTTTGGGTGCAACGGCAGCCTGAGGCCTTGCTCCAGAGCCCGGATAAAGATCATCAGAAGATGAAACAGAGAGCCTGCCAGTAGAGTCTGCACCAAGAGAGGTTGCTGAGTTGAGTCCAAGTCCACCAAGACCTCTGGTGATGCCGGACGTCTCTTCTTTGGGGAATTCCGCATATTTCTTATAGATGGCTTCAAGACCGGGCTCAGGAGAACGAGAAGAAACGCTCTTTTCACCGCTCATCGCCAGATCAGACATGTTGCTCTGTTGAATGAGAGGTGAGAAGCGACTTGCCTGATCCAGCTTAGGCGTGGGCAAAAAGGCGTTGGAAAGGGGAGACGATGTCCCACTCGCCGATCTGTTTCTGCCCATGTTAATGGCTGACATAGCACCATCAAGACCCTGTTCAGATCCACATCCATCGTAGCCCGACTGGCTTTTGGTCTGGAGGATTCTCTTGATTTGATTGGACCATTCGTGGTGGTCCCATGTTGAAGAGGTAGAACTGGCCCCTAGAGGAAGAAGATCATCCAGTTCCAAGTAATGAACGTGAGGTAAGACGGGAAGCCCAAAAAGAAGCGACCCTGGATCGCTTTTGTCCGCGTTGAGCTTCTTTGGCCGGCCATAGAGCCCAAAAGTGTCAAAAGCTGGAATCAGAAATCGAATAAGTGTGTCAAACAACGGAACAGAGGAATGAATGTCTGGCATCAAAAAAATAGAAGCCTCCTTTGGAGACTCTTTGTCGGTGAATGTAATAGATCCATTGAGCTTGATCATAGTACTCTTGTCGATCAGAACAGGCGATTGAGGATACACCGCGTACATGGCAGAAGCAGCCACTATGGTGGCCAGGACGGCTTTCTTATTCTTCTTTTCGTTCTGGTAGAAACGAATACGACCAGGCACAAACTTGTTGCGCTTCGAAGTTGCCGGCTCGATGACTGTGAAACACTTTTTCCATGGAGCACCCACACCGAACCGCACAGAGATCCATTCCTCGTGCTCGTACTTGGTCTCAGCCAAGACAACACGAATATCAGATAAATATGAACCTCTGGCTGATAAGAATGCAGCTGTGTATGCCTCTTGGAGAGCGGTGTATTCGAATGTGGAAAGTCTGAAGGCACAAACCCATCTGGCGAACTGTTGGGGAGAAGGAACCTGAATCAGGTACCTGTTTTTCAGTGTTGTTGATACCACAATGACGTTTTGGATTGAACCTGAGTTCACTTGCATGGACTCAACAGCCTTGAAAGAGGCGTCGGCGAAGTTCACATAAGACGGTTTGGAAACTTCCTTGATGAGCTCTTCCTCGTTACCCTGGGAGCGCGAGATATGGGATGCATCCCAAACTGCCAGCTGGACACCAATCAGAACACCATATACTTCTCTCCAGGTGCGATCCGCGGGTTTTCCCTCACCGTCAAGATCCTTCAGGATCAAGAAAGTGCCCTCGTTGTACCGACGGTATGATTGCGCAGACAGCAGAGTTACTATGGGCGACAGTTCCGGACTAATCTCTCCCTGAGATTCAGCTGTTGCAATTCTGTCCTGGACGTATTCATCGTGCTTCTGCGTTGAACCAGAAAAAAACCGCTTCATTGTGAGATTTCTGGATTAGCAAATGTCTTGGTACCGAGTCTGTGTGTGAAAAATAGCCAGTGATGAACGGAGAAGGAATGAATCCGATCAAATTGGCTGAAATTCAGCAAAATAAGGCTAGCAGGGTAATGAAAACAGAAGAGAAAACAAGGGACACCAGCTTGTAACGGAAAAATCAGAGTTGGATCTTGGAAAGAACTTAGTCAAAAACACAACAACAAGTTGTCTCTCGCGATGTTTTGGGACCGGCAAGACCGCGTTGGGTTAAGGGGCCCTGTGCTTGTATTGTGCTGGCCTTCGCATATCACGTGCTCTCGGCTGAGTCGCCAAGGCTTGAATAGGGGCAAAAGGTTATTTTTCAGGTAAGACTATTTGTGTTTCAGCGTATAATTAGGCAACTCGAATACTGGTTTGCCCATAAATTGATATTTTTTTCTTGGTGGCAGTTGTTGTATTGAAAGCCGCTTTGGTCCATGTGGACTTGGGCCATCGTTGTTAGGCCCTTGCGAGATCCACCAGATCGTATCATTTTGCCAAGATTAGAACTGAGCTGAGATCTCTTTAATAATATTTATTTCTTTTGGTCTGCAATTACATAATCTCACGGCTCCATTTAATTGTTCAATTGTTTGATTCAGTGGAGCGTTTTGAGTGCGCCAACAAACAATTGCTAGACCGCGTTGTTTCGGATCAAATATGGGTACTATGGCATACGTGATTCGATGCCGGCTATTGGACGTTATTAATTTCTGAGGGTGTTTTGTAAAGATCTGCAATACAGTTTTACCAGCGTTTGACAAGTTACTGGCTGGTGGCAGTGATGGGCATGGCTTCGCAACTGCTTCTCGCATATGCAGTGCTAAGTACGAGCTCCTAAGCCAGCATTCAATGATGACACCAGGAACGTCTTATATGATGGATCCTGGGCATTGAATGTTTCATGTAGGAACAAAGTTGGTTGAAGGCCTTATCGCTCTCTTGGAGCACGAAAGCTCAAATTCAAAGCCATATCAGCATACCTGCAGCTGAGCCGCATATCAGGGCTTATAGAGATTGCAGCAGAAAGCGCAGCAGAGAATGCAGTAGGCGCGCACTTATTAGTTCTCAAATTATATAATTGGAAAATTAGCTGCCTACTACTGCCTTCCGATATTACTTCTAGCGCTCCAAACTGGCCCCAACGGCCATGGCTGGAATCATTCCACGCTCTCCATTGAGCTTCCAGGTGGACCCATACGGCTCCACCTTCTCAGCGTACATCCACCCATCTTTGTGGCGTTTCAGAATGGTCACATGTTCGCCAATTTTCAGCCCCATTTCGTCGCTTCTGATTCTTCCATAAGCCCTTTGCACGCGATATATGTCTTTTGGCAAAAGTTGCGGCCTCTCAAGTCCTCTAAGGGCGATCCCAGGAACCGGGGGAAGCGGCTTTTCTGAATGATGTTCCCTTGGAACTCTGCCCAAGGTTGGTGGTAATACTGCTGGTGAAGCTCTTATTAGCTGAGGTTTTATTTTCTCGGAAGATGCCAAACTAGAGCTGGATTCGGACGCCGCATGCTCTCCCAGTTTGAACTTCTTCAGCATTACCTGGGGCGAGTTGTCGATTTTGTCAAGTTCCACATTGTCACTACGACGATGAAACCAACTGCGTACTGCAGATGTTGGTGTTGTAACCCATGCCGGTTGTGGAACGTTTCCAACTCGTGCAAAGTAGTCCCGTTCTGGCTCGGCCCTGAATATTTCTGTCTTCTGATACCCGAAATCTGAATTTTCGTAGTCGTTCTCATCATATTCTTTCTCAGAGGGACTGCAAAGAACTTTTTTGTAAACCAGAAAGTAGAGAATCACAAGGATCAGCAGCAGAGCACATCCAAGTCCAACAGATAATCCAATGGCTAGTGCCAACTTGGTATTGCTTTTATTACCCGAGGAAAACCCAGATATCAACTGAGAATTTCCTGAACTCCAGTCGCTGGATGTTGCGCTGGAGCCTGAGGTAGTTTTTGAGGCTGTCATTCTATTTGCTAGCTTCCACGCAAGAATGTTGGTATGTGTGATTGTGGTCGTTATCGTCACTATGTGGTCTTCTGGAATAAATGAGGCAGTCAGGGTTGATCCCATTTACACCTGTAGCACGCAGATATGGAGGACTGAAGTGGAAGAAATTCATTGAACTTGAATAAAATTTATCTTTTGGGAGTTCTTGGTATTATCAACCTCTTGTGGCATCCTCTCTGTCATGGCAGTGCCTGAAAAGGGTTCCAAATCTGACTCAGACCTTCTCTCATACTGAAAAATCCTTGGATTGTCTACGGTTCTTTATTAATTCTCCAGAGTCGTTTGGGGACGCCGCAGAAGTTTTTTAGACGTGTTTTAGAGTTGTTTCGCAATACTCCAAACAACCTGCAGGTGTGTTTCAGGGCTATCATGCAGGCATTATGCATCAAGTCCTCTGTACTACCCCTCTACAATGCAAAATCCTAATAATAATTTTTTGACGTTTTTTAATTAACTGTATATTCCTATTACTATTTCCAACGTTTGATTTCCATTTATTTCCCTTTTTTCCTTTTTATTCCGATCCGCTGATGCGCCCATTAAGTCGTAATATTAATTCTATGAAGGTTCAGGCATCCTTTTCACCCAAAGACTCCGTGGATGAGGCAGTTTCTGGCTCTGACTCGCTGTCAGAAGACTCGCACTCTGACCCGGGCGAAAATTTTCTTTCAGACCCGTAGAATCCGTGATGTTTACCCCAAGCTCGTCCATGGAAGGGTGAGCCATATCCTCCAAATCCTCCACCGTGTGGAAATGGACCCCTAGAGCCAGGGAAGTCCGCGAATCTGTCTCTTGGGTATTCGTGGAAGCCATGTGGGCCGAAGGGACCAGGTGGAGGGGGTGGACCTCGGCCATCAAAGGGAGGTCCGTGCACGAAAGGATGTCCGAAGCCCCCAGGTGGTGCTGGAGGTGGAGGCCCACTAAATCCCTCAAACCCGCCAAACCCGTTGCCGCAGTAGCCATGCGAGAACCCATGGGGTGGTCCGTGGAACATGCCGTGGGGTGGCCCATGATGAAGTCCGTGGGGTCGCCCAGGAGGTGGGCCATGGGGTGGACCAGGCGGTGGACCAGGGTGAGATCTATGGCGGCGATGGTGACGACTGTGACGTTCTCCAGTCTTTTCGGGTTTCGCAGATTTGCTTGCCTTTTGCTTCTTTCTGAGAGGGTCTTCTTCCGCAGTGACGAGTCTTTCGGCGAGGATCTCGGCAGCCTCGGCAACTATTCTGGCCAGGTCGTCAGTACTCGCCTGTTGCAACTGTTGTTTGGTAATCGAAGACATTGAAATGAATGTTTGTGAAGGGTGGCAACAAAACTGGAAAAGAAATCTGGGAAATGTGGCATATTTATATTGAAGGGGCTTTGGAGGATTGTTGGGGCGATTGCCGAGCCCGGCATTTGAGCGTCATGCACCTTCCCCCTATAAATTGCGGTTTTTGGGGGGGCTAAGCCACGGTGACTCGGTGAATGAAACGCCATCCGGGAACCAGACGCCATGCGTGCTATTTTAATATGCACAACAAAAATAGATGCCGAAATAGCAATTGCAGCCCTTTGACTTTCGTATATGGGACTGTTTATACGAGCTTTGGGTTCGCTTCTAGGTGGTTTACTGGTGGTTTACTGAGAGATAAGTTGGAGATAAGTGTGTGGCAAGTATCAGATATGAGCGCAATTGCTGTCCCCTCTGTTCTCGAAGACACGCAGTCTTCGGTTTCATTCTGGTCTTGGTCGAACACATAATGTGTTATCCCCCATGATGGGATTTCCGGATAAATAAGACCACGGACGCCACCCATATCTCCCACTTTTCCTTTCGCATCTCCGCGCTCCCTCAAGTCGTGCCCATGTCAAACTCTCAGGATTCAGCGGCGCATTCCCGTGCCACGTAATTATCAGAAAACTCTATTCGCTTAGCATGCCCAATTGCTTTTTTGCTGCTAGAATCTATATATGTAGAGTTTGGACTCTCTGTTTGCACGAATCCTTCATCTAAGCATCGCTTCTCTGCAATTGCAACCAGAGTAACCAAGGTACCAAGTTACCAGGTTACCAAGCAACCAATTTCTTATAATTTTTACCAATCAAAATGGCAGTAGTACTCGTCACAGGAGCCAACGGATTCATTGCTCTCCATATCATTAACGAGCTTTTGAAGGCGGGATTTTCTGTTGTTGGAACTGTTAGGTCTCCAGCCAAGGGCAAGATCCTGGATAACTTCAAGTCTCTTTACAAAAACCCTCAACTCGTCCTAGAGTACGTCCCCGATATTAGCAAACCCGACGCTTTCGACGAAGTCGTCAAAAACCATCCAGAAGTCGATTTTGTCCTGCACACCGCCTCCCCATTCTCATTTGGTGTAGGTGATGACAATGAGGATGTGTTTGTCAAGCCAGCAGTTAACGGCACTCTTGGAATTCTTAACTCAGTCAAGAATTATGGCCACAATGTTAAGCATGTTGTTGTTACCTCTTCATGTGCGGCTATCTTGAACTTTGACAAATTCACAGACCATTCGTTCGTCCATACAGAAGCCATCTGGAACCCTATGCCTTGGGATATTGCGAGAACCAACCCAGGATTGGCGTACTGTTACTCTAAAACAGTCGCCGAGCGCTCTGCGCGTGACTTTGTCGCCAAGGAGAAACCCGGTTTCACTATTTCAACGGTAAACCCCAGTTACGTTTATGGACCTCAGCTTTTTGATGAGACCACTGGTGACTTGAACACCTCTTCGGATCTGATTAACCAGGCCATGAAATTGCCCCATGATGCCCCAGGCCCTTTTAATGAACCTGCAAACATGGGAATCGATGTTCGTGATGTTGCAATTGCGCATCTAATTACTCTTCAAGACCCAGAGAAGTTTGCAGATGCAAGACTTGCACTGGCGTGTGGTTATTTCTCCCAACAGTTGTTTTTGGACGTTCTCAACTCACGTATTCCAGAACTTAAGGGGAAGATTCCCGTGGGAGACTCAGCAGCTGGGAAAAAATACATTGCCGAAAACGTGTTAACGTACAGTTTCTCAAAAACAGAGCAACTGCTGGGAGCGAAATACATTTCCATTGAGGACTCAATCTATGCTACTGCCAAACAGATTGTGGACTATGAGTCAGCTCACAAATGACTTGTGAATAAGCCGATTCTTCTTTTTTACGTTTCAACATGTACTTGATTTATTTTTTTATGTTACTGACGATAAGCGAATTTTATTGTGTCCCATTTCTCCGATTTATCTAGGTTGTCAAAATTATCTTTAACCGCCAGCCATATGCAGGGTGCAGCTCTGCGGCGCATAAATGGTTTTCGCAGTGTATAGGTCTGAAAATCACCCTCCGATTACCCCTCTTTAGAGCTGGAACGGCGCGCGAGACCCCGTTTTACCGGTTTTCTACGTAGAGTCCATAAGACCGATTATTAGCCTTGAAACAGCCTATGGCCGCCCCAGTCTACAATTTACAATAACCGGGTATCTCACAGTTAATTATCGACGCGGAGCCTCCGCTCTCATTCGTTATTGTTTGAAGAGTCATAAACACAGGATTCGCGCGCGCAACGGCTTTGGAAAATTGCCCATCACAATCTTGCGGCTAGAAGTGATCCACTCCAGTGACCCGCCCCGCACCCCCGTTCCGAGGCCCATCAAACGAGCAGAGGTCAACCCCAGGTAAACCCCAGTTGAAACTTGATTTCTACTGAATAGATTCCACGAATAAAAACAATAGGAAACAGTCTTTTGATAATCAAAAATCAGCCAATTAGCCGCTCCAAAACCGGGGTTTCGGAGCCATCGCTCCAATCGGGGGTGTCAATGATTTCTTTTGCGGACTTTTTTTTTTGCATTTAGGGCTGTGCGTGACACAGTTGAGGACATTTGAAGCGCAATTTGGGAGGATGGATATAAATATATATATTCGCGTGTAATTCGCTCAAAGTTATTTGTTCTGGAGTTGTTGATACTTTCTCAAGCTAGAAACGCCATCTTGAAATTTCAGGACTTCATTCTACTACACAATGCTTGACAAACAGAACAACTCGCAACCCTCTACCCCAACCACGGAAACTCCGTCCAAGATCCTCTTCGGTGCCGAAAAGGAACAGCAAATCATGAACGAGATCAGAGCTTCTAAGCCTGGTTACCGTGAGGTTTTTGAATCCAGTGTTGGAGGAGGTTACTTCAACCTAGCTTTCAAGAAGAGCTCTTAGACGAGCTTTTGTGCTTGAAACCAGTCAATGACGACGTTATGAAGATGCAGATCCGGGCTGGTCTGTGATGATTCATGGGTGAGCTTTTAGGGGTTTCTATCGAGAATACCATTATTAGCCTTATTAGATTCTTAATTAATTATTGTCCGTGCGGTCGGATACTATTCAGAACCAAGTAGCTATTAACCTTGCTTCAGCCGCATGTTTTCCCAATCGGGAAGTTTACCCTGAACCCAAAATTTGAGTTTGTTGTACGCTCTCGAACAGTTTTGATTGCAGCAATTCCCAATTGACTCGCCTGAAATGATCGGCACTCGTTCTTTCTTTTTTATCACTGTTAATCGGGTCCATGCATTCTTTTGTTGAGGAGTCGCGCGGGGAGGGGTGTTATCGAGCTTTTTGAGCGAGAAAAACGGTTGTCTGCTTAAAAAACGTGATCCAATAAAGGCAGCAGAGCCACTTCCGCCCCCACCGTAGAGGATGACAGGAGGTAATAACCCCGTTTCCACAAAATAATAGACGGTTTATACGGTTAAATCCCCGAAATAATTTATGCATCTACTTTGTTCGATGCTAGCTAAACCTGTTGAGGTTGAGGACGGAATGTACCAACATACCAGTGTGTGAGCTGAGTACTGCGATACATTTTAGTATTTGGCGATTTTCCATCTTGGTTCCTGGTTTTTGAATATAATCGTATGTCTAACCATGTCCACGTTGTTGGTAAAGAACTGTTCCTTATCTCCGTGGCTGCTTACAGAAACTGATATGAGTGGAATAATGCGACTGATAAGATTGGCAGGTTGCATGCAATTGACATAACTGAAATCATTGCAACCAACCGCACCATTATTCGCAACAAGTTCATTTGAGCAGATGTTTGATAGCCCACTGCCCTATTGCCAGGGTCCCCTGCAACTTACCTCCGCGTTATCAATATCGCATCGGGGTCCTTCGTAAGCAAGATTACCCAGATAGGAAGGAATTACCTACCTGGCTATCCCCGTATTGACTACGAAGGGTTTGAGTATCTTATCAGGAGTGCACAATCTTGGCAGTTATCTTGATCTGATTCATGTAGCCGAATATCTGGACTTTGTGACATGTATTTGAAGGGCTTCAGATAGGCGTTTTGGCTTATTCTTCAGTCAATTTTCCACCAAACTCACAACCATGTCTGAAATCAAAGGCTCCAAAACCGTCGAGAAGATAAACGTCACCAATGAAGAAGTTGCCTCTGTAGAATCACAAGATGGTGGATTCAAAGTGACCGATCAACTCTACGATATGTTCCTTGCCTCCCAGGAGTATCCCGTGGAACAGCTCGAAGAAGACTCCAATAGAGTCAGGTGCAAACTGGACATGTACCTCATGCCTCTGTTGATGTTCACCTATTTGCTTTCATTTTTGGACAAACAGACCCTTAATTATTCCAACGCTTATGGTTTGCAAGAGCAGCTCCACATGGCTGGTCAAGACTATTCTTGGGCAGCCAGTGCTGCCAATTTTGGTCAACTGATTGCGGCGTGGCCCGTGAACATGATGTTGCAGAAGGTGCCTGTTGGAAGGACCTTGTCTGTGTTTGTATTTTTTTGGGGAGTTGTTTGTCTTTGTACTGCTGCTAGTTCCTCTTTTGGTGGGCTGATGGCTGCTCGTGTGATTCTGGGAATGGTTGAAGCCATCATTGCTCCGGCGTGTATGGCTTTGACAGCCATGTTCTATCAAAGAAAAGAGCAATCGCTGAGAATGTCACTTTGGCTGGGCTGTAACGGAATTGCTACCATGTTGGGTGGAGTTATTTCGTGGGGTTGTGGCCATGCGCATTCTAGTTTGGACTCCTATAAACTCATTTATCTGGTCGTGGGGTCTATTACATGTGCCTGGAGTTTCGTGATCTTCTTCCTTCTTCCTGACACCCCAAGAAACGCAAAAATGCTGACAGAATACGAGCGCATTGTGGCTGTTTATCGAATTGCAAAAAACAAGTCAGGAGCAAAAAATCTCCAGTACCAAAAATACCAAATCAAGGAAGCCTTCATGGACCCGCTCGCTTACGCTATCTGGTCTTTGCAATTTTCTCTTGGTCTCTTAAACGGAGGAGTTGCCAATTTCACCTCCACATTGTTTAAAGCCTTTGGATTCACTGGGATGGCTTCCACGAGGCTTCAAGTCGTTGGAGGTGCTTTTGAGCTGGTCTCGTGCTTCTTCTTTGGGTTTCTTGCTGCCAATGTCAAGAACACGCTAATGTTCTCTATTTCACTGGCTGCTGTTCCTGGTATCGCAGGAATCGCAGGTATCACTTCCATTCCGATGAAGCACAAATACGCACTGGCTGCGTGCACTTGGTTCCAGAACACTTTTGGTGCCAGTATCATCCTCTCATGGTCCATTCCTAGTGTTAACATCACCGGTCACACCAAGAGAGGAACTGTTGTCGGGGTTGGTTTTGTGGTGTTTGCAGCTGGAAACATCATTTCTCCTCATTTCTTCGACTCTAAAGATGCTCCTAGATTCAAGCCTGCGACTACGGGTTTATTGGTCTGCTACTCCTGGTTGATCTTGGCTCCATTGTGTTTGGCGGGTTTTCTGCACTATAGAAACAAGAGTCGTGACAGAAAGGGATACATTGTTGCAGATCGCGAAGAAATCCTCGCGGGTTTCGCCGACCAGACAGATTTCGAAAACAAGGGTTTCCGTTATATTTTCTAGGTAGACTGGGGTCGTTCCTATTTTGCCGAGCCTCGAGGGATTTCTTTTTTTTTGGTTGCATATCTCCATGCACCTTCCAGCCGCACTAACTTCTAAGTGTTATTACTCCCCTTCTCCTTCTGTTAGCAATTTTTTTAAAAGTCTTCTATTTTTGATCGTGCCTATTCCTTGCAACCACATAATTCCCATGGTGGTCATCTCGTAATTTATGCTGCCCCGTGCCCCTCTTGCTTTATGGGCGCACCCGATTATGCTTTTGAGACACATCGGGTATTTCCCAGGTAAATCGCATTTCCACAAACGTGATAGTGGTTTCGAATTGCCACAACCGTAGCTGGGTAACAGTCACCTGGGTCAATTAGAGACTAGTTATTTGAGAAGTAATAGTAGGTATTACTTTGTAAAGCATCGCCTCACGTCTGGAGTACAAATTCACTCTTTTTCTGCCCGGAACAATCAGTCACTACTACGTTTTGGGGAATTCTTAAAGAGTGATCTTTTGCGTGGGTCTGATTACCAGTTATTTCAATATGCTTTACCCTAACAAAAAACGATCGTTGGGTAGGATCTTTGGCCGAGTGGTCTAAGGCGTCCGACTCAAGATCGGATCTCGAAAGAGGCAGGAGTTCGAACCTCCTAGGATCCATTATATCTTCCCAACAATTTTTTTTGCTCCCACTTGGAAGGTGATTGCCTACGTGGAAATCAGACCTTTTGGCAGATTATATTAAAACGAGCAAGGTGTGTACATGCCCTTGGTGTCTACAAAGACTCAACCGTAGAGATCACGCGTGACTCCCCGAGCCAACACCTTACTTCCGGAACAAAGAAACAGAGACATATGACGCACTATCAGTACACTGCAGGTCCGAAATTTCCCGTTCGGCTATTACTGTGCGGCACCATTCCAAACTCCAAACCTATAATGCTTCTTTTACAAGAATTCCGTTAACGGCAATACGATGTGGTTTCTAGCGCGGTAGAAAATCTACGGCGAAAAATTACTCAAAGAAGGAACAAATCAAGAACAAGCCAAGCCTCGAAGCGCAAAGGCGAAGACTTTTTTGGCCTCGAGGCATTATGCTGTTGGTCATCCTAAGGCATTAGACACCGCATGGACTCGGTCCCCGTGTAAACAACCGGTTTTCGAGAGGAACTTGAATCATATTAGCCAAGTTCGACCTTAGTTTCGAGCACAGTTTTGAAAATTTTTGAGAGCTTGTCAACGATCAATATCCACCCCCTATTCCCTTGAGGGTTGAATCTCGTTCCACAACGCCGTTCAGCGCTTGACAGGCATCAAACAACCGCCCAAAAACTTTTGAAAATCGGATGCGCACGTAGTGCATTGCTTTTTTCAAATTTTTGATAGACCTCATAACCTCAATATAGTCTCATGAGCACTATATGTGGCTGTTGATTTATGTTAAAATATTCATGAACCCGTAGATCATGTAGAGAATAGCTCCTTATATCCATCTCTCAACCTAACCATGTTTTGTAGTCCCATTCACCAAGGCTCTCATCTGTGTGGGGCCAAATTCGGCGATTAAAGACAGCCCTAAGTGGCATGGCATCCCGCTTAAACGTCTGCAGTCAAGAATTTCAGAGCGCCCTATTATCAGAAATGCCTTGCTGCAGAGGCAAAATTATTCTGGATCTCAACTTTCTCCTTTTTCTTTTCTAATGTTTGAAAGCATTCAGCTGAAAACTTTTGGCTATAATATAGAGAGAGATCGCTCTGATCAAGAACTACTACTTCAACCTGATCATCAAACCTCGTCTAAAGCCGATATGTCTCTACTGGGAAAAAGAAACCCGTCTAGTGACGTAGAGAAAGATCTGGATGACTCACATGTGGTGGAAACTGGAGAAGTCCACGAGACAGAGGTCAAGCGTAACCTCAAGTCCAGACACATATCTATGATTGCGCTGGGAGGAACCATTGGCACCGGTCTATTCATAGGAACAGCTTCACCACTTCAGGATGCTGGTCCTGTTAACACGCTTATTGCGTATCTCTTTATGGGAACGCTGGCGTACTCGGTGACCCAGTCGCTAGGAGAGATGGCCACTCACACACCTGTATCAGGCTCGTTCTGTGTGTTCAACACTCGTTATATTTCCAAGGCTGTTGGATTCTCCTCAAACTGGTGTTATTGGTTCTCTTGGGCAATCACGTTTGCTATCGAACTTTCAGTGGTTGGTCAGGTAATCGAATATTGGACAGACGCCGTTCCTCTGTGGGCCTGGATTTTGATCTTCTTTGTCATTTTAACGTTGGCCAATTTCGTCCCTGTCGAATACTACGGAGAAGTGGAATTTTGGATCGCAGCAATCAAGGTGGTGGCCATTGTCGGGTTTCTCATATATGCTCTTTGTATGGTATGTGGTGCTGGTAAAACTGGACCTGTTGGTTTCAGATACTGGCGTAACCCTGGTCCATGGGGACCTGGGATTTTGGTGTCCAACAAGAGTACTTCGAGATTCCTCGGGTGGCTTTCATCTCTGATTAATGCTGCCTTTACTTATCAAGGTGTCGAGTTGACAGGTGTGTCGGCCGGTGAGACCGCCAACCCTCGCAAGGCCGTTCCCAATGCCATCAATAAGGTGATCTTCCGTATCCTGATCTTTTACATTGGAACGCTGTTTTTCATCGGACTTTTGGTACCTTACAACGACCCCAAGCTCACTTCTTCGGACTCTTACATTTCATCGTCGCCTTTCCTCATTGCCATTGAGAACAGCGGAACCAAGGTGCTGCCCCACATCTTCAACGCCATCATCCTGTCTACAATCATTTCTGCTGGTAACTCCAACGTCTATATTGGTTCGCGGATTTTGTACTCAATGGCCCACTCGGGTGTTGCACCAAGATGCTTTTTGTGGACGACTCCATGGGGAATTCCTTACATTGGTGTCATCTGGACTGCCCTAATCGGACTTCTAGCCTTCCTCAATGTTTCCAACACAGGAGCGACGGTCTTCGATTGGCTCGTGAACATCACCGCTGTCGCTGGTTTAATTGCCTGGGGATTCATCTCATTTGCACATATTCGCTTCATGAACGTTTTGCGCGACAGAGGTATCTCGCGCGATTCGCTGCCATACAAGGCAAGGTTCATGCCTTGGTTTGCGTACTACGCTGCCTTCTTTATTCTTGTCATCACGTTTGTCCAGGGCTTCAGCGTTTTTTTCGACTTTAACGTGTCTGACTTCTTTACTGCTTATATTTCTATTTTGTTGTTCGTTGTTCTGTGGTTGGGTTCTCAACTCACCATCTACTTCCGTTCACCATGGTTGATTCCTTTGAGCGATATCGACATCGATTCAGACTCTCTGAAGGTGGATGCCGAAGTCTTTGACGAGTCTAGTCAGAACAAATTCGACAAATTCTGGGACAAGATTCTATGAAGGAAATTCAAGGAAGTTTGGATTTGGAGTTGGTAAGCTGCATAAGGTGCATGTGAATTCCTTTTTATGCCAATATGGCGTTAACACCGCCGCGCTATTGAACGCATCAACTCCTCGATCGCCCAAAGCGTTCTCATTGAAATTTTCATTTTTGTCTCAACCCTTTTATAACTTTTTACACTTTTCGTTTGACGCCGTGGTGGCGTCTCGTCTAATTGCATGCGGCTTTGCTGCCTTGAATGATAAAAGTGCAGGGGTAGATGTAGGGGATGCATATGCAGATGCAGGTTTAAACCAATCTTGAGACCATGTCTTTCGTAATTAGACTATTGTTGGAGCTTGATCTTTAATCATGTTTTTGAGTTTTAGATATATTAAATTTACAAAAATGGAGAACTGAGGTGGTGAGAATTGGCGTCAGGCTTCAAGCTTGACATGCGTAACTTCACCATCTTCAGTTCACTTCATTTGACTTCAACTTACTTCACTTCCATTCTGTTCTTCTTTTTCACTTGTTCTTGACCACCGCTTTGAGCCTAGGCCAGCACCTGCTCACGACTCAAAATCTTTTCGATTTCATCTACCAATTGGTTAAACGTCCGTCTCGAGCCCTTCAAGCCAGTAAACACCAATTTGGACCCTGCCTCCTTTCCGGTCACATCAATCTGGAACTTGCAAGCCTTCAAATTCATGGTGTTCTTCTTCGAGATCCGCCCAATGAGAACACGGCGTTCCTTTATGGCCTCCAGCTCGGTGACCCCGTGCTTCTTCCAACCTAGGAACAACGAATGCAGAGCCTCAAAGATGTCCACTTCACTCAAAACAGTGATAATTTCACGAAGTGGAAGCTCAGAAGTTTGCGATGAGCCGAAAAGAGTTTCAAAAAATGATACCTTGCGACGAGGCTGGTGGGACTCGTCCACAACAGCAGCCTTCTCGATTACTGTTCCCGAGGAGCTCTTACGGCCAAACGATATCTTGCGGAAAAAAGACGACTTACGTTCGTTTTTCTTCACGTCAATTTCACCAAGAGGCTTGCGTTTTTCAACAGGTATTTCTGGCAATGGAGCAGCTTTTTCAGTTCTGGCTGCTTCCATGTTCAGCTTGGGGGTATCCTTCTTAACACTTCCACCCGCCTTCACCGAACTTTTCCTGGAAAACTTTCCAGAGGCATTTTCGGCAGTTTCATACTCCTGCTCCTCGGCGGTTTCCTGGAAAACCTCAAAGGATGAGCGGTTCTTGACAGGCGATTGTGGAATCTCCGGTAGCTTGAACGTCTTGTACAGATTGCGGTCTGAGCCTTGTGAGATCAAAGTATCCTTAGACTCTTTGTTCTTGAGGCCAGTAGAATCGTTCAATAACATAGATCTGCGTACCTTGGACCGATCTTTTTTGGAGGATGTAAACCGAAGCCCATCATCATCGTCATCTGGAAGCAACTGCAGCTCCATGTCGACAGTATCTTGAGCCAGAATAGTGCTGAAAGTCTTCGGCTTATTGGTAAGTCTATCAGCATAACTGGTACGCAATGCAGAAGGTGTTTCGGAGCCGCGAAGAACTCCACTCAGGTTGTTAGAAGAGACCTTGGTAGAATAAATGGAAAGAACGCTTAAACGTTTTTGACCATCCGCAAACGTCCGTGATTTGCGAGTGACCTGTGGAATATTCACTTCAGATAGTCTGGTTGGTAATCTTTCGCCTTCGCTGCTGACCACCTTGCTCTGGGCTTTACTCTCATCCGCAACTTGCTGGTGCAGGTTCCATTTGGAGTTCAAAAGACGCGATTTACGGATCTCCTTCATGTAGTCCTCGGTCAACTTGTCAACCTGCTCAGTCTCGGTAACATCTGGAAGGCCAAACGTGTCTGGAGCAATGGAAACATCGTCTTCTTCAACAGGCTCGAACCCCAGCACGCTTTGGTCATCTGAACCACCGTTCAACAAAGCACCAGCATCCTGCGATTTCCGACGAGTATATTCCTGGTAGGTATTCATCCTTGGATCAAGACGGGAAAGCGGCTTTGGTGGGGCTCCAAGGGAGATCCTCCGGCCAGTCTGGTGGGATGCTGTTCTTCTCTTAGTCTTGCTGAGCTCGTTCAAGTCCAAAATTTGCGAAACACGTTCCATCGGCCCGGAAGCGGCCCTATTGGATTCTGGGATGAAAGCTGAGAGTCTTTTGACCTTTGAAGGCGATCCTTGGGATTTGGCATTGGACTTTTCAAAACCTTCCTGAATTGAGTCCTTCTTGATGATCACCGACTGACGCTTTTTGGCTCCCAATAGCGAGCTGCGACGCACAGAATTGCGTTTTTTCCTGGGTGAAACTTTGGAGACCCTTCTGGCCTTCTTGGCCTCGGCTTCCAACTCTTCCCCACTGAAAATTCGGTCGCAAAGCGTGGCAAAGTCAGCTGAAGTGCGCTTGGCAGCACGATCGATGTAAGTCCATTCGGAGTCGGAAGCAAGTCGGGCATAGGTCGAGATAAGTCTGGATGTAATGGAGTTACGCTTGAGTCCAATGGACCGTCTTCCAGAAGACCCAAACGTCTGGGAACTGCGTTTATTGGAGGAGATGCTCATCATGGACAACCGCTTGCTCTTTCTGTCTGTGACGGCATACTCGTTCTGCAGATCTCCCTTGGAGGCCCGCTGGCGAATGGCATTTTCCAACAAATGGTTGGGAATAGGCGGCACTGGTTCGGCAGCTGGCTCCTGAATATAAGAGGACAGAGACTTGGACGATTTGGGCAAGGCTGGATTGCGCAAGCTTTGGAACGAGACTCCACGGCGATGTGCAGAGCTGACACTCACACTGCCAGTCATTCCTGGTGCTCTTTTTGGGGCCAAAGTGCTATTCAGGGAATTCGCCATTGACGAGGAATTGCGCAAGGAAGACGGCCTTGTCACGGTCTGCTTATGCTGTTTATCGGACTGCTGGTCATGAGTGTAGCGGAGCAACAGCGTGTAGAAGGTCTTCTCGGAATTGGGGGTTTCACTCAACAGAGCGTCTTCGAGGTCTTTGGTAGAACGACCGTGCCACAGAATAGACAAATTCTCCAGAATCTGCGGGTCGATATCGGCCCGGGATTTGACCGGTCTGGCTGTCGAGGCCGATGACGGCAGCTCGTTGAAGGTCTTGAGATCATCGTCACTCAGAGGATACTTGAGTATCAATGGCTCGGTCAGAATGTCGTGGGTCTGAATACGCTTCGAGGGATCGACAGTAAGCATTTTGGAAATCAAATCACGAGCCTCAGGCGAAAGTTCTGGTGGCATTTCAAAGTCTCCGCTCTGAACCTTTAGCAACAGGTTGCGGATATTATCGTCATCAAATGGCAATCTCCCCATTAAAAGGGCAAACAAAATAACACCACATGACCACACATCAGATGCAGAACCGTGATAGCTCAGTCCAGAAACAATTTCGGGAGCCGCGTAATGAGGTGAGCCGCACGACGTCTCCAGCAGACGTTCGTTACTCTCCAACGCAGCCATGCCAAAATCAGCAATCTTGATGTTGAACTCCCGGTCCAGAAGCAGGTTCTCAGGCTTCAAATCCCGATGGCAGATGCCGAGCGCATGGCAGTAGGATGCACCCAAGACGATCTGCTTGAAGAAGGTCACAGCGAGCTCTTCAGGCAAAGGGCCTCTGTCAACCAGCAAATCAAACAGTTCTCCGCCTTCGACATATTCCAGCACTAGATATAGCGCTTTTTGAGTTTCCCACACGTCGTACAGTCTCAGCACGTTCTTGTGGTTTAGCAATTTCATAATGATGATTTCGCGTTCGATTCCGTACGACAGACCAGCTGAGTCACGGCCTTTCTCGTTTGGGTCATCATTCTCAGTGTTTAGAATCGACTTGGACACCACCTTGACGGCTGCCTTCTTTCCCGTGGTGACATTCGAGGCTAAGAGGACCCTGCCTGTTGCTCCTCGGCCCAAAGTCTTGCCGAGCCTCCAGGGCCCGATCCGTGGTGGGTGTGCGCTTGAGTAGCTGGATCCGTGGTTGTGGATTCCCGTTGACGACGAGACGAACGACGAGGAGATGGAGGGGTTGCGCGATGGATACGCGTTGACTGGCATCTTGTAAGCAAACCGACTGTGAACGAATAGAGTGAATGGAATGGGTTAACGAATGCAAGAGTATGCCAAACGATTTCGCGCTAGATTGTATACGGTATATTGCTTGAAATATCCTTGACCTCCCAATTCACTTGGATTGAAACTGATTGCCGCAGGCTAGCTCACGACGATCACACAAACTTCAGCGGTTTTATAGTTCAGCTCAAGAAATTGATGTAGGTCTGTATACTGCCTCTAGAAGTGATGTGTATGGCAGAACTGCGTCAGTTCTTCACCTTCGTTTTTCTTTCGAATGCTCGGGAAAAGAAGAGAATAAATTTAAAGGGTCGAGAGAAAATGCGGTTTAATTTCGCCAGGCCGACCACGCAAGATTTGCCTATGGGTGCGTAAGCCAGAAAACCGGGTGCGTGCCATTGTTCCTGCGATCCTGAAGGGGCTCTTTTGGGCGGCTGAGCGTGAACGCGTTTGGGCGTGTAAAAGACGCGCGTGCCAAAAGGGGGAAATGGGGAAAATGGAGAATGAACAGGGCTCGGATACCAATGCTTGCGGATGGAAGCACAGATTATAGAGGATCTGCAAATTTCATAAGCGGTTCTTTTGATGCCGTTTAACATGAGTTAGAGGTCGATCTTTCTGGTTCATAAGTCTACCGCGGCAGCGGTAGCGTGCTAACCGCCCAAAGAGCATGGTGCGGCGCCAAATTTTCAAGACGTATAGACGAGTGAAATGCAAAAAAAATGGACTACTTAAGGTGGGGAAAGGTCAAAGGATATACTTCTGATTGGAATCAACTGGTCGCTCTTCCAGTGCTTGGGATTTATAGAGCTGTGTGAGGTTTGTATATTCGGGCTAACCAAATCCCTGCTGGGGAAGAGTAGTAACGCGTTTGACGCATATAACAGTAATGATCAATAGCGATCAGCCATCGATCCTGACCGGTAATGATCAACATTGTTTTGCAGAGCTCTTTTTGGTTGTTTATTTTCCACGAGCTCGAACCAGCAGTAATATCGTTATTCTGTCCGGTTGTTCCCGATTTATTCACGTTTGCCTCCCAATAGCGAACGTAACCTCCACTCAGCCCAAGTCATTACTCTCTACAGTGTCTCTAGATCAATCGTATCAGAACCGACCATTACATATCGTACCTGCGAAATCCGTTTAACCAGGCCGCGCTCAACATCCTCCGGTCTGCTCACGGTGCGCCTCAATCGAATCTCCCTCCTCCATGTCGAGGTCTTCAGGAGTGTTGGTGTCTTCAACACGAACACCATCATATAGGAATCTCAGCGATCCTGGGGGTTTTCCCTGTCTCTTGCAGAAAGCATCCATCAGTCTTTTGAGCGGCGTGGTCTTCTTGATCTTGAAGAAGATCTCCGAGTTTCCATCCGAAACCTTGATGTTCAGATGGGTGTCTGGGTCTGGCTTCGTTTCCGTGTCTGACATTACTGCAATGCTTATTAGTATTAAGACGAGGAAGACACTCAGAAAAAGGCCAGGGGGTAAACACGTTCGCGCTACTGGGTAAGTTGACTGGTAATTATGACCAAACCAGGTAACTCACTCGCATCACCACAGAATCACACGATATTGTTGTCTTTCTGAACCAAACTTGACTCACCTTTTCTTGACTTTTGTTGACTTTCCTGTGGATGTGACAAGTCGTTTGAGACTTGTAAGGCTGGAAAAGGCTCGGACGGCAAAAGTTCGTGGACAGTTTTATGTGGTATAACCAATTTTACGCCGCATTTATTGAGTACTGGACTACTGAAACATTGAAAATCAAGAATATATTTGAATAAAGTAGTTTTCACACCTCTTAGACAATGTCATAGCCTGTTTTCGTAGGAATTGAATCCAATAGTTTGGAATTCGCCAGCCTCGGAGTTTGGATGCCGGAAATTAGCGAGATCCCAGGCTCCAATCCGTTGGCATCGTTGAAGAACCAAACGTACATAGTTAGTGCAACCACAGACCCGATTAGGCCACCAAGGAATATATCCTTGAAATCGTGTCTATAGTCTTGGGTGCGCGTCAATGCGATCCAGGTGGCAAGAAACACCGGCAGCAGTGGAATCAATCGTATGTGGACAGAAATGTGTCTTGACTGGCTGCTTTTGCGCCCAAACAGTCCCGATTGGCCCAAAATCCACAAGGAAAGGAAACCAAGACCGCAAAATGCAATACTAGAATGGCCAGAGGGTGACGACTTGAAGCCATCCCTCAAAATGGCCTTTCCCAAAGGTGCAGTGCACACATTGACACTGACAGTTCCCGACAACGGCGTTCCCTGTTTGGGTTTGCACCGAACAAGAAAATCTGGACGTGGCTTTCCTATCATCACCTTCAGGCATTCTGTGCTAACTCCAGTGATACCAAGGGCCATCGTAAGGGCCAGCACTGACACATGCAGAAGATGCGCTTTGCTAATACCTTCTTGCGAATCCGAATCCGTAAATCCGCGTCTGTAGGTCAATGCTTTTCTTATGATCTTCGATCCAATAGTTGTAGCTATGATGGCTGCGAGAGGAAATCCTATCGCGAAGAGGTAGAGTTTTGCGTCTGGTACCTGTTCAATCTGGGTGAATGGATGGCCGATCCGCTCATCCATTGTGTTGAATTGGCGGTAGAAAGGATCCACATTGTACTCCATGTATTTTCCAGTGAAGCCCAGAACCACCGCCAGCAACCAATCAAATGCGTATTGTAGGACATACTTAGCAGGCACCTTAGAAACCGTGGGCCCTGCGTACTGCACCACAGTGTCGGCCAGCTTGCCCATGTTCTTCAAATGTACCGCACTCATGTCAGTTGTTCAACAAAGAAGAAGACGTATTAAACCAGGAATAAAGCACGTGCAAACGTGTCTGAGGGCTAAGCGCTCCCTCTTATGGTAATGCTTATCGAGGCTGTTCCCGGTGAAGTGAAGGGTCCGCCGCCCGCCTCAAGCACCGCCACACCAGCCCCGATTTTGTTGTCAGTGCATAAGCCGAGAATGAAGCGAGGAATGACGTCAAATAATCTTTTTTGGGCTGAAAATGGGTCGAAATCAATCAATTGGCTATCCGGGTATAGGCTGATCTATTTTTGAGCTGAATCTCATGTATATTCGTTGATATGAACGGACACCCCATCACTCTCCTTGCACGCGAGGTATTATCTTATTCATGCGCCACAACCGTGCCTCAGTCATGGGGATCAAGCGTTGCATATCTGCAGGCTTAGTTCGGATTGCCAAAACGGTGGCTGTAATCCGGCGACTATCTACTGCATTGGGACAGAAGAATAAAATTTTAGTGCTAAAAGCGGCTTATGGGCGTTTGAAATGGCTTCCTAAATTTTTTATCGCGTAGTTTTGGATTATTACCGTGGAACATTATGGGCATGTATTTGAGAAGACATACGCCTTCTTGAGGGCACAATAAACGATAAGGTGAGAGTCTAATTGCTATATAAAGAGTCTGCATTGGAGACAACTGCGATTGAGTCACTCGGAGGTAATAATTGGACGCGCGAAGTCTGATCGGGAGTCTGCAAATATAACGGGCCAGTCTGACGATTCTCTTCACGCAAATTAACCCCGGAAAGTTTCGTTTCAGTCTGAACCTGGAGTAAACTCTTCATGCATTGATCCTTCATTGAGTTCAATGCAGACGAACAATAGTCAGAATCTTCCAAGACACTTTTTTCTTTGCGGAAAAACCCGGATGATGTTTTTTACCTATCGGGTCTCTGCCCGACTTGTGTCCATCGCCCAGTATGAATCCAAATTTCTCTGTGTTCTGTCCATCTTTAGTGGCTCCACCACGAGATCATCCCAAAAGGTCACTCTACTTCAGCTTTAACATGTCATTCCAAATTCACCTCACCTCTAGGGTCCCGTCCAGCAACTCGCCCTCAAACATCTTGACCAGATTGTACAAAATTTTGCCATGAAAGTAGATCGGCTGCATCTTCCCTAGCTCTGCAGCTGCTCCAATCTCCTCGGGGATTATGTCTTTGACAATGGGACTCTTGTTGTTCTCAAAGCTCTGCGGTCTTGGCAATGTCGGTCCGGTTTCCAAGGGAAGAATTGCACACAGCCATATCCGTGTTTTATAAACCTTGAAAAGCTCCTTGATGAGTCCACGGAAATCCAGCCGTTTCGAGCAGTAATAGTAGATGATCAGCTTCTTCTTATCAAACTGGAACTCCACGTTTTTCACTTCCAGTCGTAGATTTAGATTGGCCGCATATTGTAGACACAGTCTATGGGCTACTATCTCGTCATTGAACTTTGAGCATAGCTGTTGAATCTCAAACGGCTTCACAAACCGGAGAATCTGTTTGTTGGGAAGGGTCACAAAATTCTCGTCTTCATTTATGACTGAGCTTCGCGGATGCGTATTTGCATTCGGGTTGGGATGTGGAGTGGAACCTGTATTTGTTTCCGCATAGCCAAGCGACTTCAGATGGAGTTTCTTTTTCAAATAATTGAACAGAATAGCCACATCCACTGGAATCGTCGGCTCGAGGACCATTGCAAGGTCTTTTCCTCTGTCTCCCTCAACTATGATCAAGTCCTCTTTGCATAGCTGCAAGTTGGAGTTCTTTGGAATTGAGATGATGTCCAGTTTGTTGTTCTTATTCAGGATCAAAGTGTAGTTTTTCTGTTGGAACTTAAGGTCTCCATTGCGAGCCTTGAGTCGCGAAACAAGCGAGAAAACCCTTGAGATCAGAATCCGATCCAGGTCAGTTAAATCAGGTTGTGTGAACCCGAAGTCCACCAGTTTCGTCAGTTCTTTTACTATTCTCTGTGAGATTTCGATATCACCGAAGTAAGGTCTCACCTCGTGAAACCTTTCCCGTAACTCCGCTGACGTCACAATGTATTGTCCATGAAGTAATAATCCGTTGTCCAGCTTGACCACCTGAGGTTGCGATTGGCCGTGGGGCCGGAAATCGGGTCGGAAATCGCCCCATTCGCGTCCCGGATAAAGACTCAGTCGACGAGGAGTCTCAATACTCAAAGCTCCAAATCCGGTGCTCAAATCAACTGGATCTTGGAATCGTTCGGTGTTGCGATTGTGGAACTCTGCAGCATAACTTGGCCTCCGACTACTAATATTGGACACTCCACCCTGTAACTCCAATGGGAGGGTGAATGCGTCTTGGCCTAATCCATTACCTAGTCCCTGGGTCAGTCCATGACCGTTCTGGGAAACAACCCCCTGGCCCAAACTGGACGTTGGGGATAAAGGGTTGTTGTAAAGTCCCGTAGGATAACCAACATAGTTGTTGGAAACGCGGGACTCCATCGGTTGCGGCTGATTCCAGTGACTCAGCCCTTCTGAAACACTGGTAGTGATCCCTTGGCTAACATTCAGCTCCGTTCTGGGGTACTTTCCCCAAACGTCTCTGCGCTGAACCGAATCTGCGTGGGCGCTGAGCTTCGAAAGAAGTTCGTCTGTAAAACCGTTCATCCCGGTGTCAAATTCCATGATAGGGCGGCTTTGATTTGTTTGAAAAAGCCAGAGTTACTGGAGCAAAGCGGGACAAGAAATATAGACAATACAAGTGTGTCCAGAAGAAGATGTAAAGGCGGGGGGAAAGAGCATTTTGGCCGTTCAATGTCAGCGGACGTGCGCTGATAAAATTGCGGAGAACTTTGTGGAGAAAGGCAGTTGGCGCACTACATGTGCTCGGAGTGCGATTGTGATTGGACAAATGCTACGTCATCGAGGGGTCGCAGGGTTTCCGGTGCGGGCTATGAGATATATTCTGACATGTTTGATGTCGGTACTTCAGGCTATGAAAATAGTTGAAGGACCGATATATGATTGGAGGTATTGACGCCGTTTCAAAGAAATAATTATTTTGGATACTTTGGTTTTTTGCCTTTTTTGGATATTTCGGCGAAACAAACTTTATACCGAGTACGGCTTGTGGCCTTGAGCCTCCAGAATTTAGTTTGATGATGGGGTTTTTTAGTGCGTGAGCGAATTGGTCCGATCCAAGATCTGACATGGGTGAGATCTTTGGCATATCATAGGTTATTTTTGGTGGATCTTGATAGAAATCGATTGAGCCAGGTAATATAACCTCTGTGCTAGTTGCTAGGGGATCCACCTTTTTTTTTTGGAGAAAAACGAAGCGCTTGGGTAGAAGGGCCATTCTCTGCAGGCAGGAACAACATGCATGATTGATTCTACCTCGACATCTCCGGTCGAAAGTAAATTGATGAGACGAGAAGCTTTCAACAGAGCCGATAGACGTAGAAAATTCAAGAACCAATCAATAAAATCTGCTTATTTTGTTTATATAGGCTTTATTCGACGGTCAATTAGCACAAACTAGTTCTGGTCATGTGATGCTTTAATCCGGGATCCATGCATAAGTAGGGTGCAAATTAAGCATTGAGAAGAGGTCCTAAGTAAAAAAATCGGAAGGCAAATCTGGGACTAGCGAAAAAAAGCCTACCAAAGAGGCAATCGTCTACAATAGGGCCATCCTCTCACTGCTGGTACGATTCTCTGCCTTCATTCCTTTCATACTGTCAATCTACTAAAAAGGTAAGTTTTTGTGTTCAAAGCCGTTGAAGGATCCCATTGATGCAAGCTGTTACATAAAACATGTCAAAAGAAAGAGCAGGAGTATAAAAATGGCGAGGAGAGCGAAAAGAAAACGGTCTCTCTATTGTCACGTGACACCAGGAAGATCTCGAATCTCTGGAGGCACTGACCGTTGATATATATTTTTTTGGATTTTTTGTTTCTGGTTGTGGTTTTCGGAGTCGACGAGTTGAGCGTGCGACGTAACATTAGTGTAATTCATGAATGAACTTGTGTGGCCCGCGTGGGAGTGAAGAACTGGTTGATTCTAACACTTACAAAGTGAGCTTCTTTGGTTGTTCCCAGGTGTTTTCCTGGTTGGTGAAGTGACCGTACGATGCAGTCTTCAAGTAGATTGGTCTGGCGAGGTCGAGCTCTCTCACAAGGACACCTGGTCTCAGGTCAAAGTTCTTGTTGATGATAGCGACAAGCTCATCCGACGAGTACTTGGAGGTTCCGTAAGTGTCAACGTAGATCGACAATGGTTCGGCAACACCGATAGCGTACGAGAACTGGACAAGGGCACGTCTGGCGAGCTTGGCGTTGACCAGCGACTTGGCAACCCAACGGGCAGCGTAGGCAGCAGATCTGTCAACCTTGGAGAAGTCCTTTCCGGAGAAAGCTCCACCACCGTGGGCACCCCATCCTCCGTAAGTGTCGACAATGATCTTACGTCCAGTAAGACCAGCGTCTCCGTGAGGACCACCGATGACGAATCTTCCAGAAGGTTGAATGTGGTACTTGGTCTTGTCGTCCAAAAGGTGGGCTGGGATAACCTTCTCGATAATGTGCTTCTGCAGCTCAGATCTGATGTCATCGGTCGAGATGGAGTCAGCGTGCTGGGCTGAGATGACAACAGTGTCGACTCTCAGAGGGATCACGGCACCGCCGTCCTTGGCGTACTCAACAGTGACTTGGGTCTTGGTGTCGGGTCTCAACCAAGGCAAAGCACCGGATCTGCGGGCATCGGCAAGAGCAGCGTTCAGCTTGTGGGCAAGCAGAATGGTCAAAGGCAGCTTCTCGTCGGTCTCGTCGGTAGCATAACCAAACATGATACCTTGGTCACCGGCTCCGAGCTCCTCAAGAGCCTTCTCGTAGTGCAAACCTTGGGCAATATCGGCAGATTGCTGCTCGATGGCAACCATCACGTTACAGGTCTTGTAGTCAAATCCCTTGTCGGACTCGTCATAACCGATGTGCTTGATGGTGTCTCTGATGATCTTCTGGTAGTCCAGGTTGGCGGAGGTGGTGATCTCACCGAACACCATCACCATACCAGTCTTGGTCGCAGTTTCACAGGCAACCTTGGAAAGTGGGTCAACGGTCAAACAGGCGTCGAGAATGGCGTCCGAGACTTGATCACAGATCTTGTCTGGGTGACCTTCGCCGACAGATTCGGAGGTGAAGAGGAAAGTTTCTTGGGTCATTGTATCAGAGGAATTGACGGCGACGCTAACAGACGAGACGGCTAGAAGTTCTTGTTCAAGATGAAAAGAAAAGAAAAAAAAAGAGGAAGAGAGCGAAAAAAACGGACACACAGAGTCAGGACGACGTGGTGGTGTTGGCTTGGGAACGAGGAACTGCATTCCGAGGGAGCGTGGGCGCGTTTGCACGTGATTGTGGCTTCAAATTGAAGTGTTTTCCGAGGGTAATTTTGGTTGGCAGTCACGTGTAATTGACAAATTCCACTGCAAAAAAAAAATTCGTTGAGCTTTTTGGCCATGTGATTGGGGGTTTTCCGTTTTGGGACACTGGTAAGTACACGATTAAAAAAATCTTGAAAGGTACGAGATGGTGCATTAACGAGCTGTAGGGTATTGGAAAGGCATTGTGCATTCAACGGTAGCCGAGAGAAAATGATTCTTACATTTCGTGGTGGCTGATTCTGATGATTTGCATCAAAATTATGCGATCTTATCTGTGGTGGTCACTGCCGATGTATTCCGTTTCAGAATTTGTCCACAGGCTTTGATAACTTCTACGATTTCCAAGTCAATTCACATCACTTTCAAAACTCAAAATGCAACTGATCATCCTAAATCCTATTTCTTTGCAGGCTTTCTCCAGAAATACTGTTTGTGGGTCTTTCTGCAACTGCGGAGACCGCCGCTCTCGCCCTTGAGATTGGCCACCAGCTGCGTTCTGTCCAAGTTGGTGTCTTTCTCGGGAATGTAGTAGTATTCCTCGTCGAGGGGTTTTCCAGCGGCATCCTTGCCAATTCTGTAGATGACTCCAACACATTCAACGTATCTCATGAGCAGCACACGTAATTGTTCGTCGTTTAAGTTTTCTGTTGAGTGCGAAATGGACTTGATGGTGGACAATGGAGTTGACGAAAGCCTACTGAAAGCAAGATGGTTCACCAAAACATTCTCAACCTGGTCAATATCTGCAATTGGCGCGAGAATCTTGTCGACTTCCTGCTGCGAGATGTTGTCGTAGAGACCTTCAGCTTTGTGTCTCTTGTTCGTAGGACCGGAGATCCGGGGCTTCTTCTTAGTGCTTGGACTGCGATTGAGCTCGTTACTGCTGAGTGCCTTAAGAGGCGTTGGTGGTGCTGATGGTGAAGCCATGGGTGGTGCCATGGAAGAGACTGTGGGTGAGGCAACGCTTGTTTTGGTAGTTTCAGCTGCTGAACCTGTCTGAATTGTCTCGGTTGCTTTCTCAACAATAGGCGTAGATGATCTTTTTGAAACAAAGATGTCGTGCTCGTCATCAGTAAGATCAGCCTTATCTTCATACTCAAGCAGAACAAGCTCTCCACTCAAATCCATCAATACTCCCTCAATCAACGGCATAACAATACTTTCATCCTTCAAGATGTAGAAGTTGGTCAATCTGTTTTCCTTGGCAATGATCCGGCTGGGTTCGATGATATAATCGTCCTGGCCCTCTTCCTGGAGCTTGACGTTAACCTTTTGAGGGATCGAAACATTAACTCCATTCCATCCAACACACCGCAATTCCACTCGTTGTTCCTTCAACATCCGAATCTTAAGATGAACTCTCGAAATCCGCTTGTTGTGTTGACTTAGCGGGAAATTGCATGACTTAGACGACCGTCCAAGATAGACAACAGACCCATCGCTGGGCAGTCTGAGGTGGTGAACAGAATCGAGTGGATCAACGATTTTGACCTTGCACGAGCGTGTCGGAGTGTTGACAGGGCTCTCAAGCACATTTCTGATGGGACTTGATGATCTCACTCCACTAGAGGACGGGTTTGGGGTAGCAAACTGCATCACGGGTTCTGGAATAGCCGTCAGCGCCTCCTTAACATAGATCCCCTCCGCGCCCAGATTGGGCGATGATGGCGGAAACTGGTACTGGCCGCTCATGTCTGGATCTGCCAGCTAGAAGTTCTGCTAGAAATTCACACGAAAATAAAGACGGATGTGCTTCTGGTGTGCTGATGGAAAGACAAGCATAAAGGTGCCTGTTCTGTATAACACGAAAAACGCGCATGCCACGCACCTTTTGTCAACAAAGAAAGCGCGTTTGGTCATGCGGCTGCATATTCGCCTCTGCACGTTACCTTGTAATGATTATCACGTGATTGAAAAAAGGGCATATTAGCCCTCGAGTTCAAGCGTTTGGTTCTCGGCTGTACACTACTAGCAGTGTACCAACCGGTTTCGCTGGAGCCCTCACCGCTCCTGGTGAAAAAAATGCTTGTGGCCTTCTTACCGGTTGCAAGTTTCAGAAGCCTACCACATCTACAAAGACACTAATCATCAAAAATGGGAAGTATGTAGCACTCATGAGTTTGATTTACCACGATCTGTTTGTTCTGTTGTTGGAAAGGGGATTCCGACGGTTATTGGAGGGGGGATTGTCGACAGAGTATGGAAGTTGAAGCTAGGAGCAGAAACCTACAATAAGAGGATTTTTCAAGAGGCCAACATCGCTGCGAATGGGTTGAATCTACTGCAAGCAACAAGTCGCATACTTTTTCCGCGGTCGGAGCCTATTCCATTCAGAACAAACAACAAGTCCTCGACCACTTACTAACACACACGACAGAGGGTACTCCATCTTTCGGTAAAAAACAAAACAAGTCGCACACTTTGTGTAACCGTTGTGGCAAGCGTGCCTTCCACATCCAGAAGAAGACCTGTGCTTCCTGTGGTTACCCAGCCGCCAAGCTGAGATCTCACAACTGGGCCCTGAAGGCCAAGAGAAGAAGAACGACCGGTACTGGCCGTATGGCTTACTTGAAGCACGTGTCCAGAAGATTCAAGAACGGTTTCCAAACCACTGTTTAAACTGGTTGAGATGTGATATATCAAAGAAATTTCAAACTTACGTTGACTGTGTAGAGGTGGTGATGTTCAGGTGTGTGACTCTCTGCCCATTGTAGGAGGAGGTGGTGAATTTTCTGATATACAATATGGTTGGACATTGAGAAATATCTCTTATCTAGCCTGTCGATGTATGGAAAACCACCAAGAATATCTCTTTCAATTATGTCTCTCTCATTGACTCTAAATGTGCCAAACCTATGTCCCATCTAGTCTGTCGTGAATTATTCACGGCGAGACATAGGCTGGATGAAATTGATACATTCCCATAAACCCATCTCCTCCATTGTATTAGCCAGGCTAGTTCTGTGAACGAGTGGGGTGTATGGTAAGTTTATGAGGTTTCTCTCTTTGGCCCTTCTCAATGTACGGAGATCAGGCGTAATGCTCTGAAAATCTTCGTTCAGTAAAATGTATTAGCATTCATTATATCGTCAAGATTTGTGGCTTATATTGGTAGTCGTTGCATGTCTTTCGAGGATTAAAGCTGTCTCTTTCTGTAGCTTCGTTCTGTCAAGGCGGTGATTTCAAGCATTCGTTTTCCGTGATCGTAGTCTAGTCTCGCGCATGGCTCTCGTTCCTTCTTCTCTTACTCCTCGTCATCGTCTTCAAATCCAATGTCCGCCTGTGGGTCAACCCAGTTCATACTAAAGTACAAGCTGTCAGCCTCGTCTCCAGTCACACACAGCCCAAGAACATCTCTTGCCAACTCAATTGTGGTGTCATCATACGAGATCTCGACTCCATTAGATTGCGTATCAGCCTTAGTGTGCTCCTCTATGATGTATGCATCACGCAGATAATCATCCAGAGAAACGGCTCGAAGGCGGGACGCAATGCCAAAAACCTCCTCGTTCTTGCGTTCAAGATGCGCATTGAAAATTGGGTGCATATAGCCTACTTTACGGGCCTGTGCAACGAATGCGGCTGACTCGTGAGAGACCGTTGTGGCACAAATTGCTAGGAACGCAGTCACCACGTCTCGAAGAACATCTCGAGGCAATTGAGAAATCTCCAGAGCAGACTCTGTGCAAATGTGGTGAACCACACGGACGATCGAGTTGACCACCTTGATCCGCGTGTGTACCGTTCTACTCCGTGGTGATCTCAGAATGTATTCCTGTTGTTTGACAAGCAACCAGATGGAAACGCGAGCAATCTCGATCATGGTTTCGGGTTTGAGAGGAACTATGTCTCGTCTAGAGAAATACAACTCAAACATTCGTAGCACCTCGTGACGGATGTGAAGCCTGTGCAGTTCTTGGTTTACCGTATTGAGAGGAGCACCATTATTTTTGATGATATCATTGTACATGTCGGGTGACAACGGCAGAGCAAGAGACACGTTTGCATATGCTATCATGGGATCATCCCCAAGTGGAACGAGAGCTTCCAAAAGCTTGATATCACGTCCACAGCCAACGATCCGATTCAAACCGTATACTCGCAATCCGCTCTTGGACTCCATCCCCGAAGCAAGGAGCTTCGTGAGCAGCATCATTTTCTCAGTAATAGCATCTGCTGTTGCGTCTGATTGCGATGTCCCGAATACCTCAGGAACAACAGCATTTGTCAGAATCTCAACAGCGTTGAACACATAGTTCGTGGGGGTCTGCTGGTGAGTAACCAAACTGAGAATTTCAAGAAGAAAGTCTGTATAAAAACCCTTGAGATCATCAACCTTCCTGAATTTGGCAAACTCAGTTGCTGTTTCTACCAGGTCCAGTGCAAAAGTAGTCACCATTATCTCCAAGACAACGTTTTGGAAAGGCTTGTGCTTCACAAACACCTTGACCTCTTCCATCGTGGTGGAGGTTGTCAACGCAGGTTTATCAACTTCAAAAGGATCCTCTGTCCCTCTAAGCAGATTGGGATACGATGTACAGACCTCCACGTTGAAATTGAGCACAACCCATAGTGTCTTGATAGGGACTGCAACCGGTCTGTATCTCATAGCACAATGCATCAAGGCTTGCAAGAAAGGAATTGGCAGCAGCGATTTAGCCGAAAACAATTTGTTGCAGAACTCCAGCAAATACAGCAAAAACTCCGAAATCAGAGTGTCTAATCTTTCATCATTCTTGATAGAGACCAGATAGTTAGTCAGCTCAGTCTTGATGCTTTCTCTTCCTTTGGTGATCTTGAACGGGCCCCTGCTAAATTCCACCTCGGAATCTATCCTAGATAGAAAGTCCATAGTAGATCGCGAACTACCCGGAATAACATGCGCCATTATCGCATCAATGAACAGGTCTTTCTCCAACGGAATGACTGTTCTCTGACCAATCACAGAAAGTTTTTGAGAAGGCGCAGGAATGGCCCTTCCCCGAAGCGAAAAAGGCGACTCTGACATCTGCGATTCCGAGACCTTATCTGCTCGTAATTCAGTAGTATTTCCTGTTTTGGGTCTTTTTCTCTTGCTACCTTCCAGATCCAGTCTGAGAGACAAATTCTTCACCTCAGAGTCTAGGAACTTCTTCTCATCCTCGACCCTTTTGATAGCATCCACATACGCTTTCACCTTACTAGTCTTGTCACCCAATTCCTTGTCGTAACTCTCACGAAGTCTTTTTTGTTCCTTATTGTGCCTTTGAACTAATTCCTGGATTTGCTGTCTTAAGATTGCGTTTTCGCCTTTTGTCATCAGTATTTCGTCCTCGACAGATCGACTGGGGGCTGTTGCTGCAGCTGGAGCACTCGGCGTTGCGGGAGTAACCGACGTTGGCTTTGACGTCAGCTCCACCAATGCATCCTCGAAGTCATCGTCGAAATCATCACCGAAACCGTCATCTTCTAGATCATCATCGAAGTCATCTCCAAACTCGTTTGCACCGCCAGTCTGGTCGCGTTTGGACATCTCAGAAGTCTTCTTCTGGAGAATTCAAAATGCTCCAGTATACTGAAATTAACCAGCACAGCTTTGAAACGCAAAATCTCCAAGAAAAACAAATATAAAAACAGATACAAACGTTCAGTCGCGTGTATTCAACTCCAGTAATGGTTTGAATCATCTATCATCTAGACGTGTCTCTCCGGATTTTTATCGCAATGAGCAGCACACTACTGTCTCCAAAAAAAATTTCAGAGGAATCAGGCCTCGATACGGCTTGCTCAATATCACCATATTCCACACGCTCTCTTAACCAGACTTTTTTTACTTTCCTAAGTGAAATATCAATCTCATAATGGTGACTGATTCAAAAGAAAGAGTGCCCAAGAAGGAGGGCGCAGTTCCAGATGCCTCGTTGGTACCTACGCAACCGACTCCGCTATCGTCGAAGGACAAAAGCACTAAGAGACTGATCGTTGTGCTTTCGCAGGCATGTCTCGAAACCAGACGTCTGAGTACCTCTAGCGGAGAGAAATACGCTTTGCTGAACTGTGACGATCACCAGGGTCTGCTGAAGAAGATGGGAAGAGACATTGCTGAAGCCAGACCAGATATCACACACCAATGTCTGCTTACTTTGCTTGATTCGCCCATTAATAAAGCTGGAAAGCTCCAGGTGTATATCCAGACTGCGCGTGGTGTTCTCATTGAGGTGAATCCAACCGTGAGGATTCCAAGAACATTCAAGAGATTTTCGGGTTTGATGGTTCAGTTACTGTTGAAACTGTCTATTCGCTCCGTTAATTCGCAGGAGAGACTTCTCAAGGTTATCAAGAACCCAATCACAGACCATTTGCCAACCAAATGCCGTAAAATAACGCTCTCGTTTGATGCACCCGTGAGAAGGGTCCAGGATTACATTGAAACGCTGGACGATGACGAGAGTGTGTGTGTGTTTGTGGGAGCAATGGCCAGAGGAAAGGATAACTTTGCTGACGAGTTTGTGGATGAGAAGATTGGTGTTTCTGAGTACCCTCTATCAGCCTCGGTGGCATGCAGCAAGTTTTGTCATGGAGCCGAAGATGCGTGGGGTATCCAGTAAATAAAGACGGTTGTTTGAAGAAATGAAACGATTAAATAGTTGAGAAATAATTTGAATCGCAATAAGTTCGCGTTGAACTCAATTTTTAGTTTTTGAATGACCTCATCATGCTGGCACGGGTTCTGAAAAAACCACAACACGGAACATGTTGTAGTGAGCCAGGAAAAATATGACACCTGACTTTCCTCTCAGATCCTATTGTTTGTTCCTGTCATTTGTCTTCTTTTCTTCTTCTCTTCTTTTTTTTCCTTCCTGGCTCTCTTTCATTTCACATCCGGTTATATTTTCCTGCTAAATCGTCTGCCCCTTCCCTGAGTTTAATACCGTTTCAAAATGCCGGTTTTCGAAGCTCCCGCAGTCTACGTCCAGAGCGCCGTCACCACGCTGTCGACTTACATGATCCAACACTTGTACATGAAACAGCTGATCGACTCTGACCGTACTGCTGCTAACGTGCTGCCATTGTTGAACCCAACCGCTGTTTACTACGTCAGACGTGAAAGGGCCAACAAGCAAAATGTGGTGAACGTTTTCGATTCCAAAGGAAATAAGGTTTACACTTTTGAGAGAACTACACCATTGAATCCGGTTTGGAGAATGCTTGAGTTTCCTTCAAGAAGAGAGGCTGCTACGGTACGTGCTGGTTTCTTTCTTACATCTGCCGACTTCCACAACGTTCCCGGGGTCCAGCACCGTGTTATCAGTGATGAGAACGGGCTTTCCGGAAAGTTTAAGACCTTCTATCTCGACGACGGCCACAAGTATGGCTGGACTAGAGGGTCCAAGTTTTTGGAGAAGTTCGTTAATCCCGGTGGTGACGACGAGGAAGTCCGCGAAAGAATAGCCAAGGTTAGGCTCATGCGGCAATGGAAGTTCGACTTCGAGCTGATCGTCGACGAGACAAAAATCAACAAAGAGGTGGCTTTGGCCACCGGATTTGTCTCGATGATGACACAGTGGGGCGTCGGTGACATCACTGAGACCACCGGTCCTACGCGTCTCCAGGAAAAGACTCAAGACACTTCTGCTGCTGCGGCAACTGCAGGTCACGACCTCAGCCACGTTACCTTTGTGATGAATGGGGCAGACACAGAGGTGACGATTGAGCAAGAATAAGTCCGATGAAAAAAGTTTCAAGCGAATTCGGATTCTCAATTTTGCGATCTGAAACTCTCAGGAATTTGCAAAAACTTAAGTTTTTTTCAAAATAGTTGTCAAACCTAAAACGCAGAGACGGTATACCGTGCAATCAAACTCCGGATACCGATTGGGCAAAGGATGATACATAGTTTTCATATATGTAATGTCACCTCTCAATACAAGACAGACGACTTGGCGTGATACAGCTGTAGCGCATGCGCGCGCATTCCCACCCTGCCCAGATGCATGACCGATGCGTTTCCAGACCCTGTTTCCACGGAAGATGGCATGCTCGCCCATGGCGTTCATTCGGTACTGTCAGGGGCATTCGACTGACCATATTCTCCGTTTCTGAAGGTTCCCGGAGGGGAACTGCTTATCTAGCAAACATGAAGCCTAAGCAAAGGTAAACACAGACCAAACTGTCTGAGCGGGGTAATTCGCCGATCAATCCAAACGTTATAGAAGTAAATTTCAACCAAAGTAAAAATAAATTCGAGGCTTAATTTGGCTAGCTTCCCCAGAATCCAGGGAGCAACTACGTTTTGTGGGGAAAGATAAGCGCGGGCAGATCTGTGCTGAGACATAGTCGGATACAGACACCGGGCAGATGACCCCAGCTGATCTCCGGGACATGCACTGGTGAGGCTTCTGAGTATAAAAGCCCAGACAGCCAGTTGTATGATTGCCAAATTCCTCTTTTTCAAGCCACCCCAAAACTATCAGTAATGTGCTCAACAGCTATTTGCCCAATTTGCAGTGAGTATGGTTTCTCAACAGTACGCAGACGAGACTACTAACGTGGGGTAGACAAAAAGTCTTGGACCGGATGCGGGTCCCACGTTTCAAACGTCATGGATAACACCCAACAGAACCTATGGTAAGTAAAAGAAAGCCGCTTTTTGATCAGAAGAGGTTGCTAACCCCTACTCAGGTGTACGTGTAGACATCTCGATGAGGACACCGACATGAGATATCCTCCCAAGGCAGGAACTGGAAGTGCCCGAAAGTCTGTCTCAGACTGATAGCTGGACTTTGTAGTGGATAATGGTAAACGGCGTGGCTGCAGTGTCTCTGTGTCGGTATTTGCGATGTTGATCTCTGAAACCATTGTAACGGACCATAGGAGTCCCAGACACCAAATTTGAGTTCTCCACCTATTTTTTTATTTGGTTTTCGGTGTTTCCGGTTATTTGTTCAATAGCATTATTTTTCTATGTATTCGGTTGGGTCAGTTGAACTATTTTTACCCGAAAAGGCCATCTTATCCAAGGACAGTAGCACCCCGTAATGCCCTGCAGCTCCCCGGATATGCATCACGAGATCGTACAGGTGACTACTGAATTAATCAGGACAGAGCACCCATTCGCCTAGTCGAACCGGCGTTATGATTTAAGATGATCGAGACGTTTTCATGGAGCTATTTGAATGACAACTGAAACAATTTATTGTTTTTTTGAAATAAACCTTGGCAGATGACAGTCCCCTTTTGGCTAGCAACGGATCTGAAACTGCTATAGCACGCGGCTTGAAACGCACACGAGCGAAGCGATCTTCACCGAGGAATAAAAGTTGAGAGAGGTCCAGAAGCTCAAATTTTGAGCTAGGTTATATAAGAACACATTTACACAGTTTTTAAAAGCCAGTTGAAACGAAATGAGAGCTTATCTCAATCTCAATGAACGACTGTCACAGGTGTGGCTAAATCAATTTACTATCCTACTTCTATTAATTCTGTGCAAGTTTGTACTCTTTGGAATTTCACTCAAGTCCAGTCTTGAGGTGGCAAAAGCAAACACCGAGTCGAGTTGTGTCGCTGCTGAGAAGTATGCGTCGGCGATGGTGAGTCTGCCTCATTACGCCGCACGGGCATCCAACTATTTGATCACCACTTCTGTTCAAGAAGCCAACAAGGGAATTAGCGAGGGATTGGCCATGGTCGTCGAAGCCGCGGAGCAGCTACTCATTTTCACATTTGACATGTTTGTGGGCACATACGTGTGTCTGCTGACTGCTGCAGTAGACGGGTCCGTGGACATAGCCGTCAATGCTACTGAGGCTATAATAAGCGTTGCCAATGACACAGTGATATCACTAGCGGATGATATACAAGACGCGCTTGATGGTGTGGAGAAGGTGGTGAACAAGGTGATCAAAGCAGCTGACAAGGTGGAGAGTTTCTTCACTGGCGATGACGATGATGATGATGTTTCGTCTGGCTTCAGTAGTGTGAATCTGACCATTTCCTCCTTGAAGGATTGGCAAATTCCTTCTTCAGTCAATTCCGAGCTCAACGATTTGGCAAACAAGGTTCCCAACTTTGATGAAGTCCAGAATAAAACAGACCAGCTGATCAGCATTCCGTTCAACAAACTTCAGAAAGTTATCAAGTCAAAGGAAAGAAACACTGAGAGCTCGAGCAGTATCGCGGTTCCAAGTATAAGAAATGTATCATTTTGTTCGACTGGTGAGATTGATGATTTCTACGATCATTCCTACAAAATAATACACATCTGGGTATGTGTAATGATATCTCTCTTGGCGTTGTGCTCATTATGCATGATGCTATTTTCTGCATGGGGCGAGTACAAACAGTGGAAACGGCTTAAAACTACTACAGAAAATGTCAAAGCGGTGGCTTCAAGAACAGGCAACAACGATAATGTGATTTTGGATATTATAGACCAATCACAACATAGATATGGTAGTGCTATTGGAGCCTGGTTTGCTAGAAAGTCTTCAAATCCTGAAAAACAAATTCACATTCGGTGGGTATTCAATTACGTTACATCTAGAGTGGCCTTGAGTACTCTTATTTTAGGTTTGACAGGACTGGTGACGACTGGGCTGCAATTTGCTGTTTTGAGTGGAGTTACAGGAAACTCTTCAGAGATCGAAACGGCACTAACCAAAGCTGCCAGTTCAATTTCTAGCGATGCTTACAATTCAATCAAAGAATGGGCAACTGACACAAACGACTACTTAACATACAAAGAGAAAGAGATCAACAAAAATGTTTTGGGATGGGTGAACACATCAACCACCAGTGTTAACAGTACCATTGTTGAGTTCCTGGACAGAATGGATGATACCATAGACTCTGCATTTGAGGGGACCCTTTTTTACTCACCGGTCAAGGCTGTGGTTGGATGCACAATTGAGAACAAACTAAAAAAGATAGAGAAGGGTCTCACGTGGATCCATGATCATGCCAATGTCTCTTTTCCAAGAGTATCAGCCGACACTATGTGGAGTCAGATTTACTCGAATTCCAGTTCCAAAAGTACAGACACATCTGAATATGTGTCTGACGTGAAAAAGAGTGCAACTAGTGCTATTAAAGCAGTTATTTCAATGTACAAGAAGTCGCTCAAGATAGAGTTGTACATTTCATTAGGGCTGCTTCTACTGTGGGTGATTTTGGTGATTATAGCGCTGCTTATGATTCTCATACGCATTCATTCAGAAAGAAACAATGAAGAATTTGAAGATTTTTTCAGTACACCTTCAAAAGTGTCAGATCCAATGCCATTGACCACTCCTCAAAGAGTGAACTTTGGATATCCTGCCTGGGATGAAGCAGCACAGTTTAAGACCACAGACGGCACTGGGAGTCAATTCCTCGAGAAATCAGACACTTTGCTTAACGAAGGAGATGATAGACTCAATTTTCCAGAATATTCCTCAGTCGAACCGAATCAGTTCAAGTTCATAGTTACCTCAACCCCGAAGAGGGCCGACGTTGGCGGGATTGAAGCTTCGGATTATCATGGGGTCAAACCCGAAGAGGAGGTTAACCCTTTTAGGTCACCTAAGAATAGATTGTAAATTACTTAATTCCATTTGCGAATCCAAAAAATTCTGTGTTTCATTAATTGTGTTTACTATGGCTAATCCTTCTTGTGCTTCTTCTTGTGCTTTTCCTCATCGTCCTCGGAAGATCTCTTCTTGGACTTTTCTTTTTTCTCAGACTTGTCTTTCTTCTCTTTCTTCTCTTTCTTCTCTTTCTTCTCCTTCTTCTCCTTCTTTTCTTTCTTTTCCTTCTTCAGGAGTTTATTCTCGCGAACAGTCTCCTCAGGAGCTTCGTAATCCTTCTCTTTCTGTTTCTGCTTCACCTCCTTCATCTCGTCCTGCTTCTCTTTCTTCTCCTGGATCTCCTTCAACTTCTTCTCCTTCTTACCAAGGAAATACTCACCACTTTCAATCTGCAGATCAACCTTACGTGGGGTCTGCTCAGGTGGGAATGGAGTGTAAACTCTCTTTTCTTTACCTCTCTTCTGCTCATCAAGAGTCTGTTTGGGCTTCTTACGAGCAACATTTCTCTTCTTGAAGTTGGGGAGGAATCTGGACCAGTCTTCTTCCTTCAGCTCTGGGTTCTTCTCCAGCTCTTTCTTGATCATGAGTTCTTTTATGTGGTAGATCGGATGGATATTCTTCATACAGTCTTCGATCACTCTCTCAAGCACCTTGAGACCCTTATGAGGGCCCATCACAGCAACGGTGTTACCCTGAACCAGAATATAGCACTGTGTGAGCAGCTCCAGGGCTTTGAGGGTGTTTCCCTGTGGTCCGATCAGCCTCTGTCTTCTCTTCACAAACCTTTCCTTGTTAGAAACGTAATTTCCTATCTTGAAGATCTCACAGGCAACATCGTCCTGCAAAATTTTCACTGCTTGTGGCAATGGAACCGATCTGGCAAGGAGCTTGATCAGGTCTCTGGCGTTCAGAATGGCCGCTGGATCGAACGTTTTTCTGGTAGTCTTCACAGTCATAGATCCCTCAACCAGATCCAATGTGCATGCAATATGGTGTTTGTTCAGGGCTTTTGTAACATCTCCCCAAACTTCTTTGAGGTAGTTCTCTCTATACTTGGGGAAGAGCGTCATAAAAGAGGACTCCTCTGTGAAAGGCTCACCAGAGGCGTTGTGTTCAGGCTTGAACTCCTCCACAGTCCATTTGTCTATGTCCTCGGTATCCCAAGGCTTGTCACGGTTATGCGTGGACACCATTTTGGTATGCTTTTGTAGGTAGGGTTGAAGATTTCTAGGTCTTGTAGGATGGTAGTAAAGCTATTAGGGTGAAATAAATTTTTATGGCACAGGCTCATCTGGCAGCCGCAGCGAAACTTTCATTCTCAGAAATACGCATGGAGTTGCTCTGGTGGTTCATGTTTTGAGTAAGCAACACATTTAGTTTTGCACAATAAACAAGAAAAAGAGTATTAGGTGTTATCAAGATACTCTAGGATGTTTTTTCGCAATTTGTTTTGTCTTTTTAGGGCCCCTAGAAAGTCATCAAGAATGTCAGAGTAATCTTCATGACTAGGATTACCTAAGGTGATGAGCTCCAACAAAAAAGTTTGAAGATAACGGCTCTGGCTACTACTCTGGCCTCTGTACCTGCTGTCTCACGATCCTCACACAAATATTAGAATCTGTCAAATGGCCAAGCCGAATGATACTCCAAAGCTTAAGGCTAGATCTAAAGCGAAAACAGCGAACAAAGTTTCCAAAAGACAGGTGAAGGCTAAGGCGAGGTCCGCAAAGGCAATGGTGGAGAAGCTGAATACGGCAAACGGGTCGGAACTAAATATTCTGAGGGAAGTGGAGGCTAAGACTGAGGAAAAGGCAGGAGCACTTAAGGGCCTGCGACACGAACAGCAGAAAGACGCTGAAAAGAAAAAGATAACAGAGGAGAAAGAAAAGGCTCTTGATAACGATTTGACCGCGCAGTTGGAAATGATCACAGGCATCAGCCTCTAGTTTTTTTTGACCTTGAAAAGACAAATAATACTTTCAAGCAGGAATCTAACTTGACGGCTGGTCCAAGCTATTGACTGAACGGCTGGACGGTTGAAGACAGTTTTACTGAGCCACTGTTATTGAGCCAGCAATGTTACCACTGATAAAGGACGCTATACATTTCCAGTCTCAACCTTAATTTACGAAATTGCAGAGTGGCACATAGATCTACCGTACTGATTTCGTCAAAAACCAAGTCTTTTATGTGGAATTAGTGGAGGGGAATCAATTTTTTACACGTTCAACAGCTCCGTTTTTGGTCACCGGATATGGCCTGCACCGTATGGATCTGGCTGCATTCAGGCACAACTATCAACCTCCACAAAGCTACTCCATAGACTTGCTGTACATTACAATTTTTTTTACAAAATTCACTTGTTTTACGGAATATACCCTGATAGGTTCCGATCTTCCAATTTGTCGCGTAAAATAGTAACCTTCTTTTCAATCGAACAGACAAGTTTATATTCAGGGGAGAGAAGTGCCTGTCCCAATCCGGTAATATGTTTACCTTTCGCTCATGCAGGTAAGGACTGTCTGTAAAAAATAACAATAAGACTGGGATCACGATAGTTTTTGGCAAAAAGCAGCCTGGAGATAGTTTTTGACCTTTGTTTTCATCTCAGAATTATCCTTGAGTAAGGTGATCCGTCTTTGGTTTGCTTTGCCTAGAACTTGCTGCTGCTAGCTGTGACTTGAAAGGACACTGACAAATCAGACTTTCAAGCACAGGTTGTAGTAGTCTCGGTAAAATGGAAAACAGACACGCCAGCGAGAAGCTGGCTGCAAAGCTGGATTGTTTCCTCGAGACAACATTCGACCTGGCTACTGAAAACACAGAACTGGTGGGAAAGCTGGTCCACCAGCATACCCTATTGACTGAGCAGGAAAGTGAGATGGAGGACTTGACAGACCAACTGGATAAGTCTACTCTGTTTGCACAGGAACTAGCAGCTTTGAATCTACGATCAGAGTTCTTTGAAGCCCAGTTGAGTCTGCTGGAAGCCCATACTGCTGTCAACTTTGCTAGGGGTCCAGATGCGTATAACGACTGGAAAGATAGGAGTCTCAATTGGAGGACCACCGAGACAACTTTGGATAACCTTGAGCTGGAGTACAGGTATCTGATGAATCAGTACAAACAATATGGAAATTTTAAGAACACAGGAGGGTCTCAGAAGTGCGAATTAGACCGTGACAGTGACGTGCACCATGAGTCCAGCTACGCAAATACCTCAGTGGACTCTGTCTTTTCAGTGGACGTCTCAACGAATACGGAAAACACCACCCATGATGTCCAAATGAGACCAATAAGGTGCAAAGGAGGCCTGAACTCGATATCGTCTGCATTGCCACAGGGTGCCATTCAAGCACTCCCGAATCAGGGTATTCTTCTACCACCATTTGATGGTGCAAGCACCCCGGCGAAAGAGATCAAACCTCAGCATCTAAAGAAATATGCCTCACTGTCGCATCTGAACAAAACTACCGGAAACAGGAAAAGATTTGAGTCGTTCTTCCCGGACGACTTTTCAACATCGTTTGAGGTAACGTTTGACGAGGATGATTGTGATTACGACAGACCACCCAATAGAGACCATAATACCGCAGAGACCAGTATCAATGCACACCAGACTCCTCTCCGCCATTTCCTCTCATATGATACTGCTTTATCGCAAAAACAGACTTTGAACTTAACTCTAGAAGATCTTAAGTTCAGCAGAAAGACGGTGGCTTCATCACCAGATTCACAGGTTTCTCTGATAAAAGATTCGCAAGATGATTTCGACAACCCGAGCGAACCCGAGGACTACGGGGAAGACGCAAAAACTTTTGATGTTCACCAGGAAATTTTGCCAGAGAAATGCCCTTTGAAAAGGTCTGCTTCATACGAAAGCGTTTTCCAGAAGGGTTTCCAGAAAGACTTCCCAACGCCGCGCGAACCTGTTCTTGACCTCAAGAAACAGACCATCAAATGGCTGGACATCTTCCACACTCCTGTATCTGGTCTTGCTGCTCAGAACACTGTTAATGCAACCATAAAATCGAGAGAGACTGCTTTCCCATTCACGCCCACATCCTCCGCTACCACCACCGCTACCACCATCACGAACCACCAAACCAGCAAGGAGCTTCTGAGTTCAGTTGTTGGATCATCGCACTCGAAAACCTCGTCGGGAATCTTCCCGTTCTTCTCACATCCTTCTACACCAGAGATTACTCAACGAATAGAAAGCGAAACTGATACTGGCCCCTCTTCCAATCCACCAGAGGCATCATCACCAGCTATACCAATACCCCACTCCAGAGACAGTCGTTCAAGCGTTCATAGCATGAGACGACCATCTCTGGCATCACGAGGTTCCTTCATGACCTCTCAACAGTATTCGCAATGGTCGATGCTGTTTGCAAAGCTGAATCCCCAGTCTATAATTCCCGGTTCAGCTTACTCCGAAGTGGGAAAACCCATTCATGGACCCAGCCTCCGGGCTACCCCAACTGTTCACCACGATTCACACTTCAAAGGAGTCAAGCGATTTGAAGACACACCAAGCACCTTTAATGGTTCCCATTCCACCATAACGATTGGTCCTAATCACTCCAAGATTGTCAGACACGGGCTTTCATCCGATCTCCACAAGCACGTCGTTGCTTCCAGAGTCAGCTACGCTGCTCTTAGAGATGCGTTAGACTCGGATTTGGCATGAAGACTCATTTTCTTGGTTTTGAAATTTGTCTTTTGTCGTTTTTTTCCCTCCATTTCGTTGTTTTTTTCCAGCTGTTTCGTCATTGCGCGCTATAATGATATCAGCCTTCTACCTACATCTTTCATAGCATTTCCCATCTCCTATTCAGTGTTAATGCAAAAAACAGTATATCATACTAATTAAACCCACCAGATCTCAATATACTCCTTAGACCAGAAGTCTCTTTTCTGAGACCCTTTAAGTTCCTTTCGATCTGGGCAACCTTCAATGATCTAGCTGCTTTAGGATTGGAAGGTTTTCCAAGAGACGTGACCGAGGCCTTTGAACCTGAAGCTGCTCTATAAGAACTTGATACTGAGACCGTCTTTGTCCCAAGAATAACATCATTTTTGGAAGAAGACATAGACGACCGAAAGCTTTGAATGCTGGATTTTCTAGATGCTGTAAGCATGCCCATTCCGAAGTCCTCGTCGTCTTCATCAAACTCCAACATCTGCGTTTCTTCATCTTCAATGGAGGTGATCTGCCTCACACTGGTCTTTGGATTCACAATGGAGTTCTGTTTCAGTTTGTGGATATCCATCTCGTCATCTGAAAAGCCATGCTGGTGACGTTCTAGCTCTCTTCTCTGCTTTAAGACAGCAGAAGAGTCTGGGTCATCATCTATTTCGTCGTCCAAGAAAGACAGTGTCTTTTGAACAAATGCTTGAGTGATCTTTCTCTTCTTCTTCATTGGCTCAGAATCAGCAACAGAGTCTTCACCTATCTGGTCGTCTTCCTTCTGCTCGGCATCGGCATCGGCATCAGCATCAGCATCATCCTCTTCGTCTTCGACCTCAGAGTGATCTTCAAGCTTGTATGCTGACTCCTCATCCAACAGCGATTCGAAAAACGCCTTTGCCTTTGAATCGTTGGCCAGTTTCGAGAGCTTGTCGTTGTTCAACAACGCCTCACGCTGCTTGTTCAATCTGGAGCGATACAAGTTTAGCACTTGTTCCTCTTCATCATCACTGAGTTCTAAATCCAAAGCCCCACCTGCAGCTCTTCTCTTTCTTAGACGACCAGTCTTGATATCCTCGAGCAGCTTCCTCACGGCATTCTCATCATTAACAATATCTTCCTTAGCAAGCAAACGTCTCACAGAAGACTCATCCATACGGAACTTTGTGGCATCATCAAGCAGAAGCTCATCTTCAGAGTCAGCCTGATCAGACAGTTCGCCATCCATACCACCCAATCCCTGCCATTCGTCTTCGGATTCTTCAGCTTCTTGCTCAAACACAGTGTTTAATCCTTTCTTCTTTAGCTCTCGTTCTCTCTTCTTCCTACGAAGCTCTTGCTTCCGTTTCAACTGCTTGATCGCCTCAGCTCTAGCTGCTGCCTGTTCCGGGTCTTCTTGCTCCTCCTCTTCCTCAGAACTATCTGAATCATCAGCAGCGGATTGTGTGTGGATCTGTGATATTGGCAGCGTGCTGGCATCCATTTGAGTCTCGGCGAAAAGGTTTTGAGATTCTAGGAGATCCGCTTTGTTATTCAGAGAATTCACTCTGACGAAAGATTGCGTTTCAAGATACTCAACCACTGGTGTGTCCTGGCTTGGTTCGAAAGCGCCCCAACTTTTTAGGTCCAGCCCAGGTTTGGCCGCAGAATCTTCTTCATCGTCGTCACCGTAGGAAACAATCGCGACCTCGTCGTTTCCATATCTGGGAGTTTCCGCACCAAAAATGTAGTCTCTGTTTGAGTGAGTCGCTGAAGAGATGTCTTCGTCATCTTCGTCATCTGTTTCAATTCTCTTGGCGCTCTTTTTGGTGGTGGTGATTACTGATTCTGCGACATCAACAGATTCTCCATCCACCACAACATCTGCTCCATCTTCATCATTATCATCGCTTCCGTCTGCTTGCCCTTCCTCTTCCTCACTATAATCAGAATCATCAGGATCGTCTTCCATCCCATCCTCCAAACGAGCCTTGCGTGACCGTTCACGCTCCTTCAACCTCTCACTGGCTGCTCTTTCCTCTTCTAGCAAATCACGAACAGCATTTTCTTGGTCTATAAGCTCATCCATATTGATATAATCGCCAGCCTTATCCTTTCTGAGCATTGCAAGCTGACGAACAGCACTGTCATTCAGGTCTCTGAGGAAGTCCTTGCCAGCCTTGTCCTTCGTATCTTTTGCCAAATTGGCTCCACCATTCTTCTTCATGAACCTGGTCTTGACATCAAGCCTTGTGACTTTGGAAGCTCTCTCTTTTAAGACAATAAGATCGTCCAGCTCTGAATCTGAATCAGAGTCAAGCACCACAACATCGCCTTTCATTCTTCTTTCGTAGTTCAACACTGGCGCTACCATCTCCTTCTTATTCTGGTATATCTTGAGGGGACTTTTCACAGGGGACGTCACAGGTGTAGTCTCAACCCCGGGCTGATGCTTAGTGGGTGAAGATGTCGGTGGTTCGGAAACGGGCTGATCAAAATCATCCAAAAAAGCCGAGACCGAAAATTTCTGATCCCGTGCCGCATTGGCAGCTGTTCTTTTGAGAAGACTGGTTATGGCAAATCCGGTGGTGTCTATTCCACCAGGCTGATCACCATCTTCGTCTTCAGAGTTAAATTCTTCGTCATTGACGAACAATGGCTCCTCTGCTTTAGCAACAGCCTGCCCCGAAATGACATTTTCCTGATTTTCCGCGTCAATTTCCTTCTGTTTCGCCAGTTTCATCTCCACCAATCTCTGAATCTTCATTTCACGTGAAATAGGCTGCTCGACTTGTTGAGTGGCCTCCAGGACTGCGTGAGTAGCAAACTGGGTGTCGAGACGGGTCTGAATGTCATCGATTTGGGACGAACCAGGACCAACACTTTGAGTCTCTTCAACTTCTAATTCAAGTTCTGGAACTATTTGAGTGTCTGCGGATTCAATTTGAGCTGTTTCGGCCCCTAGTCGTCTTTTTATTCTCTCTAGAACCTCCCGAGTGGAGGCAGAATCAAGCGCATTGTCAGCTTTGGGGGTTAACCCTGGGGCTTGGAGCTCAGTATCAGTATCAGCATCAGCATACTGCGACTCTTCTTCCAAATCTTGATCGCCATTATCACCATTGTCAATGACTCCATAGTTCGGTCCCAAGGTCATAGTCTCATACTCTTCCCCATCATCTCCGTCTTCGTCAGACTCAAATATGTGCACATTTTTACGCCGAGAGACGTCGCTTCTACGCGACACCTCTAAACTGTCTAAGAGGTCCATTTTTCACGCAAGCGATCTTGTTTGGTGACAGTTGTAGAACATGTAGCTGTCGAGGTAAACACAAAACGCGGTTCCCCTTTGAGTTGTACGCACACGCTTCTCTCAAGGCGCGTCCTAGCTTTCCTTGGAGTATCTTATGATTAGCGCACGTAAGAGTATCTTGTTTTAATTCAAGAACTACCAAAACACATAGGTTGATCCCTTGTTCATTATCTTGCTATTTGAAGTATGAGTGGAAATTTTGGATTTTGTTATTCAAAGTTACCATATAATCTATTGGTGATTGCCAACTTTCGGCCATCCCATCCTCTAAATAATAGAATACAAAACAAGATCCAAAGGTAGACCTCATTTTTCACGTGACTTAGCATATGGAACACGCACTGTCCAGTTGCATTATACCGGCCAAACAGACGTGAGGTTTAGCCAAACATCGAGGAAAGCAAAGTGCTTTGATCTACTTCTGAAGAATCCAATCATCAGACTCGCTACAAAAACAGCACAGAGTAAGTGCAGTTTGACAAATCATCCTCACTCCCTGACAGTGGGATTGGAACACGGGATTGGGCTTTTGATCCTTCTCTCAAGCTAATTACGGGAGAATTTCGAGGACGTGATACTAACGTTAACCTAGATGTCTACGCAAGCTCTCACCACACCATCCAAATCGCTGCTCAATGACAAGGTAAGTGGAAAAATTAGCAACGTTGAATTCAATAATGATGCTTTTTTGCAGCTCTTGAAGCACATTTTGACTAACATCTTCAGTGGGACGTTGTGTTGTCCAACACGATCGTCAAGACCGGTCTCGGGTTCTGCGGAGGTGTCATTTTGAGCGCACTTCTCAAGAGACGTACCTTCCCTGTTTGGCTGGGAATCGGATTTGGTCTCGGAAGAGGTTATTCTGAGGGTGATGCTATATTCAGATCGTCTGCTGGATTGAGAGAAATCAAGGCATAGAGAGGGGGAAAGAGAGTACATAAACTCAGACTAGATGATCGCATTGTGATGACCGAAGGGAAAACAAAAGTAGGAATGTAGAGAGAGAGAAATAAGAGTAGTAACAGAAAAGAGCTGAGAACGGGGCAAACACTGGCAAATAAAAAACAGATTGAAAAGCCAAGAGATCAATGAAATTTCACAGAGTGCCAACAAAGTAGCTGGTGGCAGATCTGAATCAAAGGCCGCGGGCAATTGCAATTGTGTTGGCGTTATTTGCATTTTTGATCATCAAATATCAAATATCAAGTATCTGTAACTATCATGCAAATCAATTGTCAATTTACTGTCATTTTTCATCGTCAATCATTACAAATACGGTAAATGTCTGAACCGCATTATTGTACTATCACCTAACAGCTATCCTTTGTGATGTAAATCATTAACGATAGTATCAGGCCTTAGCAAATCCCGGGATCGTCTCAATGGCAACAGACCAGATGTTTTTACGTCTGTCTGTCCGACCGCATGCGCCTTCATTGTACGAATTACGGGGGAGGGGGGTAGCCAGATGCAGCCGACTGTGGAGCCCAAGGATGGCTTCGGTTGAAATGCGCATGGGCATGTTTATACAAAATAGCGTTGCTGGTCAATTCATGGGGAAATGCGAATATAAGCAGTGATAATCGAGGAAAACGTCATAATTAGCTGAAATTACTGGAAACCCGGTATTTCAGGTTCGCAATCCGAAAGTATATCGTGCTTTTACCCGAGACCACCTTAACAGCGAGGGGGAGTATATCTTTCTGCATTTATGCCCCGATCTAGCAATTTTATAGTCCATTCCCAGAAAACCTGCGAATATGCCCCCGTGTTTTATTAAAAGTGCCAGATAAGCAGAAAGTAAACAAGCTACCCACGAAAGTTTATGACTTCTAAGCCATTTCTGCATCGAGATGGACGATTAGGCTTTCCCGAGCCATACAGCCTGCATTGCTCTGATGATCACGATATAGCTGTACCCGTTGAAATGATCCCCATTTAGCAAATGAACTGCTTCCAAGGAAGCGGCTCGTGTTATAATGCCAAAGCCCAGACGAGACCATCGGCCCGAAGAGAACGATGCAGTAGAACGTCTAGTTTAGACACCCATTACTGGACAGCTTGAAATAATTTCGGCTTGCACTTCCTCGAACAATGCAGATCGTGCAAAAAGCCCCTTAGACGAGACGCATTATGCATCCGGCCAAAGGCTCGCGGAAACCGAGTTGGAGTCATCGGCAAAGAGTAATTTGGGCCCTGTATAGTTGCTTGCACCCAAACGGGAGTTTTGAAGAGAGTCGCACATGGGACGGCTGCACCTTGGACCGAAAGTGCGTTTGGCGGCTATGCTGAGGACACCTCAAAGGGCGTGTGAGCACCATCTTTGGTAGGCCTTCGGAAGGATCCAAATTAGCGTAGAATGGGCGAATTAAGGAATAAATTTAACGATAGTAGAGGCATAGATCAGGAGTAGACCTCCCAGTGAACATAACAAAACCTTAAAGTCGGAGGTTTCGATGCGTGAAGTCAGAATGCGTGGAGTAAAGATGACTCTACAAAGGGTCGGGCCAAGAGGGCCTAGAACTCGATCCGAACGGCTGCCCGGTCGCAGGAAGATAGGTCGTGTGCAGCCAGCTGAAAACCGTTCGGCTCCGTCGTCCATTAGTCAAGACTCCGAGTTTTGAAAAACGAAAACTCGATGCCCACAGACGGCCACGGGAACGGGACACATGGAAAATAAGTTTCCAGTTCCCCTGACATTGTAATTGTAAAATTCCTCGGCTTGATCGAAAAGACCTGGTGAAGAAGCCGCTTACCAGCGGAGAAAAAACCTCGAAAAAAAGAAAAAATACGAATCTGCAAAGACTTCCCGATTGGGATATTGGATGAACCACTACCATCTTCTGCTGCGATGCCAAATCGATTTTTCACAGGACGAAAAAGTCCCCCCGATCTAACCTCCAGGACTTTGGTTTACAAGATTACGGTTCTCCGTTGGGGTTTTTTTCTCCTTTTGTTTCGTTCTTCTTCCCCCCAACTTGTTTTCTTTTGTTTTTTGGGTATATATCATCGAGATTGTGTCTCCCTTCCCGTGTCATTGTCGTTTGTCATCTCATCTTCCATCTCATCACTCATACTGGGCTTAGTTCAAAGAGCCACCCAATTATAGTACACACAACTCCAGTTCTACAACATCTCAGAAAGATATTTGATTTTCAATTCGTTTGTTTCAATATCACCAGCACTTTCACATCAGTATACCATCTTGTTATATTTCTCATAGCCGCACAAGACATGCAAACATGACGTTAAAACGGTCTCTATCTACCATGGTCAAGTCTCTGAATAATAAGACAAAAACCAAAACAAAATTACACAAGCCAAAAGAGGATGACTCCAGTTCAATATCTACCAGATCTGATGAATTCTCGTTGCAATCATCACAGATCTCGACCGCCAGTGGGTCCTACATGCAATCTCAATCACAGACACAGTCACTAGATCAGGACTATTCGCTGCTAGAGGTGGACGAAACACCTGTGGAGATTCAGGATTTGTTGCCACCAATCCCGCAGGATGCGCCCTGCAATCCAGAGGAACTTACGCCGGACGTGATACCCTCGGGAAACCTGACGCCACAATCGAGTGCGCTTCACGAACGCCTCAAGTCTGTGGATTCGTCTGTTTTGGATTTGGACGAGGAACTGGAATCACAGATACAGTTGCATAGAATAGGGAAGCCTAATCTCCAGCTGAACTTGCAAATGGCACAGTATGCTCCAAGATCTGGATCCGTGTCGAGTCAATCACAGCCTGCCACAGGACTAACAACTCCTGCGCACGAAGACGATCTTGCCGATGCCATGGCGATCAGCATTTTGGAGAGGGTGAAGGGCGAGAAGGTTCCTGAGGGGAGAATGGATGGCTGGGCAATATGAGCTTCCTGAGCTGAGCTCAAACCCCTCTCTCGCCTTCGTCCGCTCCCCTTCCGCAAACCCTCGCTACTTTTCACAACTATCACCGGATCTGCGATTCGGATGCTACAGGCCATATCACAGACATTTGGCCTCGAGGTGTTCACCTCAAGTTCAAGATACCCTCTGCTGTTTCTACTGTTGCTCTCGCCTTTTTACTTGCTCCAATAGACGACCTAATGATCTGCAATACAGAATGACATCGTAGTTAGAATTACACCGAAACCCAACATACGCCCATCTTGGTATTGGTATTAGAGTTAACGTTTCGATGTTAACATGATATTTTATTATTTCGGACTGCACATCCTTCTTCAAGCAGATCAATGTGTCTGCCTGCACTAGAATGTCTTGAAATTACTTGAGAAAGCTTCTCAGGAATTTCACTGGCCAAGACTAGCAACACCAATCCGTACGTCCGAAGACCGAAACTGGCCAGCTTTTTTTTTAAATCCACATGATTAATGTTCAATGTATAATATATTTTGCCCCCCAATTTTTTGATCTCAAATTTCACCAAGGATCATCCTCTGATCTCAACTTTGGCCGTCCATATGCACTAGCCGAGTTCCGAGTCATTACCGCTTTGGGTAAAGTGGATACCGCAGCTCCCCCCGTCTAATTCGTTAAAGTTGACTGGCTCCAACACACCAAGTTTCCATGGTGATCCTTGAAACCAAAGTATTGTCAATTTTGTTGAGAGATTTTACCCGGGTGTTTTAAAAAGCTTATTGCCACCTGGCTTTGATCTAATGTTGGTGTCTATTCAATCAGCCTAATGCCAACCGTAGACGCCGGTAGTTTTGCTTTTACCCTGGAACAATGCACAATAACTAAAGGTTCGGCTATTATCTTAAAACGGCCAAAATTTCAGTTGGAACGCCCGTCGAGTGCAACTTTTACCGTAACCCAAATGGGACGAGCAATTTAAGTCAGCCAATCAAAGACCGCAGAGGGTGCATGTGTAATTTGCATGGGCACAAGCATATTTGTTTAGTGCACGTAACGCTAAAACAATCACGTGATCTAAGGGCTCCGGTGTATGCTCTCGGCGTAGAACCGCATGTTCTACGAACCGGTCTTTGAAGCCGGCTCTTGCTTCTTTTGTTCTACGGAAGGCCGGGGTTCGTGTCAATCTGTATTCGTATTCGTATTCGTTACCTCGTCACTTGCGTATCTCACTTCCCGTATTCCCGTAAAATCGCATCAACCTCCTGGTTCCCGCTCTCGCTCTCTCCATCCTTACTCATGCGATAAAGACTCATAATCCATGACAAAACACCTAGCGTATTGTTCACAAAGTTCGGCACATCCAAACCCATCACCTCAATCACACAGAAAGCCAGTTCATTTAGGTTTCCAATGATTTCCAACACGATCTGTAGCTTTTCAGCCTCGATTTTCAGCAGTTTCATCTCTGAGTCGTACGTAACTGATCCCAGAATGATACCATTTGCGGAGTCACCACCGCTCAGCGCACGTAGCTGATTGACTTCGGACTTTACTTGGACCTCGGCCTTAGATACTCGGTAGTACCGTATGGCTAAGTTTTTCATGGTGAGCAGAATGATTACCATCCACACTTTGGAGGTCTGAACAATAACCTTATTCACCAATCGAAAAGCCTTGGAGTCTTTCAGTCGTAGCATCCGTGATAGGAAGTAGAAATTGTCCAAGACAGAGATCGCAGACTCCAAATTATCCAGCACATATGTTTCTGCACGCGTGTATTTCGCCAATAACTCGTCAACAGTAGTGTGCTCGCCATCTCTTAATAATGGCGACGGTCTGGCAAAACCTTGTGACTCTTTCTGGGAAATTTTCGGCGACACTGCTGTGAGAGAAGACGATGCTCCTGATGAATGAGTGCTTGCTGTCCCAGCTAAAAAACGCTGGAGTCGCGTCAAGCTTTTAGATTGCGACAAAAAACTCTTTGACGACCTCACAAGACTCGACACAAACATTAATTGAGCTAGGCGGTCCAGATTCTGGTTTCGCGGCGTCTGCGCAAGCATCAACGCAAGCGCGTTGGAGTTGTGTAGTATCCTCGGACCCACCTCATTCGCTTTCACGGATTTCAACAACCGTTTCAGTCGCTCAGCATCTAGTGAGCTCTCCATCGGAATACCTAAGACTTTCAAGTTTGAAATAGTTGAGAAAATGTAATAAAGTAAGAGAGTTCAAGAGAAGGCTTGAGAGGCTTTACCCCGTCTGATATCAGGCTATCAAGCTGCCAAATACACGCGGTTTAGTGAAGTCTGCCATTCCACTATGGTTCACTGATATTGTCTTTATCTGCCACTCATCTCATGGTTCAGCAAATGCAACCGTCTTAGGTTCCTGCCTTGTTTACATTTGTACATGGAGAACACGCAACTTCATTTTAGTCGTTTAGAGTTTAAAGCTGTTCAAAGTAGCAATATGACACAAACAGAGGTTGATAACTTTACTGGACCTGTCAACTTTGATCCGAAGTCTGAGTATGATGAGAGACTACAGCTAGTGCTGGACACGGCTGTCAACGGTGTTAAGAACATATACATCCCGCACGATCTGGATCCGCGGGATGTTGAGCCGTTTTTAGAAACAGCAAACGCATATCAGAAGAAGCTGGCGTTTCAGTATCTAGCCATGGACTCCAAGTGGGCGTTTTTCAAGTTTCTAAGAGAACAGGCACCTGAGACCACAGACTTTGAGGAGGTGGAGAGGTCGCGTTTGCAATTTGAAGAAAGACGTTTGGAATACGAACAGAGATTGACTGTGATCGAACACCAGAGAGAAGATGCAATTAATTGTGGAAAGGATCTGGTTCAAAGACTGGCTTCTGTGGAACGTGAAGCGTTGGAGAATGCGAGACTTAACGAGGAATTTCGTGGTTTGGAGGAAGAGGTGAGCAAACTCCAAAAGGAGGCATCTCTGGAAATTGTAGATGATGATACCCTATTTGATATCATGGGACAGGTTAATGATATCCCGGAAGGAGCAGACTTATCAGCCATGGCCAAGTCGGCCGAGGATCTGAAGAGACTAACTGAGAAGAGAGAATCGCAGATACGCGAGCTTCAGGGTACTATAAACACTTCGAAAGAACAAATTTTGACAGTCAAGACTAACCTGGACTCTAAACAAGATCTTGTGAACAAATTGGAGCTGGAACAGCAGCAGCTAAAGAAGGAGCTGGAGGAGAAGCTACAGAATCGCGAGAAGATGATAAGTAATGCGACACCTGATAATGCTGACGAAGACGACGACACTAACAGACAGCGGAAAGCGCGCAAGCTGGAGACTACCGCCGAGTGGTACAACACAATGTACAACTTCTGGACACGGATATCGGGTGTGGAAGACGTTATTGCCGAGAAGGATGCTCAGGGAATGTTGAGAGTCGAGGTCAAATACGCCAAATATCCAGACCATCCGATCATCTATTTTTTGAACAAAGCATACAAAATCCAGAAGGTTGAAGGATATTCTGGAGCAAGCCTCTCCAAATGGGTAGCATCTAGTCAGAGCCATTCCGGACTGGACGGTCTGAGCTATGTTTCTAGAAGGATAATGTATGAAGACGATGACGACGATCTAAGGATGCGAGATGAATGATGCGATTTTGGGTATGCCATATGGGCCGGTATCAGAAGTGGAGAATTTGTATGTTTCAATCGACAAGCTCACTCGGTTTCTCCATTGTGGAACTTCTTCTGTAGAAAGGCACCCATGCTTCCAAGATATCCTTCATGTTTCAGGAAATACGCTCGTTTGGTGCCGTTCGACCAGAAGTTGATTGCATAACTCAACGTGTGTATCGTCTGGGCGTGTCCGCTGATATAGGAGCCTGCAAAGTAGATCTTCTTCAGGTTGTATCTCTGTGCCTGGAGGTATGAGATCTGGCCTATGTTGTTGGAGACGGCGTAAAGAAGTGATCTTGAGATGTCTTCCTCTCTGAACTGGGCTATTCTCGCGAGTCTTGCGTCTGCATTGTTGTGCTGTTGATGTTGCTGAGATTCTATTGCTGGGTCTTCCTCGTTGAACACCTTTTTGAACACCTTTCCAAAGGAAGATGCAATATGATTATCCTTTAGCCCTATCTTGTTGTGAGAGCCCATTCCATAAATATCACCAACCAGCAGATCCACCGTCTCGTTATCTCCTTTCTCGGCCATGCTCAACATCTCGTCAAAGTCATTCGCAGATGTCAAAAGCGACAGCAATCCCCACAGAGTGCCTCCACCCAGTGATGAACCTCCAACACGTACAAAGTTCTCTGGACCTGGCCCCGTGACCTTTATCATGGAGCAGCCACTGCCTATATTCACCAGAAGATACGGATATATGGACTCCTTATCGGCATCTGGATCCAAATTCTCATTGAGAAATACCTCGGGATCGCTGGAGTCATACACAAAAATCTCGTTGGGAATCTCTGTGATGAAAAAGTCAAGCCCCACTATGAGACAATGCAGCTCGTCTTCTTTCTGTATACGACACTTAAGTCTCATCCGCAATTGTTGATTGAATTTGAAAGCACCACCCCCGGTGGCCACAATCACAACTTTATCCGATTCGGCTCCTTCTGGGACCAAGTCCGGGTCGTAGTCGTAATGTTTCACAAGAACACTCTTGATAAAGCCTATCAGCTCGTCTATCCTAGACGAGTCCACCTTGTAGAAGTTGAGTCTACCTCCGCCATTTGCCCCGTCTTTTGTGAAATATACGAATTTAGACAAAGAACCACCAATATCTAAAGAAACGTGATTCACGGGCTCGTTGTGATATGGTAGAGCTATGTCTTTTGTCTCGGGAACCTCGTCTTTGGTATGGGCTTTGGCATTACCATCGTCAACATGTGCCCCGGTCACATTAAGCGTTGTAGCATCCACACTATGGTTGTTGCGATATATGGACTCTCTAGATATGGGCGACTGAGTCTGTGATCGCGACTTGTCTCCCATTGTGTTGTGATGTTGGGTGAGACTTTGAGACCAGAGTGTGTGATAAAACAGGTAATCCTCGCGGAGCGTTTCGTGAATAAAAGTTAGCTTGGTTGCAACCTCTTAGCACCAGCTTGTTTGCCCAGACACTTGCAATATCAATGGTCTATTAGATGGTAGAAATTGCCACCTGTTCAGCTGGAAGTCGTTCAGGCTTTACACGTTGGATGGATTTTTTTTCGTTGCGCTCTCTTAACTCATCGGACCGCTTAGATTAGCACTAATTGTCATGACTTGCTCCTTCTGCCGAGTTCATTGGACGATAGACGATGGAAATTTCTCTGAGTCGTAATAAACTCGTTTATAATTGCTGGTTGAAAAAAGATTTTCTGAATGATTTAGAATTAAACAATTGAATAATCCAATGACTTTAAGTTGTTAAGAAAATGCATGACAATTTATCAAATTACGTGAGATTCCCAGAATTTTCTTGTTTCCCCACAACGCGATTTATGGCTTGTTGTCCAAAAACAACAACGTCACCCCATTTCCTTTTTTTTTCTTTCTTTTAAAGTTTTGATTGGTTTCACGAATTGTCGATGATTATTGTTTGTTTGTTTACTTGCGTAATAGTCTCTGTTATACTTTGACTGATCAATGGTCATCATCATTTATCAATAGCCACAAGTGTAGCTGGGCTTCTGGAACAATTTCAGCTGCACGACAGGCATTTTGTGGCTTCTGGAATTCCACGTATATAAAGTCTCGGTGTGGGCTCTTTCTTCAGCTGAGATGAATTTTGAATAGTGGTGACTTTATTAACTTCAATGTCCAGACAGATTTCAGACCAAGACTTGAGCGAATGGCAACGCCAGATTGGCGACGATGTTGCTATCAGCAAGCTCTCCCTGCCGGGCACGCACAACAGTGCGGCTAGTCATCTTTCACGTGAGTATATGGGAGATCGATTCCAATGATTGAAGACCATTTATGGTTGCTGTATGTGGTTAATTACTAACATTTGACCAGTCTTCTCCGTGAAGTGCCAGGGTGCCCCAATCACGGAGCAATTGAACCACGGAGTTCGGTTCCTGGATATCCGCGTTTCTACTCCTTTTTTCAACGATCCGAAGGGCTGGTTTGGAAAGAACAAGAAAGATTTGCAAGTCATCCATGGTCAATTTCCTGTGAAACTGCCTACGCCTGTCAAGCTTCACGGGGTACTCGACGAGGTGTATGGGTTTCTTGAAAAACACCCATCCGAGTCGGTTATCGTTTCCATCAAGTCCGAGGGTCGTGACAAATGGGAGGGCCAGGACTTCCCCAATCTAATCTGGGACGAGTATGTTTCGCCAAAACAGGACAAATGGTACCTCAGCCCTTCTATCCCACGTATGGGCGAGTGCCGTGGAAAGGTCATTTTGTTCCGTAGATTCGGCGTGGACGACTCCAAGAAGAACTCTTACGGCATTGACGCGTCATGGTGGCAATACAATACCACAATGGACGATCGTGGCAACTACGTGGTGCAGGATTGGTGTGAGGTAATGAAGAAGGATGACATCAACACGAAGAGCCAATACGTGAAGGACCATCTTTCCCGTGCAATTGAGTACAACTCCACAGATAGCCAGAACCCTAAGCTTTACGTCAATTTTTGCTCTGGAGCGAACTTTTTCGACCCTGATTGCTGGCCAAAAAAGGTTGCGAGTGGGTTGACCTCATTGAAGATCGAAGATAACTACGGAAAGGGCTGTGGAATCGTGGTTCTCGACTACATTGAAAGGGAAAACTGGAAGGAGGTAAAGACACTTGTCTCAACCAACTACTAGATTTCTGTTTGCTGGACGTTCTTATAGTCAATGTGTTTTGTAATTTTAGTGTTTAATTAGTTAAGCGGTTCAGAGCCCTGTAATTGATAAGGCCCTAAAGTTCTAGTCGGGGTCCACTACCTTCACCCGCTACCCAGTGAGTCCAACTTGATCGCGGGGTTGTTGTTGTCCATTACTACTGCACTCATTGAGGACTAAATCAGTTTCTTAGATTGGAGGCACTTAGCTAAATCGTCAATGGTTGGAATAGAAATAGATAGCTTTGAGCAGCTGCGTCAGGTGGACCTATTCGGTGCCTTGACAAAGACGTTTGCCGATGCTGAGTCTTCAAACAACCTTGTGTTTGTGAAGTCGAACAGTGAGCTCATCAGGGATGAACAAACTGGAATGATGGTAAGTGGCAATAGCTAATCATGTATTCTTATATTTTGGCAAATTCGGCTCATTAACACTTCTTTTAGTGCGAGTTGAAGATCGTGCAGGGTTTGGCCTCAAGGCCGATCAACAGACCAAGCGATCCCACTTCTTCCGCGGACGGAGCACAGAGAGAGAAAAAAGAGGAATCCAAGGAAGAAAAAGAGGAGAAACTGGCTCAGGTTCAGAGCAAAAATCCGTTCTTGTTACCAGAACCAGAATTGACTGTTAGTGATGATCTCTTGAAGGATTACAGATTGATTCTGAACAAGTATCCAAACAGCCTGGACCATTTTCTGATGGTAACCCGCAAGTTCGTACCTCAAGATACTTTACTTTCACCACTGGAACTTCAGCTTATGTATGGAATTCTGAAGAACCTGAACGATGCCAAAAACGGGGCCCGTTTCTTTGGCTTCTTCAATTCCGGACCCCAGAGTGGTTATTCGCAATATCACAAACATATGCAATTCATGAGAATACCTGACAACTTTCCAGTGTTTCCGGACTCAGTGGTCAATGGAGTTGAAGCGTTTTTGCCTGGAGATCTTGCCCATCAGAAACAGCCGATGAAGAACAACGACCTTTCTTTCCAGCATCTGATTCTGCCTCTGCCTTCTAAGTTCGATGATGACGAAGCATGTGAAGACTGGTTGTCCATGGCTTATATGGCACTTGTTCGCCGTGCAATGAACATATTCAAGGATTCAGACCTGGAATTTGAAAAGATTTCGTACAACTTCCTGATCACCGACAGATGGATGATGCTGGTTCCACGGAGGTTTGCACATCACGGCGTCATTTGGATCAACTCGCTTGGATTTTTGGGATTGTTTTCAACCAAAAATGAGGAGACCAAGCAAGTCATTTTGGATCTAGGATTCTCAACAATACTGAAGGAGGTGGGGTTTCCTAACGATGGTCAGGAACACCAGCCTGGTCCCAACGAGGCCTATTAAAAAGGTATGTGTGTTCTGACAGAAAGACTATAAGTGTGCTGCAAGTTTCTATAGATGAAATGGCAGTGTTAAGAAGGCAGGAACGTATATACAATGGCCGCTGGAAATAGTCATCCCAAGGCCTACTTCAAGAACTGCTAGAAGCACTCACTCTACACACTAAACATCGCCTTCATACGTCTTCTACAGTATCGGTTTGATTGACAATAATCTTTATGTTCGTCTTGATCGTTGTAATAAATGCTTCTGTACAGTTATTGTGACCTGCTTCGCAGCCCACTCGGCACCCCCCTCCAGTATAGAACTCGCTTGTTTCTTGAGCCTGAGCCTAGGCCTTCTGGAAAACAGCGTTGTCCAGCTCCTCCTTCTCTTGAGCCTCAAACTCGGCCTGCAGGATGTATGGGGTCAAATAGGCATCGTCCTCCTCTGGCTTAACCGACTTGGCAGCCGAAAGAACGTGGTGCGACAGCGACAACTGGTGAGCAGTCAGAATTCTGTAGTTTCTGGCATAACTCTCAGAAGCAGGCAATCTCGAGATCGCCTTTTGCATAACTGGAGTCTCTTCGATGAGGATATCGTCGAGTCTGGATGGATGGTTAGTAGCAGCTACTGGATGTGTTGAGACGAAGACAACCACGTCCGGTTTTATCACATCAAAATACGCTCCCAATACGGTTAAACAGTCCCGTTTAACCCAGATAGTTTATTCAGCGCTTCAGATGAAAGTCACACAAAAATTACTCACTTCAACCCCATCTGTCTGTAACCAGAGTAGGAGGTAAAGATCTTAGCAGCTGGACTGAAGATCTTGATCAAAAATGGGTTCTTGGTGATGGTGGCAGCAGCCTTTGCAACAGATGTCAAACTAGCCATTGTGTCAAATTTGATTGAAGATCTGTGTTGGTGTGGAGGTTTGAAAGTCCAATTGGTGAACTGTCTCGGATTTGAGTGATGTTGAATGATTCTTCTTTCATTGGATGGGTTTCTGGTTATGAGCCGTTGGTGCACGACCTTGCAAAAACGTACAACACTCAAAGTAGTTCCAACTCAATAAGTTGCCGCACAGAATGCTTCATAATATCCGGTTAATGTAAGTCGGGAGGACATAAATCTTACTTCGTTTGCGTCGGAAAATATTTTTAAGCCGTTACGCATTGACTGCTCACTTTGAAGGTATTGATTATCGACGTAAATGTCCGATTCGAGATAGGGATATATTTCAGCGGGGCGACAAAAGCTGCCAGACTAACACAGCGTTTTCTAACACCAGCATTGATACCTTACACAGATTCCGAAAAATGTAACAAAAAAGCATGAAAAATGGTGAACCGTTCCTCCCATTAATGAATAAAAAACCACCTCATCGGAATTGGCGAAGCGGCAGCAGAAAAGTAATAAAGCCAACTGGAATTCTCTGTGTCATTGTAAAGATGGATGGAATGCTGGCCTGATACATATAGTGGTGTCTCGGCTCCTTTGCCGAGGAAATAATAATGGTAATAAAAAATCGTCCCTTTTTAGATCATTTGGAATCATTACTCTCGCGTCTTTTTCTCATCCACCCGAACAGCCTTGAGGGCTTAGAGAGGGGTGGAACTTGTAAAAGCTCAGTTTTCTGCAGGGATCCGTTGGACTCAGCCACGTTCTTGGTCACCATTGGACCTGGCTCGCCAAAAATAAGATCATCATCGTTGTGAATTATTGTGGTATCATCATTTCTCAGTGTGGTGTCCATTCCAGTGGATTCAGGTGAAATATCGCCCATGAGTTCGTTGTATATTATGGAGTTCTTGGACTTGTGAGTCTTCGAGGAAGAGTTCCGCCTATGAAACCTGCTCGACAGCGAGTTGAACAGCGAGTTGCTTTTCTTGTGCTCACGCTTGGAAGCTACCGTAGATGCATTTCCTGCAACTGTAGACTTCTTAACTGGTGATCTCGACCTGGAGATTGAGAGTCTAGAGGAAGAATGCGAATGTCCTGCCGACTGAGATGCCGATTGACTAGACGACTGCGAGAAGGAACCCAGAGATTGGGAGTAACCGTGGTCACGATGAAACCCTTTAGGGATATCGTAAGGAACACTTTCGTACTGGAAAGGGCTCACTGAGGTCTTGAGACCCGACCCGAACCGCACGGAGTTTCTCACTGGCGATCTCGAGTTGGAGTTGGAGTTCGCACCAAGAGACGAAGGAGGAGGCATCAGACTCTTTCCCTGCTGTAAAGATCTAGAAGAACGCAGAAACAGGTTTTCCTTGTTGTTGTTGCACGAATCTAGACTCGAACGCTTCAGACTGTTTGGGGTAGACGAAGACAGCTGGTTGTTGTAGTAAGACTGGTATCTCACCTTCCCACGAAGCGAGTTGATGCTCGGGGTATTGATGGAAGAGACACCGGAAATCCTAGGGTTCTGCTGCTGTTGCTGCTGTTGAAGACTGGAGTTATTTGAGTTCAAAGACTGGTTGGAAGAGTTGTCCAGAGTCAATTTGCAATTAGAAGCCAAAGACGAGGAATCGCTCTGGCCAAACAACCGAAGTTCATCCTCATCTTCCTCTTCAATGTCCTCCACAATTGGATTCTCAGTTCTCTGGGGCGAGCCCAAGGTAAAACGCTTATCAGAACTGGGAGGATTGAAGAAGTTCTCCAGCTCGGGTGCACTGCCTGTCCGCTTGTGCTTGATCGTATTTGCGGTCTTCAGGTTCAAGATGTCATCTAGGTTGATCACAGCATCTGGGATATTGGTGAACCTGTCGATTTGCGCCTCCTCAGTCACAAAGAAGCGCGTTGGAGGCGACGCCGGAGTTGCCGGAGTAGTCAGAACAGGTGGAGCAAATGCCTTCAATTCGGAACAATCTGGAGTCAGGATTTGCACTATTGGCAAGTCAGTGTTCTCAATCGACTGAGAATCAAAAGGCCTGAGCGGGCTGGAAGTGACAGAGCTGGGAACCGAGCGAGACATCAAAGATGACTGGTTGGACCTGGAAGACCCGTTGACGGATAAGCTGTTGGAGCTATTGTTCCCCAGTTGCTGTTGAGGGGGCATGAAAAAGCTCACATCAAAATCACCACTAATGGCAGAAGACCTCTTGTGAAAATGGCCTCTTCTAGGAGCCTGTGTTGTTGTGGTAGCGCTCATGGTTCGTGGTCTAAGCCTTCTTCTGGAGGGCTATTTCCGTAGCAAGGTGAGAAAAACGAATAGCAAAAAATAGCAATTCGACGGGACAGATATGGAAAACGGGCTTCAAGTATCAAACTCGAAATCCCCTAAACTTGTTCTTCAGTTGGAAACACCAGCAACCAACGACCAAAAACCAACAACCAACAAGCCTGTTCGGTATGTAAATGAGTGACTAAAACCAATAAAAGCTTTCAATAACAAAAGAGAACCCTGAAATATTTTTCAAACACAGATCCAAAAGAACAAAACCAAACGCTTATTCAAGTCAGGGGGCTTGACTCAGAATGGTGGTGAGAATGTTGGACGTGTCACCTAGTTGGGGCTACCTTGTGTACGTCTCTCTCTCAGACAAAAAAAATGCAAACGAGTGACTGTTTCGAGCGAGACCAAAAACAAGTAATTTGGTCAAGCAGAAAACGTTTCAAGCACCAGAAATTCCCACCGGCTTGATAAGAAGTTGAGGGGCAGAGTTTAGTTTTAAATAGAGAAGACTGAAAGGAAGAAAATTTTGGGAACAGACGGATTTCTCAAGTCGCACCTCGGGTCTTTGAGACGCCTACCGAAAACGAGAAAGGCTTTTATGGTTTGGGGAGTCTGTATAAGCCGGATGTTTGCGGGACCCGGACACGGCAGAGTAAAATCCTGTTGAAAGGGGTATAGCCTCAAAACAGACATCTGCATGACGCACTCGAACTGAAAAAAAGCTTCCATGGCGCTTTTTGAAGGGTCAGAGACAAGAAGGTAGTGGATGGTAAGTGAGAGGGCTTAAGTTTTCTACTTTGTTTCACACAATAAAGCAGCGGCTTTGTTTATAATGAGTTCTACCTTTTGTGATTATCTTCAAAGATATGTCTGGAAATTCAGGAGTGTCTTATATTGTCATTCCACACAACCTCAGAGAGTGTCCAGGCGATGCGGACCTCGCAGCACCTGGCAGCACCCAGTGAAAAAATCCCGAACATACGGGGATCAGATTGAATTCGTTATTGAGACATGCATGCCCTGCTAAAACTGAACGAAAACTTGATAATAAGTGATGCTTATCTCTAAGGCCCACCGTAGGACCGCCGGATCAGCGTTATCTACAGTTGTTGGTGCGCATGCTTAGCTTTTAGGCCTTACTGCATGATTTTTTGCGAGATTGAGATTCATGAGTTTCGTTTGAGCCCAGAAGTCTGAGCAGTCGCACTGTGTCAGATGAACCAAAGTTACTGCGAGGGCTGTACGGTGGTGGTGTCTAGTGCAGTGCTGTTACTTACAAGTGGTCTGGAACATAGTATATATTGTAATCTTTTTGTTTCTAGCGGAAAAAAGACTCCTTGATTATCCAAACCGACTTACGAGCGTGCCTTCCCATGTGCCTTCACTAGTCTGCAAACCATCTAATTTGTCTTGCCGATGCCGATGGACCAACCAGTTTTCTGCTTTTTATTGGTTGCAGGAGTCTGTACCGTGCTCAACTAGTTCTCTAACGGGCATATCCTGGAGATCAGTTCGCCTCACTGGAGTGGTGGTTTGCGCACCGTGTCATAGTCCACGGATGAGGCGTGGTCTAGAATGTGACGGCACAGGATATTCCTATTTGTGACTGACTGGGATTTCCTACGTCAAGTCTTCTAGGTCCTCTTGACAGCATGGCGTTATCATCGCGGTAGCCTCGAGATACTTTTCACAGCAGGACAGGAAAAGCAATGAATTGTTCATACAGCATGATTACATGCTTGATGGCACGTCTGGTGGCATACCCTTACACAAGTCTGATGACATGCGTTCCGGAGAACCGGGGATCAATTCTCCTACTGATATACTTTCTCTTCCGCACCACATAGGTACTATTTAGCGTCCGATTCCTGTTTTCGCTTACGTCTGGCAAGGACGGGAATTTGGACATGGAGTTAGCCTGAAATGATTTGTTTGTTGCCTTCTGTGGGGGCGATTATACGCCAGTTTCTTTTTCGGGGTCCACTGATGCATCTCTGTAAATTTTCCTATTCTGGACAGATGAGTGGTTTTTACATCAGTCGGGCTACCATTCCATCCGAGATTCCCAGAGGGGTCCCGACTCACGTCATCTCATGGTGGCACTGAATAATATGAATAATAAACTCATTGCTGAAATGCAGCCGGGTGAGTTGTAAGGGGTTTCCAAGTAGTATGGGACGACAAGCCCCGGCTCAGTCCATGTTGTTGTTTTACGACCATGTTATTTTACAACCATGCTATGAAACGATCATCACGGTTTGACTAGGTTGAGTTGCAACAGTCGCCGTACGACAGCTGTTTTGTAGACCGAAGGCAAACTTTAAATACCGTTTAGACACACTGTTGCTTCCCATGGGTACTAAACAAGCCGCATCAACTCCTTTTGTACCGGCCGGATGCGGTCACTCAACCGGCGTTTCGGGCCAGTTTCGGTTTGACTTCGGCTCATTTCCCCTCGTTACCAGGAGGAGATAGCGTAAATGATGAAAGCTGAAAAGACCCGCTACAAGCAGTGGTGTATCAGCCTACGGCACAGATTGTCTTTTAAAAGATCAAAAATGGATTTGAAAGTTGCTGGAATACTCAACGCATGAATCAGATAGATGCGGTCTCCTCATCAAGTTTGGTAACATCGAAGGATGCGAAATGTCTCGCAGAAACTCCACGCTCGAATAAAATGTCAATCTCCTGGAAAGACTTATTTGCAGTTTCTGGTAGTCTGAAGTACGTCCACACGGTGAGGATGAAGCTGAGACCGCCAAATAGAAAACCAGTTTTGCCTCTCCATCCATCTGCGAACATGTATGGAAGACCAGCACCAAAAGCAATGCCGCATAATGACGAAGAAGCGAGACTCAAGGCGATAACACGACTCTTCAAACGAGTAGATGGTATTTCACCCAGGATTACGAAAGTGAGAGGGCCAATGGTGATCTGGTAAATGGCCTGCCAGAAAACCATCATAACGGCCTCACCCCATCTAAGTCCACTATCTTTGAGGTAGTTTGGTGCCGAGTCCAATCCACCCATTATGATGAGAACTACACCTAGACCTGCACAACCGAACAGGAATATTGGACGTCTTCCGACGTACCTCATGAGGGGCCACGAGAGCAGCGTCATGGTGAAACCAATGGCATTGACACCAACAGCTAGGTCAAAGGCATTCTTAGTAGTGAGACCAGCCAGTTCGAAAAAGTAAGTTAGGTAACTAACATACCAGTTTCCCACAAGAACCTGCGCGCAAAACACTCCGACACATATTTCTGTCCTTCTGATGCTCACTTTTTTGAAACACTCGGCATAACTAGCGGCGGCTTCAACTTCCTGTTCGAGATCGTTTGTTTCTTTCATGAGTTCAATCAGCTCATCTGTTTGCGATCCCTCCTCGGTATCCCATCCTAATTTCGTCAATGAGATTTTGGCATCGCTAATTCTGTTTTGACGCACAAGCCACCATGGAGATTCAGGGCACCAGAAAATACCGGCCAAGATTATGGCAGGCCATGCCCATTGGACTGCAAATGGAATGCGGTAAGACCATTGAGTGGTCATGTTCTGGCAGCCAGCTTGAACACCCTGGGCGGTGAACTGACCAATAACAAAAGCCAAGTTACTGATGGAAGAGACAATTGGTCTCAGAGGCAGAGGAGCAATTTCAGCAGCATAGGTTGGCGAAAGAGCCACGAACACACCCCAGACGACACCTGCAATCATCTCACCGACACAGATGGTGCCAATATTTTTGGCGAAAAATTGAATAAAGTTGAATCCCGTGACAAGGATGCACGAAAAAATCATTGTGTTCTTTCTTCCCCATTTCTCCATGGGCCATGAACAGAGCAATGGGCCAAGAACTTGCCCAATAGGAGAACCCATACTAAGGCCAGTCTGCCATGCGGCTGTGATCTCGTATCCACCGTCCCCGTCGGGCTGTCCATATTTTTTGGCAAAAGAAGGCAGAGCATAAAAGGTTGAGATCAACGCCTGATCATAACCGGTCATGACGATACCGAGAGCCATGAACAATGCCCAGAACAATGCCATAGGATATTTCTTCAGGGCCTCTCTTATTGTCAGGTCCTCCTCGGTCATCTTCTTCGTCTTCTCGGCAATAGTCTTGATCTTTACATCAAGATCAACGGCCGAAGCCACCGGAACAACTGTTGTACCAGGTAGCTGTTTCTCGTCCATATTAGTTGTGAAGAATTATAGATATAACTCAACTTCCCGCCAAAGTGGATGATCGTGAAATATTTCCAGATGGACTTCTGTTTGTCTATTTGCGAATTGATCTGGAATTGATCTGAAATTGATTCATAAAATAGTTATGGGGGCCAATTAGGGCTTATATATTGTGCAGGCTCCTAGGACCGATTTCGTATGCATGAGGTTTATCAATAAAGATCAGATTAGGCTTGGTACTTTGAGTACTCCCACACGCATGCCCCGTGTTTTCTGCACCAAATTTGATAGATAAGCCATTACATGATAACGATATGCCCACTGTCAATAGAGATAAGGTACATGTGAGAAATTGTAGTACAAAAAACACAGATACGATACGCTTAAGACAAGTAAACTACCTTCCTTTCTTGACCACCTGGTTTTTTCCGTATAGTATATGGAGATTCCGTGAATTTTCACTAATCTTAGATAAAGTAAAAATCAGGAAGGAAGAGAGCATGCCTCCTTGCATGCAATCTGCATGAGCATCCAAATCGGGCAGTTAGGTAGCACATCGAGAAGTTGATCCGGCCAAATAATCCTCGGGATAACCCATCGACTGAAGCTTCCGAAAGAAATGGGAAGGACTGCGGTTGATAATAAAATTCAGCTTAACTTCAAGTAGGGAAGCATACTTATTGAGAGTTGGTCACTTCTGATGTCTGATGCTACATTGGCTTAGCAAGGCAGGGGGAGCAGAGGAAGTCTGGAATGGGAGCCACAACAAGCCCTGGATGAGCTCACAAGCGCAGAAAAGATAATTCCTAACTTCGGAATATGACTCCCGGTACACTTAGCCAACTCTGAGACTCCACCTACAAAGTTTACTAGACATATATGAGAGTTGAGATTGGCAGGAGATAACTTGTTATTTTTTGATGGGCTTACCAAAATGGAGAAACTGGATGGTGCAGAAGTCATTCGGTTTTGCGTAGAATCCACTTCAAGGCTGCAAGACCTTGAATGATTTTGAAGTCATAAGAACATGAATTCAGATGATTTATTTGCGGGCATCACCAAGTCAAATGCATCAGAAACATTCATACCAAAAGTATATGCCTTCTCTAAGGCATTTTTCATATTGAGAACATTTCCGGAGTGGAATCTGTTGATACAGACAGTCAATAGATGACAAACAAATTGCCTATGGCTTGGAAGCCGAGCATGCTTTGCAGCAAGATAAATAGGCCAAAGCATCTGCATCTCCAGAGCAGTCTCAAATTCGAAATATTGAAGCAAATCAACGAGCTCAAGCTCAAGCTTGTCAATGATATTGGAGGCATTCTCAACCTGGTATAATTCAGTAGCCTCGATCAATGCTGACAGGGACCAGACCTGGGCTATTCGTAATCGAAGCATGTATAACGAATCTATGTTGATGCTGTTTGTGGAGCCAGCCGACAACGAGGATGTGTCTAGAGGGAGATATGATCTGTAAGCTTCGATTCTGGCTCTGAGACTTGAATAGGATGCAACTAGAGCCGCATCCGAAGTGAACCACGACTCGGAATTCCTTTTTCTGCATTTCATTTCTGCAATGCTATGAATACATTCCAGGATTTCGGGTGGACAGCCCACCACCTTGAGACAGTTTGACCTATCTTCGGAAGTAAAGCAAAACACAGCAGGACAGCTTGGTGATCTCCAGGCTCTAGACGAGACAGACATTATTATTTCGTTGTAGTACATCTGATAAGCAAAGTAGTCAAGACTCAGCTTGTCGACCACCGCAGCCTTCTTCATCTCTTTGACAATTGTGGAAAACACACTCATGAGACAAGGGCATAATCTGCTCACTCCATCATCGAAGATTTCGTATAGCAAGATGATGTAGATGTAAGTCATGATCAGAATTGAATTCTGGATGAACGTGTCGGCATTCGCCTTCAACTCCATTACCATCTTTTTCAGTAAAGCTGAATTATTTTGCCACGAATTCAAGTTATTGTCAGAGAAGACGATATCAGAAAAAGGCAGAATATTCCCGAGCCGAGTTATCATGTTCTCGAGATACTGAACAGCCTTCTTATAGTGAAATAGGCTTTTCGTTTTCTGTGATATGTGAATGCAAGCAAGCGAGCAAAACCCATCTCGAAGGCTTTCATAGGGACAATATTTCAATGCAAATTCGTACCACGAATTGACTGGTTCCTGATCAATCAGCAAGCTGAAAGTGTTGTAGAAATGTTTCAGTAGAGCAGTATCATCCCAATGTTCAGACTCCTCGCTGAAGTCACTCCTATCAGTAATTGAATGGTCCAGAATGGACATTATCATGTTTGGTTTCACCGATTTGCTATCAGCATGTGCCGGTTCTTTGAAAATGTCTCGGCCTCTGGGTCTCCCCCTGAAACCTACTACGATACGACCATTGGTATTCACCTTAATTGACTGGTTTCTCTTGTCATCAACATCAAAAACAATCCTTTTTCCATAACCTTGGCACAGCCTTGCAGTGGTTAAGCAATTGAGACAATGCGGCTTCGTTTCGTCACACTTTCGCCGTCTGGGGTTGAATATATGTTAGCGGATTCACGATTCCTGAAGCAATGCGGGCTTGACTCACCTTCTTCGGCAATTCCAACATCCTTTAAAACTCCGCTTGGGTTTTGAAATCCCTGACTCAGAAACAACATCGCCCATGTATAGTCTAAAAGGGAGACAGTGACAAACCGCTACTTCGGTTTTCAGGGATGTACTAATCAGCGACTGGAGACTTCTTGATGAGTGGTTGAACCGACCATTATTCCGAGGGTGCAATGTACCGGAACTTATCTTGTTAAAAATTGTGCATCTCACTGACTCTTGTTAAAATACGGACTTGTACGAAATTGTGCAGCGAAAACAAGCTTAAATGTCAAAGTAACGGAAGCATAAAATTGTTCTATGCTCATTTGTAGAAATTTTGAGGCGCTCTCTCTTACCAGTGAGTGGGCTGCTTTTTCTTGTCCTAAGGAGTTGGTGAAGCTATCCTTATGCCAGTAGAAGATGTCAATTTTCTGACGAGTCAACTCTGAAGCAATAGTTGTCTTGTTTTCTCCAAGGCTCCCTCCCCTACGATGCATTTCCGAAGCTTCAAGGAGTGGGAGTGCATGAGCAAGCTGAGAGGTGCTAAATTTAAGGTTCTTCTGTACGGATATGAAAGGGATAGTTGCTGAACCGTGCATGAATTGGCAATCACATACACATTTGGAACTTCCTTTCTAGCTAAATATACTGCCGGGTTCACGATAATCTCCAGGTCTTCTAGAACGTTTTTTTTCGAATATTCCTTCAAGATTTCCTGTTGACGCTGCATCATCTGTTTGACATCGCCATATCTATGTGTGTAGAGTGCGTCATGATCTGCTTGACTGCCTGACGCTCGAACGCATTTCACTTGAGACTTGGCTGTGAAGGAACTGACTCTGCCTGATGGGCATGCCAATGGTCTAGCCAAGCGGTGAATCGATATTGCGAGCTGGCTGGCGAAGGAAACTTGAGTTGTGAAATTAGTCGGAGATTACTTTACTTGCAGGGCTTCTTTTTTGAAGCAATTACTTAGGCCATGCAATAATCACTTTTTTACCGCCATTTTGTTCCTTTTTTTGTGTCTATGTTATTGAGAAGTCCTCAATAGCTGGACCCTTCTGGTGACATGAATCTATCAATAGCAAACAATTTATTATACATATAAGAGGTCCTACTTGAAAAGTTTTTTTTCACCTGTTGGTCCGTCGTGAGCTTTTCACGTCTGGTCGAGTTCAGTGAACTGAATGTCACCTCGAGGTTTTTCAAAAGTGTATCCAGATAGGCCTACCTCCAGCCTATTCTGTCATGATCCGATTACTGTAAATCAAGTAATTTTTATTTGAAATGAAAATTAGATAATGATGAATAGCTGAGTAATAAATTCATTATAAAAAAATCACGTGCCAATAAATTCAAAACGCTATATTTACCCATTGCGTTTTTTTGTTTGTAATCTGCGGGTTTAGCTCAGTTGGGAGAGCGCCAGACTGAAGTCAAACTTTGGTCAAACATTGGTAATCTGGAGGTCCTGTGTTCGAACCACAGAACTCGCAATTCTTTTTTTTAGAAAAAAAAGATCCAACATATTATTTTTCGCTTAGAAAAACAAGACCAAACTCGTACGACGCCTCCATTTGAACAGACCGCGCCATCAGTCAGTTTACACCCGGTGTTCCTTGGATCCTATCTTACCAATGCGGAACAGCACCAGAAGGAGGCTCCCTATTACATCATAATACAAACCGGTTCTCCATTTCAAAAACCGCTATCATTTGACTAGTTAGGGTATGGCAATGATTTTGGACTCCGGAGGTTTTCTGTTTTTATGTAGCAATGTCCGAGAGGCTTAAGTGCTAGTCGGCAATAGACTTCGATATTGCTAAGAAATTAATGCTATCGACAGCCTCCACCCTAACCAAGCCTTCGACAATGGGACAAAAGTATTCTCGCTTCAACCAATAACGTCTTATCAGTCCAGGATAGTTGCCTGATTTATTCCAATCATTTGGCCGTTTTTCGCTTCAATTATCGTCCCTTATTAGCAATCGTTGCCATAAAGAGTAGTCGAAATACAAATCTCGCACCGGAGTGCCGATGCCAACGGCCTTATCCGTCTTATCGATGCAGCTCTGGCAATCGTACCAAACGCGGGCGTTGGGTGATTTTGTGTCGAGTTTCGCCGCCTGTTATATATACCTTGTTGTGTTCGTCAGCAGATTAACTCTGGTTATTTTGAAAGAAACACAGAATAATCTACATTTCAACAATATCAACATCCCCTATTTCAACCATGGCTCCCACAGTATTGACTGCTTCCACTTACGGAAAAGACAACGTAAAATTCCTCAAGGTCAAAAAGGACCCATCCAACCCCCAAAAACAGGAGGTCATGGAGGCTACAGTCAAGATCCTGTTGACTGGTGATTTCGACATTTCCTATACGAAAGCAGACAACTCGCCTATTGTTCCCACCGACACTGTCAAGAACACCATTCTGGTGGAGGCCAAGACGTTTGACATCTGGCCCATCGAGAGGTTTGCAGCCCATCTTGCTGAGCATTTCATCAAGAAGTACAGTCATGTTTCTGGAATTGATGTCACCATTCACCAGCATCGCTGGTCAAGAATCACCAAGGAAGACGGAACTCCATATGACCACTCTTTCTTGAAGGATGGCGAGGAGCTAAGAGTGGCTTCTTTGAATTACAAAAGAAACGGGGACTTTGTGCTGACTTCTGGACTGAAGGACCTGACTGTTCTCAAGTCCACCGGGTCAATGTTTTATGGATTTCACGACTGTGACTATACCACACTTATTCCCGTGACCGACCGTATTCTTTCTACCGATGTGGATGCTGCATGGGAATGGGATAGCAAGAAGCTCGGTTCTATCAAGGCCATCTATGGACTTGCCGAGTCCGGTGCCATTGATGCTGCCTTCAAGCACGCCAGACAAGTGACTCTGGACTTGTTTGCTATCGAAAACTCGCCTTCTGTCCAGGCTACCATGTATAACATGGCTTCCAAGATCTTGTCGCTGGTTCCTCAGGTCAGGACGGTGTCATACTCGTTGCCCAACAAGCACTATTTCTTGATAGATTACAAGTGGAAGGGCCTCAAGAACGACAACGAGGTTTTCTATCCATCTCCACACCCCAACGGCCTGATCAAATGTACCGTTGCGAGAGATATCAAGGCCAAATTGTAATGAGATTTTTCTAGACTTTTGATAATGTACCCGGGGATTGGTCTTTTGGCGGCCATTTTTTGTAACGAATGCATGGGTTTTTGCTCCTTTATTTTTCAGAAGTGTCCGTATTGTCTCGTAAGAACGGTTGCAAATTGTGGTGATTATATGGATATATAGTCGGTGGGGATGGGTGTTTGTTGAGAGGTGAACAAGACTGATGATATCTGTAAGATCAAACCAGTTTGCTCAATCACTGCCAATATTCCAAAAAATTGAGCCACCTCTAATAAATGAACCAGTATTTCTCGTATCAACAAGTCAGAACATGTCATTACGATTTGGAGATCAACTTACCCTTGTGTCCAACTTCCCTCTTGTTCAGGTCAGATACCCAATTCTATGGAGCGCGACTGATCACTGTAGTATGTCGATCGGCTAACGATTGACCATTCAGACCAGCCACCACCTTTCGATCAAATCACCTGCCAACAAATCGATAACAATCGTGTCCTCCACTGGGCCATTCTTCATCTCCTGTTTCCTGTTGTCGATACTTTGAGATCGTTCTTAACACCGATCAACCATCTGGGCCGCACGCGCCACACGGGTTAGCCAGCACACTACCATGATGGCAACTCTTCCAACACCCGAGGACAGATGGTATCAACGACTTACGCCTCCATTCCTCAATCTGCAATTCTTAATTCTATAGCGGTGGTCATGTTTAGTAGGATTGGAATCAATGCCTTTGGCAGATTTAACAAACCTAGTTTTGGGAGGGTGTTCAAGAACTATGCCAGGAGAATGAACTCCACTTCGTCTTCGGGGCCCCAGAAGAAACAGACAGGCATCAAAGGATTGGTTCAGGAATATGGTTACAGTGCTTTGGGAGTATATCTCGGATTAAGCTGTCTTGATCTACCCATTTGTTTTGGAGTGGTTCATTACGCAGGAGCCGAGAAAATTTCTGAGTGGGAGGATGTGGTGAAAGAATGGATTGGACTAGGAAAGAAGACAGAGGAAGAGAAGGCAGAAGCTTCCAAGAAGTCTCCCAGTTTGCTTACGGAGTTTGCAGTAGCATACGGAATTCACAAGTCGCTGATTTTCATCAGGCTACCGCTGACTGCTGCAATCACACCATCTATTGTGAACAAACTGCGTGCTTTGGGGTTCAACATTGGAAAGACAAAAGTGTCAAATGTTGCTTCAGCCGCGGCAAGATCGGTCTCCGAGCACGGAGTGAGGCAGACAATTTCCAAGGAGGGAACAAAGACGCTAATAGCAAAGGCTAACAGCGGGACTCCGACTCCGATCAACCCAAAGTTCGGCAACAGCCGTCCCACCAAAGCACAGAAGTGGTGGAATTGGTTCTTCTGAAAGAGAGAGAAAGGACAAACAGTGATGCAAGCACATTTAATCTATGATACATGTATATAACGATAGTCTCTGCCATCCCTATCTGAAACGCGAGTAGTACTTTTCCTCGGCGAACCTTTTTTCAATGAGATCCAAAACTTCCTTTGGATAGACATCTTCGACTTTCTCACCTCCAAGTAACACCCTTTGCTCGTGCTCCTTCTGTTCTTCCTTGGTCATGATAAGACAGTTCTGTAGAGAAAGCTCCTTGGAAGGATCCCATCTGGAGAGCGTCAGACGAGTTGAATAACCCGAAATAGGAGATTTTCCTCTAAAGACCTCTTCCAGAATATAGTTGATATCATGCATTGCAATTTGGACTCTCTGGTCCGATTTATGTAGACGAGATTGTTGGGCAGCAAGACTCTGGAGAATGCCATCGTAGACTTTGTATCTGTTTTTACCTTCCACTGGATCAATAGGGTATCCAGAAACATGAGTAATCACGTACGTTGCCAAAGCCAAACCGAACATCCCCGGCATGGTTCCCATCACGGGCAAGATCCTCACTCTGAAATTTTTTAGCGCACTGAGTTCGTCCACATGGCCCTTCTCAAACTCTTCATCTGGTAGAGGCAGCAAAGATGCCTTTCTTGGATCGGGTTTCTCAGCAGAAAAGACAACTGGAATTCCAGTGAAAATTCCTCTTTTCTTGAGCCTTCTTCTTACTGATCTTGCTAGCGAATCCTCGTCAGTGGTGGAAATATCACCAATGTTGATTCTGGATGGATCTGATTTGCATGCTGCACCCATTGAGGAAATCACCCGAAGTTTTCTGTCATGACAGAAAGCGAGCAAATCGACTTTCGTGTCTATGTTATCAATGCAATCCACTATGTATGTTGGGTTTCCCTCCACCAACAATCTCTCGGCCTGTTCTATGGTCCATAGTTCGTTAATGGCCTCGACCTCCACCCAGGGTGCAATCTCAAGCAAATGGCTCTTCAAACACTCAACTTTAGAAACACCAACATCACCAACCCTTGCAACTGCATGTCTGTTCAGAGACGACAAGGTGACCTGGTCAAAATCAATGATCCTAATCTTGGACACTCCAGATCTCACCAACGCAGTAACACAGTTTGAACCAACACCACCGGCACCAACGACAACCACAAACTGCTGGCGGACCTTCTCCATGCCTTCCTCACTTAAAAAAACGTAGTTCCTCGCAAGTTGTTCGCGTATTAACTCTTCTGAGTATTTGATCTTGGGCACGTTTTTAGACTTGGTAGGAACCGCACTTGCTCTTTTGGTCTTGAGGTAGAAATGGACGGATTCAACTACTCCCACCGTCAGGACGGCAGTTAAAGTCATATAAGATGCCAGCCTACCGCTTGACGACATCCTTTGATTCTCGAAGACTGTTCGTTGTGGAGAAAATTGGGCAGCTGGGGCCTCTGAAAAATTTCCTCAAGTTTACCATGCATCTAAGGAAGACGCAATGCAGGTGCCGCACTACCGATATTATGCCGCAGGGTATGTACCTTGAAAAAAAGTTTAGTTGATTGAAAGAACAGAAATTGATTTTATTTTTTTATATCAGAAACAATAAGAAGAACGATAAAATCCCGCCAAAAACAGAATAAATTGGCGAGGCAATTTGAGGGTTTGCAAGCCCAGAGAATGTGGAGACAACATGTGTTGAGGAAACTGCTGTGCTAGCCACACTTGCAGATGGGGTCACAAACGCAGTATTCAGCGTAGAAACTGGTACCACCACGCTATTCGACAGAGTGGAGTATACTGTCAAGTAAAGGAAGCTTGTAGTTACAAGCTCCTCGGTTGATGTCGCAGAGGAAGAGTTGGTCAGAATCACCGAGACTCCAGAAGAGCCGGGGTTTTCAGCAACGCTCGACCCTGCAGAAGACGTTTCAGAAACGGAAGACAACAATGAAGTCTGTTTGCTAGTTTTTGATGCTTTGCTAGATGTCAGAGAAGAGCATGGGACAACTGTGGTGACGGTAACGTATTCAACAGTGGTGCCCGTGGAGTCTCTGCTGCTGCTGGGAATAACCGTCACGAATGTTGTATAGGAGCTTGAAGTGTTGGAAGATTTTGTTTTGCTCAAGGAGACATGTAGAGGAGTTTTCGAGGCAGAATTTGTGATCACTGAAGCTGACAAGAAGGTAGTTGTGACGCCACGGTTGTTGACTGAAGTGCATGGAACGGTAGTGGTGATGACCTCTAAATATGTGGAAGTTGTGGTGAGATCTGAAGAGGTCTTCGAAACAGGCACAGAGGAGGTGGAAGAAGAAGAAGGCGACAAAGGAGGCACAGATGACGAAGATAAATATGGTGAAGAAGAAGAAGAAGAAGAAGACGAAGAAGAAGACGAGAAAGAAGAAGTAGACGAAGAAGAAGACGAGAAAGAAGAAGTAGACGAAGTAGACGAAGAAAGTGAAGGGGACGAAGAAGAGAAAAAAGAAGAACTCCAAGTTTTGGACTTTGAAGAGGTTAGAACAGGACTTGATGTAGTTTCTGAGCTCACAGAAGAAGAAGAAGGAAGAGAACTGGTGGAAAGAATGGAAGTCGAAGAGAAAGAAGAAATAACGGTCTTGGATGAACTTGGAACAACGCTTGAAGTTGGTGAATCTCCACATGAACCAGATGAAATTGCTGTCGAGGACACAACTGAAGAAGGAATAAAAACTGCAGAACTGAAAGAATGTGATGAGTGTACACTGGTGGAGACATGAGAAGCAACTGATGTCTGACTGCTTGTAACGACTTCGCAAGAGGGACAGACAGTATCTGTGACAGTCGATAATAGGCCGGTTTGAGTAACGCTTGTATCAAGAACACTGGATCCTGAACTTTCCACCTTGGTTGAAGAAGATGATTTCGAGGAGGTATTTGAGGAAGAGGTGGGAGAGGTTGATGACTTACTGGTGCTCTCATGGCAAGCAGTGCAAACAGTCTCCGTAACAACACTTTCAGGTACTTCAACAACTACGGTTACCTCAGTTGCACCTGAGCGAATTGACTCAGTGGAAGTGGTAGTATATGTTTCTGACCACGTGGAGGTAATTGTGGTAGTCTTTGGGGGTACTTCTACCAGAACCGTCCAAGCAGTTGCGGTGCTCTCCAATGGAAGTGTTGTTCTTGAAGCATAACTTTCGGTCCAGGTTGTTGTTGAGGTAAAAGTTGGTGCTGGAAGATCAACCACCACAGTAACCTCTGTCGCTCCGGATCCAATTGATTTTGTGGTAGTGGTGGAATAGTCGGAAAACCAAGTAGAGGTCAAAGTCGTTGTTTTGGGAGGAAGTTCCACCACAACAGTCCAAGCAGTTGCAGCTTCCCCCAGTGGAAGCGTCGTTGTTGAAGCATAGTTTTTGGCCCAAGTTGTTGTTGAAGTAACAGTAGGTGCTGGTAAATCAACAACCACCGTAACCTCCTTTGTGTCGCTGCTATATGCCGCCGTGGTTGTGGTGGCATAATCGGAAAACCACGTAGAAGTAACTGTGGTTGTCTTTCGTGGAACTTCTACGACAACAGTAATTGTTGTCTGATCACTGGAATATGGAAGGGTGGTGGTACTGGTGCTGTCTTTTGACCAGGTACTGGTAATGGTTTCATGAGCTCTGGTCTTCTTGATCACTGTGGTGACACCTACATCAGATGTGATATCTGTCACTATAGTGGAAGTCTGAACAGATTGCGAGCATGAAATACACGTGGAAGTAGTAACGAAGGTATGAGTTTCCCGCTTTTGAAGAATATTATCTGGAAAGATTGAGGCTGTCGCCAAATGTATCAAGAGTGCTAGCACAAAGATAATATGACTTGTAGCTCTCATCGAAAAAAGGAGTGACGGATAAAATATTATGAATGGGCCATCACATCAAGAGATTCACACTTTAGTAAAATGACAAGCTATATATGAATGGCAAAGAACATGCGAGTAATATGACTTGTACTATTTGAAACAACTATATTTTCTCGAACTGGTCTCCAAAGGCACCTAATCATGCGGCGCACGAAAGCTTAATTTCTCTTTCCAGCAATCGCAATTGCCGTCCAAAGACACATAATATTGCAGAATTAGCCTTTCAGAGCATTTTGAGTCTCTAATATTAGTGACCGTATGTATTTTTGTCTCTTACAATTAATACTCTTGTAACATCTGTTTCTTAATGCCAACGTCAGGGTTGCATGAATTTCTGCGGAGGTGCATATGCCTTTGATACAACAGTATGAAACCGTACGCTTTAGGCAGTCGCGTCACAAACACGTCTAGCATTTGTTTCTAGTCCTTACCCCGAAGGAAGTGAAAGATACAGAAATGGGCATCCCAATTATAAACTTCGACGAACCGTACCTCTTTGGGCCCAAATGAGAACTAGAGGTCGGGAGCCCCATCCGTAATGGTGCTCATCTTCGTTTGTCCACTCCAATACGGTAAATATCAAAGGGATCAACACCAGCTTATGGGCTCTTTGATATACTTAAACTGGTGTTAAAATCAGGTATATAATGATTGTTGTAGACGGAGACGTTAATAGATCTCGGAAGACTTCGATTTCAAAAAAATCCTTTTTCTGTGCCATGAACCCTAACGCATGCCTTGCGCTCCTACTGCTACTGGTTGCATTTAGTAGGTTGAATGAATTTCGAGTCCTTTGTTCTCTCAAGCTCTTTTGAAAGTTTTCTGAGTAATGCTAATACAATACCCTCTTCTAGCTCTTGCTGACGATGACGAATACTTTTACGAAACATCCATCTACACCACAGTGATGACTTTCAACACAACCATATACTCCAAGTTCACGACAACTATATGCTCACCTGCTACTGAGACAGTCACCAGCTATGACCAAACTTATGTCTTGATAAACACGTGTGCTCCTGACTATACCCCAGACACAAGCACGACGATAACAGTGGTGACTACGCCTGATACTACGACGACCACAACCAGTACAAGACACCATCTGTCCACCACGGGAACCACCACATTAATTGAATGGGAAGATTGAATAATTAGGAATAGAATTCGAATGTTTAGTAATTAATACCTATATTCACTTCGTTTGTCCGATTGTTACCAAAAAAAATAATGATGAGAGTCACGAGATTCGAACTCGCGCATCCGAAGATACCACAGTTTTTAAGTAAAAACCTAAATGTGGCGCCTTAACCACTCGGCCAAACTCCCTATTATTTCAGAATTTTTTTGCCCAGCCACCTACATCGAGTATTAGCATTACTTTAGCGTATACACGACTTACTAAAGCTTTTTGAGACGATTTCCGCATATTTTATGAGTTTGGTAACGTCTATCGGTTATTCATAAATGATTGGGACTATTTTGGCAAAAGGGTTAGCGCAGAAACAATCGCTTGTTATGTAGTTACACCTAAATCTGAGATATATCTAAGAGGCACCCTTATTTGGTGTTCGACATCATGCTGCTGAGAATCGATTGATTGGTCACACTTCTTGGTATTGGATTGGAAGATGTGCGGTAGCCGAGAACACTCTTTCTTGGCTGTGAATGGCGGAAAGTCATGGAACGCTCGATTTCCGTCTTTTGGTCCAGTTGATACGACAAGTCGTACTGGTCTTCGTCTTTGTCATCAGCACCATCCACGCTTTTGTGTATCAAGTAGCGGAGGGAGTTATACCAGATGTTGTGCCTTTGTCTGGTTGGACATGTGACCCTGATGGTGCGTTCCGAACAATGAATGAGAATGCTCTTATGGTAGAGGCCAACAGGCAATGGGTTGTTATCATCAACGCTCTCAACTCCCAGAATGGCAGCAGCTCTGATCTTGTTGTCCGATGGGTTTCCAAGAACAGGATTCACAGTAGACCAGTATAGTGTCATACTATATGGATGGACCCAGAAATATCTTTCGTGTCTGTTCTCTGATATCGAGCTGAGAGGGCCCAAACGACGATAGTACTTGTAGAGATACTCGCCAATCATGGTTTGAGTAATCGCAGATACCATGACTTTATCAGTGAAAGAGATCTCAGTACCAATGGAGATCTGAGAATGTATAGAGTTGGCCGAGGTGCTCTGCAGTAGACGGTCCAGAGATTTTGGCGGCTCAATGATAGAATCACCAGCATTGGAAATACCTCTGTTGTGTAGAGATACCCCAACCGGTTTTTCAGGCGACTGGGGTGAGATTTCATCACCCTTGCCACTAGAGTTCTTGTACCACGTATGACTCCTCACCAGTTTGTTGTAATACGTCGCTGGAACAGCAACAACCTTATCAACATCCGGTTCTTTGGCAACAGTGGTGGCGATATAGGCTGATTTAGGGATTAACAAGAAACCTTTGGATACCGCAAAAGTTCTCATACTTGATTCCGTGATGGCAATCTCATCCGCACTCACCAACTTCAAGTTCAGTTCAGCTGCTTTTGCCGCAAGGTCTTGCGTCGTCACATTTCTGCTCTTCAACTTGTCAAGGGCAGCAGGCGTGGTGACGACTAATCCAAGCTTTGATGCCAGGAGCTCCAAGTTGGCTTTGGAGTCATCAGATGAATTTGCAGCCGATTTTGACTTGAGCATAGATAACTCATCTTTGTTGATAATCACACAGCCCAGATTCGCTGCTGAATGTTCCAACAATTTTATATCCACTATATCGTTGTGCTCTTTCAATGCTTTCAAACGGTCCACCTCTGGCCTACTCAAAACATCATAACCCGCTTCATTTGCAAACCTCTTGATCTCCTCAATAGAAGGACTTCTGAGTTCACCAGATAATCTGCCTGACGTAACCGTCACTCTTTGAGCCGTCATATCTTCAATTGAAGTCTCATCACCTGACAGTTCTTCATCAAGAGGAGCTAGTCTGTATCCAAACGAGAGAGCTCTTGCCCGCAACCAATCTTCGTTTATGTCCTCCTTGGTCAGTGCAGACCTAACGTCTGTTTCTTGAGTGCTAACGGCATCAACATAAACAGAGTTCCTGGAAGGCTGTTCTGACAAATCAAAGTGATCAACCGCATCATGGAACTCTTCTGAAGCAACGGTATAGAAAGATTTCACAGGTGATGGAGGGAAGCTCTGAGTATTCAATTCTGGAACCAGATCGAAGCCAAGTCTTTTAGCTTCAACTTCAAGGTCTTCCTTGGTCTCAACTGCTTTTCTCTTCAGAAGGTCTGAATACTCGACTTCAGTAATCAAGGCTAGGTCTAACTTGCCAGCTAGCTTTCGAAGACTCTCCTCGTCCAAAACGGCTGGTGAAATATTTTTAGAGCTTTCGATCTCGATCCTCTGAAGTCTTTGAAGCTCTTCAGCTTCCACCACACGAAGGCCATGCACTGGGGCCTCAGAGGTAATCAACTCCTTAGACGGATGTTGCAGGTCAGTCAACATTTTAGAATGGTCCGCGCTGTTTAGAACCACCAAACCCATCTCATCACAAGCTGTCACAAGGAACTCCAACGAGGGGTTAGATATCTTGCGCTTCAATGACTCGAGCTCATCTTTGTCCAATGCCACCATTTCGTGACTGTCTGCCTTGGAAATAACGTATTCCTTTGATGGGAATGAAATATCATTAAGGAGGCCTTCGTGCTCTGAAGCGCTGAGTGGTACTATGCCGAACTTTGGTGCAAGAGACCTGATAGTTTCAGCAGAAGGCTTGAATAACTGCTCGTATTCAGATAACTCTATAGCAATCAAGCCCATTGACTTTGCTTCATGTTCAATATCTTCCCTAGAAGGCGATTTCAATTTCTCATACTCAGAAGTTTCAACAGATACGAGACCATGAGACTTCGCAAAAGTAACGACCCGCTCCTTGGAAGGATTACTGAGTTCTTTGTGCTCAGAAGAAGACAGAGTAACTAGGTCCAAGTCGTGAGCTTTTCTCGTCAAGAAGTCTGGCGTTGGATTCAGCAATTTATGATGCTCAGTTGTATCCAGAACCACCAGCTGACTCTTTTCTGCCAAATGTTGTAGAGTCTCTCTCGACGGTTGGGTTAATTCTTGGTATTCTTCATTAGCCAATGTCACCATGCCAGCATCGTGTGACTTCTCTATTAATTGTTCCTTCGAGGGATTCAAAAGATTATCATAAGCGTCCTTGTGAACCACAACCATATCGAGTCCCAAAGCCTTTTCTTGCAAGTATTTCAATGTTGGATTCGTTATACTTCCAAGAAGAGATGAATGCTCTTCCTTTGTTAGCAAAACAAGTCCCAATTGGTCTGCCCTCTTACGAATAAGGTCAATAGAAGGCTGCTTGGATGCTTCACTGATCGAGTCAAAAGTATCCCTTTGGATGCAAACATGATCCAGCTTCAAGGCAAGGGGTTTCAACTGTTCAAGGGTCAGATCGCTGGCTTTGTCTTCTATTTTTTCAAACTCTTCTTTCTTGATAACGATGAAATCATTTAGCGTCGCTTCAGATCTCACTGTATCCATACTTGGATGCTCAACCAGGTCTTTCAGTGTAGCATATTCATTCTCTTCCACGGCAACCAATTGAATCTTATGTGCCTGACTGACAACCCAATCACGCGAAGGAGAATCAATCATTGCCTTCAATTCACTGAATTCGGACTGGGGCAAAGCCTTCAACTCATGATTTGAAGCCTCATCCAAAATCTCCTCTTTTGTAATAACCTTAGGGGCTGCTTTAATGTTTGACAACTCAGTGGAAGCGTTCAACAAAGCATCGTGATCACTCTTCTTCACAATCACTCTGTTGTATGGCTTAACTTTCTCGGAGAGATAGTCCATTGTGGGGGATTTCAGCTCGTTTATGAGGGCCATGTACTCTTCCTTTGGTATAACAGCATATCCTTGACTCCTCAAGAACTCTGAAGAAAACTCAACATTCGGGGACTTCATCGAGTCAAAATCTTTCTGGGAAATAGCAACGTATCCATGCTGCTGGATCTTCTCACGAAGTTCGACAAATGTCAATCCACGCTTGGAGGATACTATCAAGCCTTCATAGGACGACTTGGACAGTACCACGAGACCCTGGTCTGCACATTTCTTCTTCAACTCATCCACCGTTTCAAAAGCAGGCTGGTTACGTTTTCTGGATAGTGGAGACGAGTTGAACACTGGAACTGGAACCGCAGTAGGTACCGATACGCCAATTCCCGTACTCTTGGGAGGTGTTTTCATTGGCGAGCGGTTGATTGCATTTCTGGAAGTCTCTTTCAATTCCTCCAACTGATCTTTGGGAAGAACTGAATAGCCTATTGCGGAGGCACGCTCGGTCAGAAACGCTACCGAAGGATGGTCAACATTTTCCTTGAGAGCATTCAGCTGAGCTATAGGAACGACAGACAAATTCAACGAGGCAGCTTGTGATTTGAGGAACTCTTCATCTGGAGAAGCCATATTTTCCTTCAAAATGTTCAGCTGCTTCTCTTCCACAGAGACCAGACCACGAGACTTCAAAGCATTGGTCAAGAATTCCAGACTTGGAGATTTCACTTGACTCTTCAGAGCATCATGCTCTTTCTTGGTCATCTCTACCAGACCTAGGGCACCTAAAGAATTGACAACCGTTTCTTTAGACGGATGAAGAGCAGACTCTTTCAGAGCATCGTATTCCAACGCTGGTAAAGCAACAAAGCCCTGAGAATTTGCAAGTTGGTTCAGCTCATCTTTAGAAGGTGACAAAGTCTTCCTATTCAGCTCCGAAAACTCAGCCTTCGGAACGTTGACATACCCATGCTTCGAAGCAGCTTCCGATATGAAACTTAAGTCGGGGGATCTGAGATTCTCCAGTTCTGCCGATTGTAGTACCTCAAGACCCAGAGAGTGTAATCTTTCAATCAGAAAATCTTTCGATGGACTTGCAGAGGTCTCCGCGAGGTTTTTGTACTCACCTTCAGGTACGACCACAAGACCTACTTTCTGAGCAACCTGCTTGATGTGTTCGAAAGAGGGGGTCGAAGAATTCTTCACCAAAGACTCATGCTCTTCTGTAGGAAGCAAAACAATTCCGAGCTTTTGGGATTGTCTCTTGATAGTCTCTTCCGAAGGCTCCTCTGATTGCTTGATAATTTTTTCGTGCTCATCGGATGACAAAAGCACCATTCCAGCCTCTCCGGCTTTCTTGGTTAGAAATTCTTTCGATGGAGACTTTACAGTTTCAGCAAGCTGGGTATAATCAGATGCGGGAACCGAAACAAGCCCATGAGATTCGGAGTGCTCGAGTATAAGCTCTTTCGTGGGGTTGAGAGAAGCATCCACAAGCTTGTCGTGTGTGTCTTTTTCCAAGGCCACCATTCCACGAGATGATGCGAGAGACTCAATCTTGGATTTAGCCGGGTTAACAATGGCGTCAAAGTCTTCTTGAGTGATTGCAATCAAACCATGATCCTTCGCTTTCTCGATAATTGCCTTTGCTGGAGATACCAAAATCTCTGAGATAGCCTTAGAACACACTCCTAGGCCAAGGCTCGAGGCCGCAGCAACAAGTTCTTCTTTTGACGGAGTCTCAGCCTTTCGTTTGAGCTCAGCGAGTCCCTCAGAAGAAATGACTTGCATACCTTTTAGCTTCAAGTTTTGAGTGATCTCCTCTACAGAAGGAGAGTGATTGGCTTTCTCAGTGAGCTTCTGCAGTTTTTCAGATTTGATAGGCTCGTAACCTTCTGATTGTACCACAGCTAAAGATTTCTCCAAGGATGGTTTTTTAAAGAAAGACGTCAGCTTGGTGTACTCATTGATTGGGATAAGTGACATACCCAAAGCCCCTGCTTTGAGGGTGAGGTGATTCTCAGAGGGTTGAGCGACAGTGGTTTTCAAGTCGGCAAAAACGTCTTGGGGTACCATGACCATTTGTTTCTCCTGAGCAAGAGTCTCCAGTTGTGCAACTGAAGGATGTTTCAAAGATTCGAGCTCAGCATTAGACAAAACCTGCATATCCATGTCTTGAGCTTTGATTGTGATAAACTCAGGGGATGGTTTTTCGGAAAGGCTCTTCATCTGCAGGAAGTCTGATGTTGGAAGAACCGTCAGACCCCTCTGCTCAACCATTTGGATAAGCTCCTGCTCAGTCGCAACATGATCTACTTTCAGCTTTAGCTCCTCGTAATGACTTTCTCTCAATGCCACCAAACCCCGGTTGCGACACTTTTGGACCAATTCTTCAACAGAATCTACCGTCTGCACGGGATGGTTAGTGGTATTTGGAAGAGCCAGGATATTGAACTCTTTGGCAGCCTGAACCATAGAATCATCTTGTTGTTCTGACGACACAGACTTTTCTGCGTCGAAGCTTTGCAGTCTCTTAAACTCATCATATGGCAGAATCACTAAACCATGGTCAGAAGCATATTGCTCGACAGCCTTCTGATCCAGTACCGATAATTGAAGGTCATCTTCAACATCAGACAAATCACTGATTTCATCAGCCAGTATCATTCCTGGAAGGTCCGAATCCGAGTTGGAGTCGCTATCAGGAAGATCTCTCTCTGACTTTGAAGTGCTTGCAGATTTAACTTTCTCAAAAGTGCTTCTTGTGGCAGTGGAAATGTCATAGTTCTCCCAGCTGTCATCACCCTCATCTGTCTGGGATGTTTCGTAGGAAGTGTGAGATTTGTTGCCCAATTTGGACAGTATTCCTGGTTGTCCACGTTTACGAGAGTCCTTAGTAATGTGCACTGGTTTCACTTTGGTATTGGCGACGGCGGGTCTTTCTTTGAACTGTCGTTTCAACTGATCTCTCTCGTTTTTGTACTTTAACGCAGAGCTCCTAAGCTTGGAAATAAGCTTATTAGCATGCACCAAATTAGCCTGAACGGTCTCCTTTTCGAGCTCAAAGTTTCTGCCTTGCACCTGTTTCACCGGAGATGATGGAGGCTCAGTAAGCAATGCGTAATCATCGTCGAAATCGCCGCTGTCCTCGAAAGAAGAGTCAGGAGCGAGTTTCGGCACACCTGCCCATCTCCCTGGGGTTTGCGATGTTTCCTTGGAGATCTTTAAGTCATCGTTTAACCGAACAACCTTGTTGTGAAGCTCTTCATTCTCTTCGTTCAAATCGATGTTTCGCTGTTTCAACTCCTTGATTTCAAGTTCTAGTCTCTGACTAGCAGACTGCATTTCATGCTTAAGTCCATCATGGCTCAGCCTATATTCTTCGACCTGATTTCTTAGATTTTGAAGTTCACTATCATTTTCCAGCTTACCACGCGACAGTTTACTCATTTCCGAAGTCCTCTGGCCCATATCATCACGAAGCCTTTGGAGTTCGGCCTGCAGCTCCCAGGCATCGTCCTTGAGCTTTTCCTCCTGCTCGCTCAGCTTCTTGTTGAGCAATGTAATATTACTAATCTGAGTGGCCATAACCTCGATTTCCCTACCCTTATCTTCGTAGTCTTGTTTAAGCTTCTTGTTTTCCGCAGTGAGCTTTCGACACTCCACAAGTAGATTGTCACTCAAATCAGAGAGAAAATTCATACTTTTAGCAGGAGCAGCGGGTAAGGCAGATGCGCGGTGCGAAGCCAGTTGGTTCTCAGAGCTCTCCGAGTTTCTTGATCTCTGTTTCTTCATAAACGTTGCGGGCATTTCCGCATTCTGAGGCAAAGGTGGATACACAATCTCATTGGGCATCACATTCTCTTTCTTGCCAACACCAAAAATATGCTGTAGATCCGAGAACTGCTGCCGTAGATCATTGGTTGAAGCCTTTTTAGAGGCCTTCGAATTCAGCCGTGGCCGACTGGACTCATCGTTTCGTGACATGATCTTGTGGGATCAGAGAAGGGTATATACTTAGATCGCGAAGTTGGAGCAAATGATGTAAAAGCAGATATTGTAACAATTCCGTTATTCTCAAAATGAAAGTCACACCCTAGTCTCCAGAATGTGACCGTGTTCAAGCAGACAACGTACGACTTCAGACTGTTGTATTATTAGTTAGTTACCCGTTTGTTATGGTCATTCGATAAATCATAATTACGCGAGTCGTGCACCACCAACCAAGGAATCCTAGAGTTCAGGCATCTGAGTTGAATGGTAAATATGGCCTTGACATCAATAACCTTCCACGAATTACATCATAAAATGGTAAGTCTTGTGGGAAATTTGGGGATCCAAATGGCAGCACCTGTTAGGACACTGAACTAATTTTGAACTGTCTAGCTTGCACTGAAAAAGAAGAGAGAGCAACAGCAGCTGAATGGGGGCAATTCCAATACCTCAGCACGAGTGATCAGTGGAGCACAAATACGAGTACAAAAGGATGTTACCGAGCTGGAATTGCCACCGACTATCGAACTGCAGTTTGACAATCCAAACGACTTGCTACACTTCACAGTTACCATAAAACCAGCTGATGGACTCTATAAGGGGGGAGTCTTCCCATTCTCGTGTGAGATAAGCGAAGATTATCCCATAAAGCCCCCAAAATTTTTGTGCATTCCCAAAATTTACCATCCGAATATCGATTTGGAGGGTAACGTTTGTCTCAACATTCTCAGAGAGGACTGGAAGCCAATTTTGAGTTTGACATCAATTTTGCTGGGACTGCAGATTTTGTTTCTGGAACCTAATCCGAACGACCCGCTTAACAAAGAGGCGGCCACAGAATTGGCAAGGGATAGACACAAGTTCAGTACGCTGGTTAAGAGAAGCATGCTTGGGGGGTACGTTGGTGAAGTTCGGTACGATCAAGTGTTAAGGAGGTGAAGCAGAAGACAAACCAAAAACTGATTGTCGTTTAATGATCATTCGGCGAGAGCGTGTTTGATTGCGAGAGTGTGCAGGTATGATTTCATAAAATCTTGAAGTGAAAATTGAGCGTGTGACTAAAGTGGTCACATCTAATACCAGATGAGGCTAACTACATTAGAATTTGGATACGAATGTTGAAATAGAATATAAAAAATTCGTTCATGCCTGAAAAACGCATAACAACCCCACAGCTCCATAGCGTCGAAAAACATGCATAAAATAGCATAAACCAGCATGCATGACATAGCATAAAACATAGCTACTCAGACCGTTATGAATAACCTAAATCATAACCTGAGATTACTACCAAAAACCCTGTCCTAAACCTTTTGGTGCTCGTCCCCAGAAACAGGTGAGTCACTGCTCACGATCGGCTGGAAGGTCTCATGCTTCTGGGCCTCCGGTGAGCTAGCACTGAGAGAAGCATTTTCCACATACGTCATGGTAGAGCTTTCCACGGTTCCCTGACCACCATTGTTGTGAACTGTTGGAGTGGTCGACTGGTAATCATATTGCACCTTGTGATATATGTGAGCGGACATGGGATTCGAAACAACTGCAAACTGCCGGGATCTGCTTGCAGGCAGCCAGCATCTGGATGCAGTGTTTATAGAGAGTATTGATCTTGGTACCATAGTATAGATATGAGGATTTCGAATATAAATAAATTGATTCAAAAGTGTAAGAAACGTTGAAGTTCTCCACGGATCTTGTAGAATTCTTACACTTATATATTAGTATCATATTTCACTTCCTGGAACGTGGGCTCATCTTATACATGGACTAATGGACCGAGAATCCGGGGAAAAGGTTGCCCCGGGTTTCACATCCGCATCTCCGTGGGCTCACATGCTCGGGTATGAGTCAGAGCCGATGTCGGTTATCATGGAGGTGACTATAGGGAATTTGGTCTGTATTGCTGATCATTAGGAAGCAATCACATGTTCCGTTATCCTTTTGTCCTGTTGAATCTTGAAGACCGTCTCTTTCTGTGTTGATTGCTGGGAGGTGGAGACGTCTCTCATGTGGTAGCCTCGAAGGCTGCTCCGGGACCCGGCCCGTCTTCTGAGATTACCTTTTGGTTGGGGCACACAAATTTAAGCACCAGCATCGCTTAACGACCGGTTGGTGAACAGACTCGCACCAAACAGCTCGTGAGAACAGGCGCACATCCTCAACAGTGCCTTTTCCCGTTGATCCGACTGTCCTGAATGCAATTGACTATATGAAAACGGAGAAATGTCCCGAGAAATCATCCACGGTGAGGACGCCAGGCTGCCGGTAGCCGGCGTGTTGAGCTCATTGAGAAGTTTCATCAAGCGCGATAATACGGCTGCATTCTTGGCTGGTGGAGTTGCGGGAGCATTATCCCGGACTGCCGTTTCACCGTTTGAGAGGGTCAAGGTACTTTACCAGGTTCAAGGCACCAGCAAGGCTACGCAGTCTTACAGACACGGAGTGCTCAGATCTGTGGCTCAGATCTGGCGAGAAGAGGGCCTCAAAGGTTTATATAGAGGAAATGGTGTCAATTGCTTCAGAGTGTTTCCTTATTCAGCAGTTCAATATTCCGTGTACCAGCAGTTGAAATCGGTATTGGGAACGGGTCCTGCGGAGAGTCGGCAGCTGGACGTGCCCAGTAAGCTATTTGCAGGAGCTGTTGCAGGAATGGCTTCAGTGGTGGCTACATATCCTCTGGATCTGGTGAAGACTCGTCTTTCGGTTCAAACTGCCTCTCTGAAGAACTTGTCGACGTCCAGAATTGATGGAAATACCAGAAAACCACCCGGCATGTTCAGGTCTTTGGTGAAAATCTATACCGAAGAAGGTGGGGTACTTGCACTATACAGAGGTCTATTGCCGACCATACTGGGAGTGGCTCCTTATGTTGCGATCAACTTTTCGATATACGAAAAACTCAAGGAACAATTACCCGTGCAATACCAGCACAATGCGATTTTGACCATGGCTATTGGTGCTGTTTCCGGAGGAATTGGCCAATCGTTGATCTATCCTTTTGACATTCTTAGGCGAAGATTTCAGGTCTTGACTCTGGGAACTGGTGAGATGGGCTTCAAGTATAATTCCATTTGGGATGCATTCAGGACAATTTGGCGAACAGAAGGCACCAGAGGACTTTTCAAAGGCTGGGTTGCAAATATGTGGAAGATCATGCCTTCTATGGCAGTTCAATGGGCCTCATACGATCTGGTGAAAGAACTTATCAAGATCTTGTAAACTATACGTGGAGAGTCACACTACCACACGAACTCTTAGAAAAATTGACGTTAAATGTCTTCATACAGTCAAATAGAAATTTATTTATTACCTCGATATATTTTATTGTTTCTCCATCAACGAATCACGAAGAGTCTACTACTTCAAGGGCATAGTCAGGCTCCTATAGCAAGTAGTGCCCTCACCAATATAGCTGACCAACCAAATTGCTTAATTTTCCTCAGCTCATCAGACTGACACCATCTTTAAATCTACACACCAGACGTTAGACCTTTTGATACAAGTGCCAACATATTTAATCACCATCCTACACAATGAGAGCATCTCCAATTGCCATGAACGCTGCCGTAAGTGTCAAAGAGATATGCCGCAAGATTCTGACCAGCTTTACTAACATGCCTTTTACAGAAGAAGACTAGCTTCATCAAGGCCGTACCAGTTGAATTGTACCCACTCTGTAAGTGAGAGTTTGTCGTGCCGTTGAACCGTTTGTTGAAGAATTACCAAAACTAACTCTAGATTTCAGTCTTTGCCTGTGGTGTCGCCTGTGCCTGTAAGTATCGTTGCTCGTCCTTCAAAAGATGGCCCTTTATGAGCACTCTTACTAACTTTTATCACAGCTGCTATCTACTTCACCACCAAGAAACTCAGAACCGACAAGACTTTGCGTCTTGGCCGTACCAGTCCAGTCTTCAACGAGAAGTTTGAGGAAGTTATCAAGCAGTCCGCTGACGAATAAATGGTATTCACGCAAGTTCATAGTATGGGATAGCTGGTTCGCGAATGGAACATTGAATAGAATTAACCAAGACTTGCTTGATGCCTTGAAAAATGGGTGTATTCGCTTTATGACTTCATATTGAAGGGAATCGCCGGGACCGTTTTGACTCTGATAAGTATCATGTTTTGAATCAATGATTTATTCGTTAAACAATGGTTAGTTTTTCTGCCAGCGTAGATATGGGGCTGTTTTCCGATTTTTGATCAAGATAATATGACTCTATAAACTGGTCTGTGTGGTCTCTATGTAGTTATTTCCAGTCTCTCCGTGTAGTATGTACAGGTCTATTTTTCACCTCTTCATGTTCAAATAGACATCGCTCACGTCGTCAATGTCGTGAAGAAAATCAGTCAGCTTCTCCACCCGTTTCAGCACATCTTCGTCTGTGACTTCGACGGCCATGTCCTCCAACGGAACGTAGTTGATGCTGACCTCCGTGACATTGAATTCCTGCTTCAACGCGTTGGCAATCTTACCGGTATCAGTTTCAGACGTCACCAGTTCTACCAACTTTCCATCAGGGTTGTCTTCAGGATCAATAGGAAGCTCTTCAACATCCTCGGCTCCAAGTTCAATCGCTTTTTCAAATATGTCTTCGAAAGACAATTCCCCACAGTCGATAATTACCGAGCCTTTTCTTTCAAAAAGATAAGCTGTGGCAGACAACCCAGTTCCTCGGTTGTTGAAAACCTCTCTAACTTTCTGAAATGTCCGCGTCTTATTATCAGTGAGCGCTTCTACAATCACTCCAACACCTCCCGCAGCCATTCCCTCGTAAACCACAGATTCCATGGGCTTTTCACCGACCAGTTCACCGGTTCCTCTCTTGATAGCGGTGTCTATGATTTTCTTTGGTACACTGCTTTTTTTCGCATCATCAATGGCATATTGCAACTGGATGTTTTGAATGGGGTCACCGCCTCCAGTCTTAGCTGCAAATGTGATTTTCTGGGACATCTTGAAGTACACCTTGCTTCTCTCCATGTCATTCTTGGCCTTGTCCCTCTTGATAGTGGACCATCTGCTGTGCCCGGATAAAGCAGCACAAGATGTGCTGAACCCCTTGGAGGATAGTCGAGACAATGTGCCTGTAAACACGCGACTTTTCGAGATCATGTTGCCGCACAGATGAGCGAAGTTTCAACTTGTCTTGTTAAGAATCGTGATTTGGTGATGCGCCGGTTTTTCAATTTCATATCGTGTGCGCACCATTCTGTGCTCGCAATCTGGCTGCCTTCTACAGATGTCAAGCCAAGCAGGTAAGATAGACCTCATTGAGGTGTTAATTGTGCTGCAATATATTGCCAATTGGTATCGAAGGTTATTGAAAAGGGATTTTAACGCTTGTGAAATATTCTGGAATTTGTTGGCTTTGGAAAACCCATAAATACACAAATACCTGCAAGATAGCATCATAGTTCAGAGCTGTTCATAACCCCATCACAACATGTCGGAAGCAAACAAGAACAGAACGCTTATAGCCGTGATCGGAGACGAAGACACGATCACAGGAATGTTGCTGGCAGGTATTGGTCAGATATCCTCGGAGGTGGGCAAGGAAAAGAATTTTTTGGTGGTGGATGCGAAGACCAAGGATGAAGATATCGAGGAGACTTTCGTGACATATACCGAGAAGAGAGACGATATCGCCATTTTGCTGATCAATCAGCATGTTGCTGACAAGATAAGATTCAGAGTTGACACGTTTACGCAAGCATTTCCGGCAATTTTGGAGATACCATCCAAGGAGCATCCCTACGATCCTGAGAAGGACTCCGTATTGAGGAGGGTAAGAAGGTTGTTTGGGGAATAAACGGGTGTTTGCCGTGAAGCTTGAAACTATCAAGCTAGTATCATCGAGTTTCGTGATATAAAAACCGAGAAATAGTTGATAGATAACTAAAATGGTGATTCAATCAGGCTAGCCTGATCTACGTCGATCCTGTATGAACCTAGCATCTCATAGTTCGCCATTATTCAGACAATTGACGAAGAAATCTTAATCCAAATTCATTGCTTACGAGCTGGTTCTCTCTAGTTTCTTTGCTTAGTCAAAGCTGACAAAAATTACTCGTTTACACTATGAAAAGTTGTATACATTTTCTGCCTTTGACATATCATTGTCAAGTTTACCAACACAATCTTTGCATGAAAATGTATATCTCGACTATTTCCATTGCTGAGTTATCAGGCCTCGCTCTAAACTCTACTGACACATTTTAATTGTATACATCTCCCTATTTCGTTTTGTAGCCTACTCCTCTCATTCCTCCTTTTCCTCTGAAGCCTCTACCTCGGTTTCGGGTGTTTCAACAGCGTCCACTTCAGCTAGTTCATTAGTTTCAGTCTCAGCCTCAGCCTCAACCTCGACTTCTTCCGCGGGAGCAATCACCGCAGAAACAGGTTTGGCAATTTCAACTTCAGTCTCAACCTCAGTCTCTGCTTCTATTGGTTCCTCCCTAACAGCTTCCTCGGGAGCAGAGATAACGATTTCGGGCTCCGCTGCCTGGGCGTCGGCATCAACTTCGGAATCATCCACAACTTCGTCCGTTACCTCAACAGGCTCGGCCTGAGCTGCCTCCTCCGAGTTCAAAGTGGTTGCAGTGGGACTGTCATCAAACTCCTTTGGGTCAATTGGCTCGTTCAGAGCAGGCACAGTAGGGGCCTCTGTCTCGTCTGTGGCTTCTGTGGCTTCTGCTTCGGTTGTTTGAGCCTCCACTGGCTCAGCTACTTCGGCCTCCTGCTCTTCAGTTGGCTCAGCCTTTGGCTCAGTCACATCCTTGTCCAATGGAGGAGGAGCGGTATCGGTCGGAGTTGCCGGTTGAGAAGAAGCTTTCTTCCAGTAATTGCGCTGCTTCAAAACAGCAGGGTCGGCATCTAGGTAGAACATCCGCACGCCGATGATACGTCTCTCCAATTCACACGCCTTCAGCCATTCCGGCCTGACCACTGGGATGTTCATGGACACAGCCTTCTCCCATTGGGGACCACTGGCCTTAGTACAAACGAAATGGGTGGTATCAACTTCAACCTGTTTTTGCAATGGTTTTGCTGCTATGTTGGCGAGACACTCTTTGATGTCCTCCACTGTGAAGTCCTCGTACCTGTCGATCTCTCCAAGACACACACTTATACCGCTCAAATCAGTCATTTTGTGGGTAACTATTTGAACAGGCTTGGAGTTAAATTCGCCAGCTGACGTCTTCATTCTCAACTGGAAGGTATAAGGAGTGTCAACCGGCAATCCCGACAGTTTGGTGGTGGTGTTGACCAGCGGATTTGGGATTTGACCAAGACGAGTCCCATTTTTGAACAAAGTAAGCGATTTTAGAGAGGCTGTGGCAATGTCTAGAGGCTCCCACTCAAGAACACAACTGGTCTGAGTGACATTCCTCACCTTTAGCAGAGGGGCCTGGGGAAGGCTTTTGCCAAATGTGTTGTAAATCTCATCTTGAATACAATCAAAAATCTCCTTATCTTTGATCTCCTGCTCAATATCACGATCGCAATTTATCTTGACAATTGAGCCTGCGGAAATCCCGTCTGGTAGCAATATAGTAGGAAACTCGATCAAGTGATGATCCTTGGTGAGTAGCAGCGCCAAGGAAGCGTCCAGCTTTCCCACAGTGAGCGATACTTCAACCATAATGATGGACAATTGCAATCAAGTAATGGATAATTGCAAATGCTGATTTCTAACAACTTTTCAGGACCGTGTTTGCTCGAGTATGTACTCTATTTCCAATGCTCCTTTGTGTATTACGTGTAGCTCTGACTGGGTAGGTGTTACAGACACGGGCAAATAAGCACGATATGATCTTCAGTTAAAGGGGCTCCTCACCCGCACTGTTAGTGTGTTGTTGTATAACGTTTAAGTGATACGCTATTTTTCTTGATTTTTCCTCTTTGTTGAGTCTATTTTATTGGAGATTTGGAGGGACCTAATCCATTGCAAAGGTCTTTTTTGAGTCCTGCCTGAGACTAGCTCTTTCGCACTTTGTCAGAATTCCAGATTCCGGGGGGCACCCACTGAAACTACTATGGGGCAAACGGCTTCAAGGACAACGCCGGTAGCTCAACCGAGATTCTCAAGAGCTCGTCGGACCTCCCGTGCTATAAATCATGATGATGTGGCTCATAGCATACAAGGCGCAAATGGATCCACTAGAAGAAGAAGGAGATCGAGCATTTTCCAGAACTTCATTGATAAGGCGTCAGATTTGGGTTTGGCTCCAACATCAAAAGCCTCCTCTTCCAAGCGATTCCGCAGACAATCTCCCCCGGCTGACTCTTTTGTTCTGGCTGGTGAAGCTGCTGTGCCTTCCCGAGACCGTACCCCGAGATTTCGCGGGGTAGTTGGTGAAGATGATTTGTCAGACGTTGCGGAGTCGCAGCCGCTTCTTCCCCGTACTAGTGGCAACAGGCAAGAAATGCATTCACAAGGATATTTGAGCGATTCTGAAGTGGCAACCGAGGTTGCGTCTCCCGAAAATGCTTCTTTTGGTGGGAGGAGTATCGAATTGGATGCATCCACTGATGGAGATTATGTTTCCGCTACCAGGGCGTCATTCCGGAGCATGGCATCAACGTTTCTGCCAATGCCCAGCAGGCCACCACCTCCAGCCCCTCCTTCGAGAGAAAGCGCGATCGAAGATCAGTTCAGAACGATACAAGGATCCCTCGATGCTTCCCTATTGACTCAATTCGAGACGTTGACTGGGCTGTTAGATGTTGTGACAATAACCACTCTCAGAAGATTGGTAAATTCGGATAACAGCACGTTTTCCAGACCCCACGAGGAATTTGATCTGGATCGCGATTGCTATCGCGGCCAGCGCATTGACCGCGTTCTGGACTCCACGAGCGAAGAAACCGGTTCCTCTACAGATGATGTGGACACCACTGATAGGACCTTCAGCCAATTTCTGGTGGGTCTTCGCAGCGAGAATCTACTGGCAAGGGAACTGGGAAGAACTTTCATGCAGGTCAATGATGAGCAACGCCAACAGTCGGTTCCTGGTTTGCCTGAACCGGCCAGCAGAAACATGAGCTTTTTCCGGGCGTTCAGGTTCGATAACACGGAGCTCATTGGGTTTGCTTCTACCAGCAGAAGATTTGAGAGGTTGATACCTGTGCTAATTGTTGGAGTTGTTGGGGTTCCCTCTGGCGACCGGACTCAACAAACAGACGAAAATACTGGTGATGCCGCTGGTTCGCCACAATCAGCAGCCGCAGCAGCAGCTCCTGATACTGCTCAAGTTTTTTCGTCCGAATCTGCATTTGACACCGTTCTTCCAACGAGTTCGCAGAGAACGTGGATCGTTATTGTCATGGCTCAGTATTATCCATTGAACGATCCTGCCCTTCAGTCAATGCCGGAGTTCGTGAACATCCTCCTTGAGTATGCGGTTTCCACTGATTCAGACGGATTCACAGCATCCACAGACAACGACATATCGCGGGCTCTTCGTGTTCGTCCTGGTCTGCCGCCTTTGAACCGCCAGGTTTCAGAGCTGCCCCCTGAAACTGAGGCATTCAGAGAGAGTCTCAGAACTCTGTTGGAACGGGTTCGTTGTGTCAAACACCTGACACGGGAGGAACTCGATAAGGCGAGCGATTCCGTCTTCAAAGTTCGTTTTGCAAAGGATGATACAGTTGCAGAGTTCTCCCCGGATGATGAAACCATGAAGGTAAAGGTTTATGACGAGGATGAGAGATGTCCAATCTGTTTGACTGATTATGTTGAAAATGATCTCGGAAGGGCTCTCCCCAAATGCAAACATGAGTTTCATAAAGCCTGCATAGACGAGTGGCTTTTACAGGGTGATAATAGTTGTCCTATCTGCCGCGGAAAAGGTATCGAAGTTGGAATGGTGATATGATCTCATCAATAATACCCTTAGTTGATACTTGGTATCTTTCTAAACACGTGTGACTCGCTTCACATTTATATAGTTTTCACTTCTCTGGTCGTTTTCTCTTTTTTAACTGTTGGCTTTGGCATTGGTGCATTTGCGGTTGGGTGGAGCCGATTTTTATTTCAATATTTAATTAACTAAGGTGGATTCAACAAGTCTTTTTTGTAGTTTTTTTGAATCATGTTCCATGAAATGTCAAAATTTTTAGGTAATTGAATATAGTGAAAAATGTTTCGGAAATTCAATCATGGTAAATTTCCAGTAATAAAGCTGTTTTTAAATTAAATATAAAGACTTGAAGCTGCTCTTTTCTTTGCAATAGTAGGATATTGGAGTAAAATCTCACCTTTGTATGTCCACAGAAACTCCACATGCGATCCCAGTCGGGTCTATACTTTAAAATACATAATAGAGAAAGCGTTCCTCGGTCTTTTTCTCTATATCATTTCGTCATAATTCAGAAGGTCAAAATATTGCGAGCCATGTTGGGACCCGCTTGACTTTCCTTTGGAGCTGGAGCTGCCTCCACTGTCATTGCTCTCCTCCCCATTATCATTTGCCGGGTCAACTTTTATTCGCTGTGCAAAAAATTCTTCCGATGGCTGCATTTTGTCTCCAACTGCCAGTTCTGACATCAAAAAAGGATTTGAAAATTCTGTCGCGGACATTGAAGAGTAAGGACGAAAGACTGAGTTCGTCTTAGGTTGACTTTCTGTTTCCTCGAGAATAGGTGTGCCTTCCGGTGAAATTTCACCATGAGATAGTACATATGGATTATCTGAGCCTGATAGACTCATTGGAAACTCTGTCTTCTCCTGGAAAACAGAAGATGAGGGCGAGGAGGAATTATAGACATCCCCAGCCATACTCTTTTCGCGTTCGTCCCTCTCGCGTTGTTCTTTGTATAATTGTTTCTTTCTCAAATAGGCCGCCCTTTTCTTTTCTGTCATCGAAGTTTCTAGCTGTGAGGTGAATTATGTTAGTATTGAAAGGTTCCGGATTTTTCGGGGATCAAAGAGTTCTCAAACTTACCTGTCTATACTTTGCCAGATGGATCTTCAGAGCAGCTGCGTAGTGCTCGAACCCCAATGAATTCATGGCATGTAATATATCCTCACCATTAAGAGTTTTTCTTTTTTCAATCGAGCATTTTTCAGCAGCTTGGGAAGTGATGAACGAGATGAACTCGCTCACGCATTCTTGAACAGCTTCTCTGGACTCCTTGGACAGTTTCCCCTGCGGAGGCAGTGCTCTTTTCATTATTTTTCCAACTTGAATAAAAATGTTAGAAGTTTGAATCTATAATCTCAATAATATCGTTTTTAACTCACCATTAGCGATAGGAAGGTACATGTCCTGCTCCTTTATGTCGAAGTTGATTCCACTGTCGTCGCTATCGGAGGACCCCATTTTGAATCTGTAGCGCTCTAGACCGACACAGAAAGCTGTGAAACCAAATATTAACAGATAATTGCTCAAATAAGTGATTCACGCTGCTTTTGGCAGCTATTGTACAAGAGAATATTCAAAAGCCAGTTCTCTTCGTAGAGAACCCCTATTAAAGAGAGTATGCACTTAGCGGATAATGCGTTGATGGAATAGATAATTTTTCCGAGGGCGCCATCTCGAGGAAAAAGAGTTCAGCCGCCATCCGACGGGAGAGATGGCCTTGCCCTTAATTAGCGGCGCTGAAGGCAAAACGGATATAGTGAGCGGTTTGGGGTCACTCCGTAAACACAGAAAGTCAATTTTTTTATCGATAGTGACGTTTTAGATTCCATTGGAGCGTCTACCGTGATCGCGGCGGTATGCTTTGAACCTTAAAGGGTCCAATTGCAGGCGCAAAGGGAGGCCACTGCAATTGGGCTGCTTTTGCTATTCGAAAAGTTTAATCTCTACAAAGTAATCATCAGTAGCACCCTGTCGAGCACCCGTAGCCTCCTCCGCTGAATACATCGATTCCTCACTCATATTTCTACGTTGCTTCAATACACCTTCCTGCTCGGGATTCTGAGCGCGGTCTGCGAAACCCAAATCAGTGCCGCACTCACACCGGGATTCGTATCCGAGGGATCTCCCCAATGCTCAAGAAGACAAAACGCGCTAATCACAGCGAATGATCATCGAATTGCATTTCAGAGCAACTAATTAAGCCGTATGGACCAAGAGCTTACTACAAACGGCTGAAAACTAGCAGGGGCTATTTTGGCAGGGACCGTAAAGCAAAAATGGGATGCCAACACGACCTAAACCAGAATTCTCCCTTCCAAAAATGCTTATTTTAATGCACCTCATGCATAAAATACCACACCCTTGGTTGTTGGTAAGGCCTCGCGCGACCAGACAGCACGGGTCTGAGTACCAAAATTTGTGGTAAAGGAGCCGAGCAACATCCCAAGGCAAGCCAGAATGATTCTCCGCTCCGTCAGCTACATTCCAATACTAATTTCCAATAATCATCGTCTTGAACAACCAACATGTCAGCCTCTCAGTCCTGCCTGAGAACTTGAGCCGCGCACACACGTGTTTAATCCTGGTACCACAGACCTTCAGAAGGAGTCTGCCTCGCACGTCCTTGAAGACAGGACGTTGAAAGGGCACGGATCGTTGACTCAAACCAGTCCAGTTTTCAATCGCAAAAGGCATGGTCGGCAAGCTCGATGGCACGATACTAATAACACCATATCTCAGCTTCATCAAAACATCGTCAACGCCCCAGCCCCCCAGCCCTCCACAACATCCTCTCTCAGCAACGGCCAATCCGCCTGATTAGACAGACGTGTAGTAGGGCTCTATCCCTCCTCTATCCGGACCACCGCGTCCCCACGCGTTTTTCGATCGTTAGGAGGAAACCCTTCAAAGGGATATTTATCAATTGCACCTTCGTTTATAATCAGTGCGACTTCCTTTTCTACCTTCTTGAAGACTCTTGAAGCCTCTCAGCATTATCAAGACCCCAAAACACATATCCGGTCCACCACTCACTCAGTTCCTAATTTCATTCCGCTCTCTTCTTACTGATCACTTACAGGCCTTGTTCTTGTTGCAATCATTGGTGAAGCCTATAGACCCATCCTTGACCACCTGTCCAACTTTTGACCCTCCTCTTTTTCCTAAGAGGCATTCACTATACCAAAATCCTTGTTATCCCTGTTATATGCTGTTATCCTATTCATAGTCGCCGAATCGTCATATATCCACATTCCACAGCACTGTCATAGGCCTTGTCACTAAAGTCCATTCTTCTCCATGTCGCTACAACCACAGCAGAAGCCCAGATCACGGTCTTTGCAGCCATTGGGCCCACCGGAAATCAAAACCTCGCGGCCGTATCCCGTTCGTCTGGATCAGATCGAAACGGAGAACAACTACAGGTTGATATCGGAATACCAGAAGGAGATCGCCAGACACTACAGAAATCTTGAGGTGAATTCTGCTGTTGAGCCCAAGTGCATTGATCAACAGCCCGAGCTCGAATGGTACATGAGACCGTACCTCATTGATTTTTTGTTGGAGATACACGCGTGCTACAAGCTGAAGCCCCATACCCTGTTCTTGACCTGCAATATCATCGACAGATACTGTGCTACGAGACAGGCTTATAAGCACCATTACCACTTGGTGGGCTGCACCGCCCTCTGGATCGCCGCCAAGTACGAGGACAAGAAGAGCCGAGTGCCCACGGTGAGAGAGCTGGTTGCAATGTGCCGTAACAACTTTGACGAGAACATGTTCAAGGACATGGAGATTTGCATTCTTAAGACTTTGAACTGGTCCTTGGGCCATACGTCTCTGGAAGATGCCCTGCAACTAGCGGTTACCTGTGCCAGAGACGATTCTGACCCGCGGTTCAAGAAAGACAGCCAGATGGAGTGTGCTACCATAGTGGTTGGGAGATACCTGTGTGAGTTATCGCTCTTCGAAAGGGCATACTTGTGCTTTCCAACCTCCATGGTGGCCACTGCGGCTCATTTGATTGCATGCTCCATGCTGGATATCCCAATTGGGGCCAAGTCGCTCGAGAGAATCACCCTGGCCTATGAGGTCAACAGCAGAAGGAAAATGATGAGAGAGAACCGAGGCGAAAACTCGGAAAACACAGAGCCAAAGGTGTATGCTCCATTGGTGATAGATTTTGAAGGTCTGGAGACCGTCACGCAACTGCGGCAGCTAGCACTGCTGTTCGTCAAGTCCCTGAGAAAGCCGTCAGAGCTGCTTTTCACCAAATACCGTTCCCTGGGAGTCATTGGAATAGTCAACGATTTCATGATGAGAGAAGAGACTGTGCTGAGCAAATTGAACCCTGTTTTGGAGTCTGTTTCGAGAGAGGCAGACGAGCCTTTTTTGAGCAATCTACTGTACAACCCTCAGGTCGTCTCGATTGCCAACATCGTCCTGGGCATTGACCTCAATTGGGACCAGATGATCAAGGACGAGGTTTCCCAAGAACTTCAGCCGGTCTTTGCTTCTCCCTTTGCGGTTCCTAATCGTCCGCCAATTGCGCAGTACATGCCCACAACTCCATACCGTTACACACGCACCAACTCGGGCTCCTCTCCAATGCCAATGACTCCTCCTTCCGTGACGTCGCAATCATCCACTTTTTCGTCCTTTTCGTCGCAGACGTCCTACTCATCATGTCCGCCTTCTGAGAACTTGAACGACAGCATGGTTGACATCATCTCGAAGGATCCAAAGAAGACGCATAACAGTCGCGACAGCACAAACACAATAGACATGCGTGGAGAAGGAACCCCCACGCTCCAGGACAAGTATGCAAGCCATTATCCCACGTCTTCTCCAATTGACATGTACGACGAGAATGAGAGCTATTCCGATGCCCACAGTTATCCCATGACCAGTCCTCTTTCGTCCCAGCTGGAGTTCTAGGGCTACTTTTCACCAACCACACACTCACACACGCACAAGCACTGGAATATTATAAAAAAGAGTTGCTTTACCTTGCATTAATAGATTCTAGCTTGTGTTTTTGCCGCTGCCGATAGGACAGGTTCCATTCGTCCATTATCCGCTTAGTTAAGTCGCTTATACTTTCAAGCATTGAAAAGTTGAATTACATTCAATTCGAAAACGGAACATGTACCATAATATTGCTACCGTAAATTACACCCGTCTATTATACAGTCCCATCATCCAGATATGGCAGGGTCGCTTCCGCTATCGTCTGGTGTGGTTGCATCACCTTCACTAAATTGGTCTGGCTTGCTCTCTGAGGTATCACCTTCGAAACGAACCGACTTGGAGACCGAAACTGCGTCGTCATCGAACTTGGTATCAATAGGGTTCAGCTCCACACGGATGCCTTCTCCGCCGTCCAGCGACGTTGGCTGGCTGTAAACGTATTGCTGCTGACTAGACTTGTCGTAGAAGTAATCGGAATACGAGCGGGCGATCTTGTGACCGATGCTCAGTCGTATCTTGTGACGTTTCTTTGGAAGAGACGTGGTTGATGAGGGAGAGCTGATGATGGGGCTTGGAGAATCGGATCGGGCCGAGTGCGAAGACTGGCTATCGTCAAACTGTTGATCCTCCAGAACCTCGGCCTCGATGAAAGTGTCTCTGGTAACCACGATATAGATCAGTAGACATATTAACACAATCGAATTCAGCAGTCCCAGACGCTTCTGAGCTGCCAATTGTGATGCCAACGAGTCTACTTCTGAAGCAGACATAGTGAGTAACTCAGCATGTTTTCTGCGTTGATCGTTAAGCAGAACCAGAGTATCGTCCTGAAAAGAAGTGTACAGCGATTTCAGCTGAGATAGCTGAGAGTGAATGGAGATGTTGAAAGCCGAAACCAGCAAATCAAACTTGGTGATTTGACGTTTTTCCATCTTCTCGAAGGCCTTCGAAAGAAGCTTGCTCTGCTCTTCAATATAGAGCAACGAAAGACTGGCGTTCGATTCAAGCAACGACAACCTCTTGACGATACTCTTGTAAATGGACTCCTGGGTCGTGGGCTCTTGAGCGGGATGATCGGTAGCCATAGAAGGAACTGTGAAGTCTGTCTCTATACAGAAGTCATCCGCGCTTCTTTCTTCCAGGAATTGCTCCAGTCCCAGATGCATCAGGGCAACTGAACAATCCTCATCCAACGTGGCGACCTGTTCCATGTCGATGACAGAGGAGTTCAGGTCGGCAGCATCGCTGCTGTTCCTACGAAGCAAGATATCCGAAGCTGGGGAATCTTGGGCATTCTCAATTTGCTCCACTTCTTCTTCGGCTTCTTCGTCAGCAACACCCGATAGTTCTTTTTCTTCCTCCAGTTTGAATTCCTCCATCATTGTCTTACCATAGACTCGGATGGCAGACAGCGGACAGTAGTACTCTCCTCCAAAGTAAGACAGAACTTCAAGCCGAAGATATCTTGCCCAAATCAAAGGGTTCTTGATTGTAAACGATTGCAAATCTCTGATATTCTCAGCCTCGAACTCACCCAGGACTTTCCAGCCATTTTGAGGAACAGGGAAACGATCACTCACAGATAAACGGATTGTCTTGAAAGACGAGGAGAAAAACTCGTAGTTTCCTAACAGCACCGTATCCACGAGAATGTCCTCACAAAGCTCAATAACAACAAACTTATTTGGTGCCACGCATTCATTCAGAAGATACGAGTCTTTGTTCTCGTTCAAAATGGCAGAAGCACCTTTCGCTTCTGAGTTCGTTTTCATAATCGTGGCGGCGCAGTCGAACGACGCGTAGTTGAACCTGTCCTTGTAGATTTTACCTCCTTCATCTTCAACTTGGCTTGGCTCACCTCCAAACAAGTCCAAGGGTATTTCAATCTCCTCGCTCAGAGGCCCCACGAAGTGAGCAGACTGGTGCGTCGTAGTCGGAGCCCTTGCGGCTTTTGTCTTTTCCTTGACCACAGGGTTTTCCAAAGCATTCTTTCTCTTCCATTCCTCAAATGACATGAAATGCACATCTGCCTCATCGTCAGCCTTTTCAGATCCGTTTAATAGCAGGCCGGAATCAGATGTTCCAGTCAGATTTGTCAACGCTTCGTCGAAGCTACCTATCAAATCGTTATGAGTTGTTTCATTTTGACTGAGCAACGACCCATTTTCAGATTTTTCGGTCAAATTTGTTGAAATAGACAGGTTGGAAGACGAGCCAGCGGTCATCTCCAGGATTTGCGCCAGGCCAACGTCGTTCTCAAGATCGGCAGAGGTCTCGTTTTGAGTTTTGTTATTAGAGTCGTTGTGAACAGGGAAGTTTGCTGAGCTCGAGTACTGCTGTATCTCATTTTCAATATCCACTATAACAGAAGAGTTGTCGTCGTAAAATTCGGTATCGTATGCCTCATGATCTATCTCCACAGATAGGTTAGCTCCTGGAATTGTGTCCGATGAAGGTCGGCTTTCGAACTCGGCAGAAATCGCAATTTGTGAGTTATTTGTAACATGGCTGGGATTAGTGAATGAATCTGCAGTTTCCACGTTTTTACCAGCAGAATTGAGGACTGGTTCAACGGACGATGATATGCCATCTGGTGGGGACTGAATGGGATCCTCTGCCTTTACATATCCCACCAGAACTAGCATCGCCAAGCATAGATACCTGCGTTGTAATTGCATTGCAGATATTTGGCTCGTGACCTTGCCAAACCTATTATAGACTGGTATATCGAGCTGAGCAGCGGAGTATGAAATGTTTTGGGTCACAACTTGTGTGTTGCGTTTGAACAAAACATCATGGACTCCCAGATAAGATTTCGGAGTCACACGACGTCGGATACCCGGGCCGGGCCTTAAAGGCAGCGATAGTGATAGGATAGCGAAATTTTGGCAGATTACAGAGGATTATTATAATATACATTTAATAGTCAGAATTTTAGTTTGAGCCTGATTTTGGGCACAGAAGGTTCGTTCTCGGATTCTTCTGGCTTTTGCTTCTTCATTGGGGGCTTTCCAGCTTGGTCGGACGATCTGCGCTTCACAGAGGGCGTTTCCTCCAGACTAGCCATAGATCTTACTCTGTACTCTTCGGCCCTCAAAATGGCGGGATGAATTTTCAGAGTCACGGGAACCTTCATGGTGGTATCTGATCTAAACTCATCAGAAGAAAGAACCACTTTATGCTGGTTCAACATGTATTTGACGTACCTCAGTGGAGTATCTGGAGTAGACCTTAGGATCTCGAAGTCAACCGTGCGTTTGGTCTTTGGTGTTGCAGCATTAGACGAAGAAATAACACCAGAAGAATACTTGAATTTGACCTCAAATTTGGGCCTAACTTCCGAAACAGATTTGACTGTAGGAGCCTTCAGCTTGACACTTGGTACCTTCGGAGTGGTCTTCGTAGCTGGAGGGACTTGTCCAGAAGGCGAGTCAGTAGTATGTTTCAATTCGAGTTTCACCTTTGGGATACCATCTCTCGTTTTGAGTTTGATGATTGGTCTGACTGGCTCTGCTGCAACTGGAGCGCGCTTCAATGTGGTCGCAAGTTGAACCTTCAACCTTCCTTGCAGTTTCAAAGAGACAAAGAACGATGTTGGTGGTTGAGCAGGGTCCTTGACCACCAGCTTGTCGTATACAACGGCAAGCTTCTTTTGCATAGGTCTGTCAACGGTAACTGAAAACTTGTCGTAAGCCTGATAGAGCACATCAATAATGTCAAAAAGCTCTCTCTTAGAATGCACAGAGAAGAAACACGAGTGTAGACTTGTCCATAATTCGTGTCGAAGACCCTTTCCTATTGACAAATCACGGCGAAGTGTATTGATTGCTCGAATGACCAGAGAATGTGTGCTGACACCTCTGCGGCTCTTGAGAGGATTTATAGCATCCTCTACAACGATCACGTCATCCGCTCCACCAATCAAGTTCGTATGGCCTGACTCTTCGGCGTCCTCATAGAACTCCTCATCGTCAACGCTGTAAGGCACACCTTCCAATGCGGCGATTGCAAGACTTTTGATGAACACGCCTACTCCCGCGTCCCTGAATGAGTGTGATGTGTCGAATTTCATCACCGAGAAGATGTACTTCAACAAAGCAGCGTTTCTGAGACCACCCAGTGTCAGGATGGACTCAATGGCAACTAGTCTCGTCTCCCTGCTGCTCTCAGATTTTGAGTAGTTCAAACACAAGTCAAAAGGAAGGTTAATGATACCCTTTCTGGCCATATTCAGCTTTGCAGACAGAACCGTGGTTCTCACGGTGTTGTGGTAAGAAGGAACCCATTCATCCAGCTTGAAAAGTCTGTCAATCTCGAATAACGCCTCAGATAGAACTTTCTTGAGGGGAGAGTTTTCAGTCTCATCTGTTTCCAACTTTGAGTTCAAGATAACACTCGAAAGGCATGAAACCAAGGTGGAAGTGTAGAAACAGTCCGCAAAGTCATTTGCAGAATTATCGTTGAATTTCAAGACATTAACCAAAGCTCGACTCACAGCAAGCGGTATTTCTCCTTCATTACCGCGAACGGTGGCCAGAGCCTCAGGTATCGCCTCCCTTACGAACAAATCCTCAAAGTTGGAGAAGTCGTTCGGAAGTGGCAGGAGACCAAGAGCAATCTGGTCAAGGGCATCCTTGGCACTAACCTTTGTATCATAACAGAAGAGAGTTTTGAACACCACCAGAAGATATTTCAGCCCTTTAAATCCGTTCTCCTGGTTGGACAACTTGGCCAAACCGAATGCAGCCTCAATTCTGACGCCAAAGTAATACCTAGAGTCGAGCAATGTGCGAAGTAGAGCCGTAAAGTAGAAGGAAGATGGTTTTAGCGCATTGCTGAAAAACCTCACACTATCCAGTTGAGCTTCAACGTCTCTGTCTTGGTTCAATTGCGATTGGTACATGTAATCAGGCTGGTTCACGTAGATCCGGCAAAGCCACTCGAAATCAGCATCAGCTCTAATCCATTCAAAAGCCTCACCAGATCTCGCTTCCATTTCTTCCTCGGTGAAGCCTTGCAATCCCCATTCTGCCATCTCCTTTTGTGACGAAAGAATGTCACCCAACATTCTGACGGATTTCAAATCATCGTCTTTCACGGCTGTAGCCACTCCTTCCTCGTCTTTCTTCGATGGTCTCTTCAAACGCTTGTACTTGGTGTTGTACTGTATATCGAACTTCGTGAATGGTTCCTTGATGTCCACGATGTGTTCGTAGGGAGTACCGTCTGCCTCGTGGATACGAATAGTCATGGGACCGGTGAACACATGAGAATTCTGCTGAGACTCTTCACCAGACAACACTTCCGAGGCATCATTTAGGAAGTTGGAAACCCGATGCTGCTGTTTGCTGCTTGCTGAGGCCATCGATGACCTATCACGCAAACCGAAATCGCCATCATGGTTACTGATGTCGTCGCGAGAGGGTACCTGTCTGATTCCCATCTCTATGAACATCCTCTTTTTGTTGAATCGTTGCGTGACCTTGAAAACAGGAGTTCCTGAATTGTGAACCCAGTTCTGGAAAAAACTCTCCAGTCTGTTGTGCGCCACCTTTTCACAAACATGTTGAAAATGGGCTGTTGACAAGCAGTTACCGCTGATCAAATCCCCCGACATAGCCTGAAGGAAGACCTTGGGAATAACACGAGACAGACCGAACGACTTATCAGTCTTGGTCATACGTCTATCCAAAATGAAAAGCACCAATGGGGCTTTCAGGTTGATGAAATCGAAATCATGGGCCTCATTGACAGGAAATCGGTATAGCTGGTTGGCTAGTGGACGTTTTCCTATATCTAGATCACACACCAGATCGGAGCGTTTCTTGGTCTGGAACTTAAAATGGTTCCAGCCATACAATCGTCTCAAATATTGTCCAGCCATGTAGCGGGATATTCCAATGGTGCACCAGACATCGTTCAAAGAGTAGGGCAAAACATTGATACCTGAATATTGCTGAGAAAGAGCAACGGCAAGCGTTTCTGTTGCTTCAAACATTGGCTCAATCAAATTAGGTCCGTAAAGGAGGTCGGTGTTGGCAATAGTCAAACCAGCGAATCCACAAACCGTTGCTGGTAGATCATCAATAAACACCAGCGAATAGCTGTTGAATGGAAACGATCCAAACTCATTGGAGTAGAAGTCCAGTGCTTTGGGAAGAAACAGGCATGTGTTCAAGACCTCCGCCTTTCTTCCAGGCATATAATATACATTCAAGGGCATTTGGGATGTCCCAGGTTCCCCAGCAGATCCATCATCTGCAGTGGCTGGTGCTGAAAAGATATCGTCCTCGCCCAACTTCAATATGGGCATGCTTTCGAACGCCCCGACTGCAAAACCAATGTGGTGGGCAGCAGACGGGTTGTGAAATTGAAAACCAATGATCTTTTTGCCCATATCAATCTGATGAGGAAACTCCTTCATACTGACACTATCGGGACATACCACGACAAATTCTCTGTCTAGGTAAGCACTATCATCCAGCTGAGCCTGGTCTTCAGTCTCCTGGGCATCATCGTTTTCAGCATCGTCGTCGTCATTTTCCATGAGATTACGTTTCCTCATGGCCAACTCAGCCTCTTTGGTACCAATGATCTTAGTCTCTCCGATGTCACGAATGGTTTTGGGAACAGATATGCTCACTTCCCATGCAGGTCTTTCTTGAAAATTATCAATGCAGGGAACCCAAGAGCTTGCACTGCATCCAAGATCGCTATTCGACGTGTAGCAGCACCATTTCTCTTTCGGTATATTGGTGTGCAGGCCACCGTGAAAGAGAACACCTTCCTTCGGGCTTTTGACCTGATAAACGATTTTCAAGGTCAAGGGTGTGTACACCCTCTCTGCTCCAGCCAGGGAATTGGCTGTAATCGGAGTGTTATGCGTTGACTTTCCAGTAGCTGGAGATATTGTCGACAGAGCATTCGGATCGTGTAGCCTGAGTTTCAGATTCTCTGGAAGAACAATTGTTAGATTCTCAGTCTCCTCTATGGATACCGTGGATGCGGAATCCGGGTCATTGTTGTCTGAAAACAGTGGATGAAACTTTCCTCTGTATAAATGGTGCTGTTCAATGGAAATGGTCTCGGAGGCCACATCATAACGTTCGTTGAACTTGTAGTTGTTCCTCAAAGTTTCGTTTTCCAAATCGTTCTGATACTCGTCGTTTTGCAGGAAGTCATTCAGCATGTACTGACACCTCTTATTGTTCACAAAGACTTCCCTTATCTGGATTGCCCTGCAGTCCAGTTTTATCACCCTGAGTCCAGGACTCAATGGCAACACCGTTATCTCGGTCTCTCCATCAATTGTTTGCGTGGCTAGGTTGATGTCCACAGTCACCTTTTGAAGCGCAACTTTTAGAGGCTGCGATGAGTAATCAAACTCTCCAATGTGATGCTTACTCTTCCGCGGAGTCGCATACGACTGCACAGAAGGATAATCACCGATTGACGAAGGCATGCTAGAACTTTAGCGAGAAGTTTTCGACGTGACTCAAAACACTGGAGGAGATCACAGAGTCGTCGGTGAATCTCCACTGGAAGTTACTGGATCCCAAAAATCAATCAGCTGGCTCACCAAGTCGTCCACTAAAAACACCCAGACTATTAGAAACTTGCCTGCTTCGAACAAAGACTGTAGTTTTCGCGTATGGCCTTGCTTTTGAGCCTCACCCAGAGCACACTCTTTGAACTCGTTCCCTGCATTATGTCACCAGACGGGGCTGCGTAACCAAGGCGGGCGAACGTGTCGTGTCCTGACAGCTGATCAAAGCGAGTGCCAGCTCAAGACCTTGAGAGTTTGATGAAAACAGTGTGGTTTAGTCGTTACTACAAGCCAGGAATATAATTTATTTCGTGGTTGGAGTGCTCAATCAGTTGTGGTTGTGGGTGAATTCTGATTTTCAACTTGGAATTGCGGAATCAACGAGGTTTTAAAGTTAGTGTTCCGCTTGGTGCTCTATATTGTCTTGTCATCTAATCAAGTTAGGCATATCCCTTCTCGGTTGACCAATTTCGCGAGAATTGGATTGAAAACAAAGCTCAACCTTGTCAAGAGACCGGATTTGATTCTTTCCTTAATTTCATCTTGATTTGGCACATTTGCAACTCTCGGGTGACGTGATCGTAACAAGTCACTTTGGGTCGGCATACACATCAAATTAGCCCTTCACATAGAATACGCATTTTACCATGGAACAATCGGGGAATGCACTGTTGCTGAGGTTTATCAGCTCTTCGCAATTCAACCTGTACCACTGCATAGCATATCTCCAGAAATATGCCGACAACATTGGTATTCACTACCACCTGTGCCAGAGAGCTGCGACATATCCTATAGACGAGCTCAAGTTCTTCATCCCGCAGTTTATAAGGCTGTTGGTGACTGTGGAAACTGACTCAATGGCATTGGAAGAAC
>NW_019172952.1:1270671-1305480 GCF_000576695.1 Kuraishia capsulata CBS 1993
TGACTGTGGAAACTGACTCAATGGCATTGGAAGAACTCATCAAGAACCTATGTCAGAAAGATGCCCATTATAGTCTGCTTACGTTCTGGCACTTACAGGCTGTGTTGCACGAACTAGGGACTGATTCCACATTGAACGTGAGTTTCAGAATATGCCAGAGGATGCTGAACGAGCTCCAGTACCATCTCTTCAATTTTTCAACCAATCAGCATACGATTACCTCGCCGCAATCTGCTTCCAGAGGAGTTGTGGCTCCGCACGAAGCCATGAAGCAGTTTCACGAGAACGTTCCTCCTTCACTGGTGTTGTTCTCTTCGGTGATGGCTTCCGTGGCTCTGCCTCAGGTGAACATGTATGTCGAACCCTTGGTAAAAACCCAGGGGAAACAAGTGAAGTCTTTGGTGTTCGAGGTGGTGAAGAATCTGAAGAAAGACCTCACCAAGAACTTGACTTTGAAAAACACGATGAGCAATGCCTTGCTGGGAAGGTCCAAAGCGAACAAGGAATTTGTTGAGTTGGACAGTTCTGATTTTGACGACGAAATTCCACAACCGCGTTCGAAGTCCCTTTCGCTGACGTCTGCTTCCACTATTAATCGTGACAGAGCTTTGCAATACAGCAGGAAATCGGAAGACCTTGAGTTCTCTGCAATAGAGAGATATGCTGAGGAAAGATTGGGAAGTCTGAATCGGACAATATCCACACACAGCCTGAGGTCTCATAGTAGGAGTAATCCAGGATTGACACGGAAGTATGCCACCGTGAGTGCCATATACCCCGAGCATCCTGGAAACACAGAAGTTACCACGGCCATGGATAATGAAGCAACACCAGATGATGGTCTTGGACGGGCCAGCATTGATGATCTTGTATCCTCCATGCCAAATTTGCATGTTTCATCATCAAGGCTTTCGACCTCCAGCACAGTCGATGTTGGTTACGATTCTCCAACTGGGTCATTTTCGTCGTCGGCAAGAAACTCTCGTGATTATAGATTCAGCTCAGATGCTGACAGCATTTACGATCACGATGCCCCATTGGATTCCCCTAACGCCGGTTACAATCAAGTGAACTTAACTGCACCTCAAAAGATAAAGATGTTGAAATCAAACTACTTCAAATGTGAGACTCAGTTTGCCATTGCTCTTCAAAGCATCTCCATAAAGCTATCCAAGGTACCCAAGGATGCTAGACTTTCCGCTTTGAAGGCAGAGCTTGCAATAATGAATAAGGACCTGCCTTCAGAGGTTGACATACCTCTCTTGCTTCCGAAGAGTAAGAAGGGGAAGATGCACAGGATAGTCAGGATTCCTGTTAATGAAGTGGCCGTTCTGAACTCTGCCGAGAGAGTGCCCTATCTATTACTGGTGGAGTATCTTAGTGATGACATAGACTTCAGTCCTGATTCAAAGGAGAATCTCAGACTACTCAGTGAGCTGACAGGAGTCGCCAGCACCGAAATGACGAAGAAGGAAACGAACTATAAGTTTGACCTCGGAAGTATGGCTCCGCCTGTTCTAAAAAGATCTGTGACGCCCTCCAAACCGGCGGTGCTTGGTGATCTGGACAAGGCTGTTCCCACGGTAGACGAAACTGACCTCGGAGATTTCTCTGTGGTGAAGTTGAGCAATCTCAGCGGGAATGAAAAGGTCAAAAAGGACAGATTTGTTAGTTCTGTTTCTGATGTTCCAGTGCTATCTGATACAAGGAAGGAAGGTTCTCCTGGCAGCTCCGGCTCTGAACACATTCGCAACTCAGAGCTCGAATTTCAGTCTCATTACAACGTAGATGATCTGGGAGATGCTGACACTGATCTTGCAACACAGATGAGAATTGCTGCCGTGATGCTTACTCAACTGGACAGTACCACAGGACACCTCCCTCCTGACCAGTCTACGGCTATTAAAGCGCGCATCATTAACTCGATGAGGTCACTCCAGAACGGTTTTGGTATTCGCGACCTGGAGGATATCCACGCGGAGGCAGGTGAAAGAAAGCTCTCAAATGATTTGAAAGTTGCTGGAGTGGGACCTAGTTCGCAAGCCACCTATTATCTTGGTGAGGACTGGAACACAAGGAAGGAAAGAATCAGAAGAGAGAGTATTTATGGTCACCTAGAGAACTGGGAGCTGTGTTCAATCATCGCCAAAACCGGCGACGATCTAACGCAGGAGGCCTTTGCGTCTCAGCTGATTCAGGCAATGTCAACAGTATGGTACACGCATAATGTGAACGTGTGGGTGAAGCGTATGCGGATTTTGGTAACTTCAAGCAGCACTGGTATTGTCGAAACTATCACAAATGCGGTCTCCATTCATTCTATCAAACGAGCCTTGACGCAATATATGATAGACAACAACGAGAACCAGCTCGGCAAGATAGCAACACTCTCGGACCATTTCTCCAGGACTTTTGGAGACCCCGAAGGTGTCAAGTACAAAAGAGCCCAGGATAACTTCACATCATCTCTAGCGGCGTACTCAATCATCTGCTATCTCCTTCAAATCAAGGACAGACACAATGGTAACATCATGCTGGACTCAGAAGGCCACATTATCCATATTGATTTTGGATTCTTGCTGTCGAATTCACCTGGATCTGTTGGATTTGAGGCTGCACCCTTCAAGCTGACCTCCGAGTATGTCGATCTTCTGGGCGGTACCGAAGGTCATCACTTCAAACGATTCAAGCAGTTGATGAAGGATGGTTTCCGTTCAATAAGAAAGAATGCGGAGCAGATCCTGGGCATGGTGGAGCTGATGCAAAAAGACTCGAATCTGGCCTGTTTTCAGGCCGGAGAGAACACCAGTGTTCAGTTACGTCAACGTTTCCAACTCCACCTGACAGACCCTGAATGTGATCAGTTTGTTGAGAATGTGTTGATTGGAAAGAGCATCAACTCCATTTACACCCGTCTTTACGACCAGTTCCAGTTACTGACCCAAGGTATCTACAGTTAAATGTTCGCATGAGTTGGAAATGCAGAATGACTATACATAAATTAAAGATGACCCAATAAAAACCAGATGATGCGCAATTGATTTAAAAGAACATGGAAAAATACCTGCCAGATGAATTTTGTGTTTTTGTGATACCAGTCCGAACCCTCATCTGAGCCTCCTCGTCGTCAGAGCTTTCATCGTCCGAAAGCTGGTCTGGTTCAAAGAACTGCTCGCTGCCAAAGAGACTGGCCTTGAGGCCTGGGGTATTCAAGGATGGTTTAGCAGAATGTCTTGGGATGGAGAATGGCTTGGTAGTCTTTCTTGGGGTTGTGTCCCCAGACCGGGACTTATCCATCGGAAGAACCAGGTACATGAAACTTTCCACGGACCACTCGTACCATACCTTATTATGGGAGACCTCTCGTTTCATTAGAACAGATAGCTCCTGGTCGTCAGGCAAATACATCGGTTGCTCCAGCGGGAAAAATATTGGCAGCCAGGAGATCAGGTTTGGAGGAGTGGGCCCTTGTCCAGTGGAAAGATTGGAGATGATGACTCCATTGTAAAGCTCTGCCACGAAGTGGCCCAGAAGCCCATGCAAAGTTCCTTTGTGGTGACACTTGAATAGCACCTGGTTCGATCTCCGATTGGAGACTGTAATTTCGGATCTGTGCCGAGAAAGAGATGGATACTCGAATGTCCACAGCTTCTCGTAGCGTGACGTTAGTATCTCAGCAGAGTCCACCAGAGGAACGTACGGAAGATTCCAAGACTTGCGAGAATCCAGCTTTTCCAGCTTGCCGTATATGGCAGGAGAAGAGGCGGGTGCGATATAACTGGAATAGCTCTGAGGAATGTAAATGGACATCCCGGGGTCCTCCATCTTGGAAACAGGCTCAAGGCATTCTGGGGAAAGCTCGTTACAGCCAAAGCTGCCCAGCAATTCGCTGATGATGAGATTGAAACGCATTCCAGATGGAGGTGCGAATTTCCTTATATCCCGGTTGAAAATGCGCACTTTGTTAAGCCACCGGGTGGAGTTGCACTGAGAGAGGTAGACCATCACGTTGGAGTTCTTCTCAATGGCAACGATGTTGACGAAGTCCAGGTTCAGATTCAGAAACCTGAGAGACGCAAACAGTCTGTCGATTAAAGGCCCGCGACCAGGTCCAACAATCAAAACAGAAAGTTTCTCAAGCTGCGAAACAGAACGATTAGAGCTCGCAAAGCTCTCTTGAGACAATGCAGATGTGTTGAATGCAGTGGTTCCATAAGTGGGCACAGTTTTGAGGTGTTGGAACTTTTTCAGGTTGGCCAAATCCATCAGAGCAGCCACCATGGCCTTCTCGTACGACTCGTACTTGACATGGTCTTTTTCAAACGTCTGGTAAGTGGCATTGTCGAGGTTGTTCTGCAAGGGCTGCAGAGGCTGCTGCAGGAGGTCCGGGGAATTTAGGTCCACAACGGCATTTCTAAGACTCTCCATAGTAAATTTTTCAACCAGCGGGATTTGCAAATTATTGGCCGATGTAGTGGCCAAATGACGTAAATAATCGAGATAAGAGGAACTGCCGTAGTTAATGGCCGTCCCATTTGCATCAACACTAACAGACTTGGTGATGGGGTTGTGATCCGAATCCAGACCCAATGAAGTGTCAGCTCCTCTGTTATTTTCCAGAGTAATATCCTTTAGATGGCTGTTAATATTTTGATCGCGATCAACCCCGTGCAAGAAAAAGGTGGGAAGACGGAGGGTCTTCTTTTGGATGAGCTTCCATATTATCAGCTGGTTGAACTTGTTCAAAACGGGGTAATTCTTCGAGTTAAGCACAAAACGGCTTGTGGAAACCAAATACAGTCTTATCGGCTCCAGCAGCCACCTGTTGATCACATATTGCGGAATATTGTGGTTTGGAGAGCCCAAAGACACAGACAGGTTCTCGTGGTAGTTGCACTGGGTCCTTATGGAGTTCCACATATCCCAGGTGGAAAGAGCATCCAGTACGGGAATTGGTGCGCCAGTAACAGTGTCTTGTCTGACTTCTTCACATATCGGAAGACTCAAGGAAAAGTGGGCGCGTGGATAGGTTTCCAGTAAGCGACTCAGATTGTTCGCATAGATGGCTAGGTTGTTCACGTTCTTGGGAGGAGCCAGCAGAAAGGTCTGGATCCCAATGTGGCTCGCATACGATACTTCGTTGACCACCACTTGGAGCGAGAAATCACTCACCACACTATCGTGAGAGTCCAGTTCAATCCAGGACGATAGCAATCCAACCACCTTGGAGATATGACGACCGGCAAACACTTCCACTTCTCCCAGAAGAGGAAACGGGACCTCCAGAGCTTGCGTTTTTGAAACTGAATCCTTGAATGCTTTGAAATAAGCCTTGCATTTCTCTCTGTAACGGAAAGTGGTTATTGGCAGTAAAACTTCATCGTAGCCCAAGGAACACAAATTCTCAACCAAAACTGAATCCGAGTTGACAGCTGCTAAAGTCACAGGAAGCGGTTTGAGACCGATCTTCACCATCGTAGAATCTTGCCTCGGGGACTTGGAATGACTGTGAGCCTCGGAAATATGCTTGCTTGTCAGTGCTGGTGATCTGATCGTCGTGGAGTTTGTGGTCTTGCTGTTTGGAGCTGACATGTAGGTTGATGTGAGGTAGTACTGCGCGGTGGAAAGCTTAAATGTATGATTGAAGATGGAGGTGGTCAATGGATTTGCGCTCGAGATCCATACTATTCGGCAAAAATGAGCTTAAGGAGATTAGTCTTGGTTCAAAATTCAGTGCACACAGTCTCCAGATTCGAACAACCTTTCTCCCGTTGCAACCTTACCTCAAATCAGTATCCATCCGGTGGATGAACTTGAAACACGATGAATCAATCGATCATGCTGTGCAGGGTGCGTTTCCAGGGAGACACGCAAACGAAGGAAACGGAAATGGCTGGAAATCTTCACATGAATAGAGCAGAAGCGGCTGAAATTTGGGAGAATTTTGTTGAGACTGGTATTGTAGACATGCATAGCGTCTTAATTTGATTGCCGACTTTTTCAGTTGACTACCGTTAAAGGCTGATGTATTTAGCCTTCGCTCGAGGTTTCCGCCATCCTCCAGCCCCACGTCCTCGTAACCGACTGAGCAATAGTTGAGCTTTTCGCCACGCGTCTCGGTGATTATATAATCCGTGCCACACGCTCATGTGTTACATAAGCCAAAAGTCAGGGTCGCCTAACCGCGCCGAATCAATAACAAAAGACAGCTAGTGTTCTAAGTCAGCTCTGGTGTGACAGTCAAACGATACAGACCCCGTGTTGAGTGTTTTGTGTTTGTTCCAGTTGAAACTTGTGTGGCAATGTCGACTTATGTCAGACCCCTCTCGGAGAGCGAGAGACAGAGATTAAGCGAGTTTCAGGACATGATCCACTACTCTGTGCGTTACAGCACTGACGAATACGAATATAGACATGTGATGCTCCCCAAGCAGATGCTCAAGTATCTGCCAAAGGACTATTTCAACAAGGAGACAGGAACGCTGCGGTTGCTGGCTGAAGAGGAATGGAGGTCATTGGGAGTGATGCAGTCGTTGGGATGGGTCCATTACGAAACTCATACACCTGAACCTCACATACTGCTGTTCAGACGTCCATTAGCTACAGCTCATTAGCATTGTCTGGAGGTTTAAGGGGCAGCGAAGACTTGATGGAAAAATTTGCAGAGGCATTGCTGTTGGAAGTTTCCTGTAATCATCGCCGAGATATCATAGTTAAAATTCACGTTCATACTCATAATCAGAAAAAAGATTAAACGAAGATCACAGTGCTCATCCGGAATGTATACCAAATTTTACTAGACTTTGCCAATATCTGGTTGAATTTTTGGGGTTGCTTTATTGGCAGTTTCAGTAGTTTCGACAGTTTTATTACATGAAAAAGAGACAACGACAAGGTGACAAAATCGATGTTTTAAACGTTAATGGTCTGATAGAGAGAGGGAGTCATTGAAAATTCCTAACACTCTATAGACCCAGATCTCGCTAGGTTTTCTTCAATAACAGCTTTGATTTTCTGATAGCATTCCTGAAGTTTTCTGCTTAGACATAATAGAAATATGACATATATTCCAACCCGTCTATTTCTCCTATGTTTTGAGACTTATTCATTTCTACTTCTTCCTTATCTTCCTTATTGCCTCACGATAGGTCGTGTCTCTACAGTTGACGTTTCACTGAAAAAGACTCCGCGCTAATGACGCGCGTCTACGCCCCCACGATATCTTCAGTGAGAACCATTGAGGTCCAGACTGGAATGAGTGATAAAGAAGCTCAGATCAGCTTGGTACTGGATGCCATTCTTGCCACGGGGATCTCCAAACCTCAGCCTGATGATGCTGTGACGCTGGATATTCTCCTATCTAATGTCCTACCTGCTTATGCGAATCAGCAGACAAGTGAGTGAAATATATTGATATGAAAACTTTTAATTTTCGGCAAATCTTGCTAACTTTTAACTCCAGCGAATGACCGGTTTGTTCTGAAGATCTTCAAGGCCATACAAATCATTGCTGTGCGATCCAAATCTGCACTGGTTGAAAGTCTCAACTACCAGAGTATACTGGTCAATGTTGTGCAGTTTTTCAATTCCACAATATACTCAAACGAGATAATAGAAAGTGCATATTCTGCTATCATTCAAATGATAAGCGAGGTTTTTTCCGGGAAAATACGCAACGAGAAATACCAAAGTGACATAACTGAGTACCTGGCCTCGTATCTTGATGAGCATTTGAACGCATTGATCTCGGAAATCAACTCTGTCAGTACGGTGGTAATGTACGATGAATTGCAGAGGCATAATTCTGATCTTGTATCTCAATTGAGCATTTGTGCTCATGTTCTACAGATTGTGCTCAATTTCAGCAGCACAGGACTGAATGGATTGGATCTCCAGCACTCTTTGACTCTGGAAAGTTTCATACGAAAACAGTGGTTTCTTCTTGACAACTTTGTCTCGTTCATAGGGAATGAAGAGCGCTTTTCTGGAATTCTGAGCTCGTTATATGGGTTGATGTTCAAGAGCCTTTACTATTACACTTTTGCATCGGACTATCTGAGGACCGAGAGGTTGAGTCAGCTAAGTTCTAACATCCAGCACTTTTTGAACAAACCCATGGTTTCCTACACAGATGGAAATATTGCAGCCTCATTGGCAGAGGTCATATTACTTACCATGCTTCGTTGTAGTGAGCTTGAGTGTCTTCCGGTGTTTCTTTCTTCGGTCCAGGTAAAGCCTTTCCATTTCATAAAGGCAAATGATAGCACTCAAGAGCTTGATCTGGCCCGCATTCTGGCAATGATGGAGGCTGTCAGGCTAAAGCTCCAAGGAAGATCTGATGATACACCTGATTTTGTGAAGCCGTTTTTGAAATCGAGACTGGATAATACCCACTTGGAGACCCTACAGTCTGATGTAATGGAGGCCATTTATCCACAATCCATGGAGACAAAGACATTTGTGGGTTTCCATTCATATGAGGAACGCCAGTCTCAGTTTAAAGGTCGTTTTTCAAGCGTTTTAGAGCCTTCTTTCACAGCTCTTGATGTTTCTAGTTTCGTGAAAGACACCCTTGAAGGACGGGAGTTTTTTCTTGAGCAGTCTACTCAGGCAAGAGTTGATATTATTTCACTTATCAACTGTCTAGGGAAGTGTCTATGTTGCCTCACTGGGGATATGGATAGATCTACTATGATCTGCTGCAAGTGTGATGTGGTAGTCAACGATTCCATGTATCTTCCAGATGTCATTGATACTTCTAGAGTACCCCCAGATGCTGTTATTCTGATATCCCAGTTTCTAGAGAAGGTTATCTTTTCCAATAGTGAGATTGTTTTGGATCATCTGATCTGCACTGCTATGCTTATTACCATGAGAAGGCTCTTTATCTCATATCCAATATTTGCAAACACAGATACTTACAGACGATTTTGGGATTTCTTGAAGACTTGCTTTCGATCAAAATCGAGGGAGGTCAGACTCTCTTCAGCAAAGTTATACCCTTTCTTTCTTTTGCACCCGAGTATCCAAGTCCGTGACTACAACGTTGACATAATAATGACCGAGTTAAATTCTATTGGACCAGGGAAAGCCACCGATTATCTGTTTGAAGCTGTAATTGTTGCCTGGGGTGAGTTGACCATAGTGACTCCAGTAAGTGACAAACTGTTCGTGATGTTGAATCCCCTGATACACTTCATAGGCTCCGCAAATCAGTTCCACTCTAGCAAGGCCATTCAGGTGTTGGAAGTTGCCGCAAGCTCCAAGAAGCTCACCCCATGGCAATTGATAGAGCCGTTCATACCGTATGTCTCTCTTACGGTGGTTCAGAAACTCAAAAGCAGACCAAGTTTCTTGACTTCATTCTGTGATCTAATCAGATTGGATCCAAGGAACTTCCTCAGGAGGACAATTCAGTATACAGCTCCCTATTTGATTCGTTCATATAAAGACGATATCATTGGTGATATCGCAAAACGCACAGGAGAGTCGAGACATTCCATTATTCAGGCCACATTCCCGAAGATATTGGCCCTGCTCATATTCACCGAGGATGAAATCAATGAGACAAAAATCATGAAGATACTTGGAAATGCATCACCAGCTTATAAGGGCTTGAAGTGGAAGATATTCATGGATAGACTGGATATACTTCCTGTATTCTACGAGGTGTTGGTCTTTAGTGGTCCTGAGGCTGAGGATAAAGTTATTCGGAAACTGAAGTGGTTAATGCATACTAAAGCTAGTATCAGAGGATCTAACGATTTAGACGAGTTTCTGGGATCTCATATTTTGCGAATTATTCAGACCATCTCCGAGTGGATTAACAATGTTCGCGGTAAGGCTCCATACATTAGCCAAGTTCAGAATCTGCGAGGACTCAATACGTTGATCAGAATGGCAGGAAATTCTTTGGTATCATGCCTTCCACAGATTCTCAGTTGTTTGCAAGTCGGTGCTGAGCAACCGGGTCTCGTATCAAATGTCCTCAGATGCATATACTCGCTTGTGGAGATGCTTACCGAGGACCCTTTGGTTATCATAGGTGATACAATCCTATCGTTTATATTGCAGAAATACTCGAGTTTTGATACTGAATGTCAAGCTCGTGCAAAGGAGATCGTCGATCTTCTGTTTTCCGAAACCAAGTTGAGTTTCAAGAAAGCTACATTTTGCGGTCAGATATTCTCCATTGTGGGATGTGAGGGTCTCTTGAGTTCCCTGGAGAACTCTTCCCAGATGATGCAACAGCATAGAGGTTTTGCTGCATATACGTTGCTGGTGGAGCTAGAACGAAAGTCTCACTCAGACAATAAGTGGGTAATGCTTCAAACACTAGAAGACTTGGAAAGGTTCTTTGAGAGATTTCAGAAGGAGCACCAGAACATATGTCTAAATCAGAGGTCGTACGGCAAGGTCATCAGGCTTCTCGTTGATAGTTTGATGAACGCATCCTACAAATTCAAAGACTCGGTTCCCGAGATCCCGAAGAAATGTGCTGTGATGTTGTCGGCTATTGGATCTCTGGATAACAGTCGTCTTGGTACAGACAAACTGAAGGGTTCTGAGGATGTGATGATTCCCATCACTTGCTTTGAAGACGGTTTGGAAGCATCTAAGTTCGTGACACACTTTATCAATAATGTTCTGGTTCCTGCTTACTGGGCTTCGGAAGAGTCGACCAAGCAACTTCTGTTGGCATACACTATGCAGGAGTATTTAAAGTTTCTGGGACTATTCAATAAGGATGTCGAAGTTCTGTCAAAACCTTCTAGCGACACACCTTCCCACGGATTGTTATGGAGCAGATTCAATCGTACGTCGCAGACAACGCTTGTGCCGTTGCTTCATTCGAAGTATAAGGTGTTTCCTGTTCCAGCTGCCACGGTAGAGTTCCCTGTTTTTAAAGATGATAAGCCTTACGCAGACTGGATCAAAACGTTCACAATGGAACTTCTGAATCGTATCATTAGGGGAAAACTTGGTACCAGATTCAGGAATGCTACTGCTATCACTGCGTGTGCATCGCATGCCATAAAGGGTCAAGACATTGTGATTCCTCAGTATCTGCTGCCGTATTTTTGCTTAATATTAGTCACGGCAAGTGAGGACTCTGCACAGATTATTAAGAGCGAGTTCATGGAAATTTTGGATGCAGAATTGAGCGAAGATGCTCATTCTTCAATCGCAGATGGTCTCAGGTCTTGCTATGAGTCCGTCTTCTCTGTGCTAGATTTCTTCAGAATCTGGCTCTCTTCCAGAAAACAGAAGAAGATATCTACCAAAGACAAAAACGTCACGCTTCACAATGATGCTTTCCAGGTTGAGGAGTTTCTGAGGTCGATGTCGTTTTTCATGCTAGCAAAGAAGTCTTCGCAATCGAATTCGTATGAGCGGTCAGCCCTGTATTTGGACCAATTTTACAGAACAGAGAACAAGCTTGGGAAAGAACAGGACTATTTTGAGTCTATTCAGAAGGTATACTCAGAAATTGGAGATCTCGATGCCCTTGATGGAATCTTGAAGACCTTCTCCACACAAAGTTTGAGTGAGAAACTTCTTCAGTTCGAGTATAGCAAAGACTTTTCAGTGAAACTAGAAGGACTTGAGACTTTGGCCTCGTCCCGCACATATGATTCGGCTGAGCGCTGGAGCACTCGTACGCGTCTGTTCAAAGCTCTTTATGATCATAATCATCATGGCCAGCTTTTGGAGAAACTGAACAGCGGAGTGGCACACCAGGAGCTCTCTCTCGTTCCTGACAGGTGCAGAAAAGAATGGGCCACTTTAGGATTGCAAGCTTCTGTGTTTCTTGGAGATTTGGCTAATATGAAGAGGTGGGTCTTTGAGACTGAACAAGTATTCCTTCCTCCTTCGTTAAGTGGATTTGCGCTTTATGTCTATGATGAAGTTGCAAAAGGTCTGATCAGTCTTTCGAGTTCCGAATTTGAAGAGACCCTCAAGCACATAGATAATGCAAGAGACCATCTCGGTGTGTCTTTGAGAAGTACCAAAAACTCGTCACCTCTGAGAAACAAGGAGATACTGAATCTGCTTCATATGTTGTATGACTTCCATTGCTTGACATCTGCAATTTCCAATCAAAACCAGCAGTCTCTTACCTCTGCCGTCGACCTTGTCAAATCACGATTGCGCAATACTTCCATGGAATTTGAGAGCTCTTTCAAGATGCAGTCACTGCAGACTTCTGTTTTATCGTTAGGTCAAACATCCCAGTCTGGACCCATGTGGCTAGAGAACAGTAAGCTGGCTCGCAAGTCTGGAAAGCTAGACATAGCAACGAATGCCGTTATGAAGGCAATGATGGAAGACACATTAAATGTTGATGTGGAACATGCTAAGCTTCTGTGGTCGCAAGGGGAGCAAAGGCAAGCAATATCATTGATGCGCACGTACCTGGAGTCTGATGAATCGCCTTCTCCAAAAGCACAGTTAAAGCTAGCTAAATGGCTAGACCAGTCCGCCAATGTCAGCTCTACTGAGATCATTCGAGAGTATCTTTTAGCGTGCTCTCTGGATAAGGAATCTGGAAAGGCACATTACCATCTCGGTCGGTATTACAACAAAATCTTGGATTCTCAAATTGAAGGAGATCCACGAGTCAAGAAGAGTGAGAAGGACTTCTATGGCGAAGGTGAGCTGAATGTGGTCAAGCAGTATATGAGAGCCATTCAGTTTAGTCCTCGCTACCTTTTTGAGACTTTGCCAAAGGTGGTAACTCTTTGGCTTGATTTCTCAGAGAGTTACAGAGATCTTTCAGAGATTCAAAACTTTTCCAAGGAAAATATTTTATCACGCAGGGAGACCAGCTACAATGGGATTACGAAGATTCTTACCAACTCGCTGATGGCTATGCCCAAGTACTATTGGTATTCAGTACTGTCCCAGCTGATATCTCGAATACTCCATCCGGATGCCACAACTGCAAGTCTGATCCAAAAGATCGTTGTAACTTTGTGCCAGAACTATCCTGAGACGTCTCTTTGGTCCGCATTCTCGCAGTACAAATCAACTTCTGAGGCTAGGCAGGCAAAAGGTACCGAGATCTTTGATGCTGTAAAGAACCTGCCGTGTATTGTTAGCTCGGATCTTGACAATGGACGCATTGTTCACTCAGCTCTCCAGTTTCTTGAGTCTCTACTAGGAATCTGTAGAGTTGATCTAGGCAAAAGGAAGACCTCGGCAGACTTGAAAGATGACCTGAACTTTCAGCATTCCGGAAGTTGTCTAGCTTTGTTCATACCGTTAAGGTCAAACTTCCAGTTGGCTCTATCGAACACTCAGGCGGTGCAGAAGAAAGGCTTCCCATCTGAGACCAGAATCAGATTTCAAGCAATTGACCGACATGTTCAGATCCTATCATCCATGCAGAGGCCTCGAAGATTGTTTGTGAAAGGTTCCAACGGTGGACGCTACAGCATTCTTTGTAAACCTCATGACGATCTGAGAAAAGATGCTAGACTGATGGAGTTCACGACGGTTGTGGACAGACTACTGAAGAGGGATCCCGAATCTGAGAGGAGAAACTTACAAATCTCCTCGTATGCTGTTGTTCCCTTGAACGAGCAAATGGGTATCATTGAATGGGTTGATGGTTGTAGGACTCTAAGGAATATCTGGTTGAGTTATCTCTCTTCTGCTGGAAACCCTTGCGATATCGGATATTGCAAAAAGGCTTTGGCTGATGAAAAGTCCACCGAGGAAAAGATCAAGAATTTTGAAAGACTGCTCGATAAGTATCCTCCGATATTTCATTTGTGGTTTCTGGACCAGTTTCCGGATCCTTCAACTTGGTATGCCAACAGAAACAACTACGTGAGGTCATCAGCAGTCATGTCGATAGTTGGTTATCTGGTTGGAATGGGTGACAGACATGGAGACAATATTTTGATATCAGAGTCCACAGGACGGATAATGCATGTTGATTTTGATTGTCTCTTTGACAAAGGGTTGAGTCTGGCAATACCTGAAAGGGTTCCTTTCAGACTGACTCAAAACATGGTTGATGCCTGTGGAGTTACCGGATACGAAGGTGCCTTCAGGAAAGCATGTGAAGCCACAAATAACCTGGTACGCACAAATGAGTCTACTCTCATGAATGTTCTGGAGAGTTTCCTGTACGACCCCATCATTGACTGGATGCCAAAAAAGCAGAAATCAGCAACTAAGAGGAAGGTCCAGAAGAATGATCGATACTACTCTCAAGCCGCACTATCGGCAATTAGAAGAAAAATCAGAGGAGTCTTGGACGTGGAGGGTATGCCTGTCAGTGTTGAAGGACAGGTTGATGCTATCATATTACAGGCTACAAACGTGGAGAATCTTGCACAGATGTACATAGGCTGGATGCCATTTTTGTAATACTGCAAAATACAATGCATATGGTTCACCGGGTGAGCCACAAACTATTCCAGAGACGTAGATCCAAAATCATTTAGAAACTCGCTCTCTGTAGCCTCGCTGCGGTCAGTATGTTGCCGTCTTATCCTACCGCTTTTTGCTCTTTCCAGGTTGCTCGTGTCGGGAGGTGGTGATGTAGCGACCGGTAACTCTCTTGAAGGTAAAGGAGGAGGGACTTTTGCGGAAATTGGCTCTATTTTTTTGGCTTCTGCAGTCACAGCAGTCTGCACTGGTTCTGAATCTGAAGTGGTCTCCTCAGCTTTTTCAACGGGATTCTCTGCAGTTTTCTCTGAAGTTTTCTCAATAGGTATCTCGACAGCTGGCAACCTTGATGGAAGTGGTGGAGGAGCCGGCCGGTGGAAAGCGGAAACAGAAGATGGACTCGAAGGCGATGGTATGAATGCACTATCATCTTTCCTCGTAAACATGGAAACGCCGTTCCGCGGCTGAGATGGGGAAGAATTTTGCGAGTTGGGGGAAGCTATCACCATATCAGGTGCTTTTTCATATGCCGGTCTGAAGTTGCCATCACCCAACGAAGCATTGTGAGTGTTTGACTGATAATGACTATACTGAGCATGTTCAGTATCATCCAGTCGATCAGTATTCTTTGAAGCCAAGTCTTTGTCAGAAAGTTTGGGCTTTACTTGCCTGCGTGACTGGATCATTTCCGGTGCAGTGTAAGCAGGTTTTTCCTCATCGTAATGTTCGGAAGAACCGCTACTTGGTTGACCCTTTGAATCGCGGAAACTCTGGAAAGACTTTTTCTCCTTAGTGTACCATCCCCGTAGCTTTTGAACGGACGCGCTCATGTTTTGAGAGTAACGGGTAGCTGTTCTGCTGGCCGACGTTGACCCGGAATCAACTGAACCATCCTCATTATCAGCAGGGATGTTGACTTCACCAAAATCAGTGTAATCGGTCTCCACGCCTGGGGATGGAATCGCATCGTCGTCGCTCTTCTTGCTGAATACAGATGAGGCTCTCTCCCCAAAATTCTTCAAGATTGCCGAGGAAGGTCTTGTCCTGGACGATATAGACATGTTGTCATCTGTTGTTTGTCTCGCACCCGTGGAAATCGCAAGATCATCCAATGGACTGGCACTAGGAAGACTCTCTCTCAAATCAGATTCAGGCTCAAGACTCTCTTCGAGGTCACGAAGGGGAAGGGGAGGAGGCGCTGCATTGGTGCTGTCTTCTGTCTCAGCATTGGGAGTTTCCTCTGTTTGGGTTTTTGTCCCCTCAAACTGGGGTCTCGATGCTAAGTCCCAAATCCCTCCTCTAAAGATTTCCCCTAGGGTATCATATAACACAAAGTCGTCCATGAAGGGCATAACTAAACTCTCACGAATGGCCTCTCTAAACTTGTTTTCAATGATGTTCGTCACAAGGTTGTAGTTAAGCGATCTGGAACTCACCACAGGCTCAATGACCAAATCCATAGAAGGCATCTTCTCAAATGCATACCAAATTCTGTTGGAAGGAGGTTTCTTCATCTTCAACACCATTACTCCCTCCATCTTCCTCAATTGAATCTTCAAGTTAAGTGCAACCTCTCTCGGTTTGAATCTACTAGTCAGATTCAAATAAGCCTTGGTAGCAATTTCGAGAGTCAGGCCTCCTTGATACAACATGTTGAATTTGACAACAAGATCGCCATCTGGCGAAAGCGTGTCCAAAGTCGGAAACGTGATAAAGGGACCTCCATGCCCGACGCTCAATCTTGTGATTTGAAAGTCATCCAAGAACCCAGGCTTATTGATCTTTTGCAGCTTGGTGATCACTTTGTCGATAATGATCTTCTGGAACTTGTCTGTGCCTTGGAAAGCAAGGAAGAGTCTTCCGATAAGAGCATTGAGCCATCTTGTGCTCAGTTGTCCAGGGGTGGAGTTCAGTGTTTTGATAAGTTCGTTCATGTCACTCGTGTGGAAGTGCAAAGTCCTGGCATAAAGACTTGGCTCTAACGAGTCCACTTCTATCTTGTTGGTTTTCAAAGTGGCTTTAGTGGTAGCTCGCAGCAGTGCGAAATACCAATCTTCTTTTTCCACATTCAAATCGCCATATAGATAAAACGCTCCACGCAAAATGGAATGATCAATCTCCTTGGATGCCAAGGCTTTGTATATATTCTCCTTTTCGCTCGGACTATCGGACCGTAGAAGACACACTGCACTTCTCTTCGTGAAAAGTTGACCATCTCTGCGATTCAATGGCCAGATCGACACGACATGATGCGAAAGAACAATGACCTGTTGGACGTTCTTTTGGTCTTCATCTTTGTACAAAAACAAGTTCCCATGCTTCAGTACTGCGAAGAAACGACATTTCTTGCGAATTGCCTTCAACTTTTTGTTATCTACCGGCACCGGTTGCTGGTTCTGCAACTCTTCACCCTTGACAATCTTCACAAACGAGGATATTGACGTTCCGTTCCTCTCACCGCCTTCGGAATGATCATTCGTGGATCCAGCAGCAGTGTTAGAACCATGCTCATTGGGATTTATCTGAGGGAACTGGTAAAACTCTCTGGTAACGGTTAACCATCCCGTCATAAACGTATCCAGCCCAGTACTATCCTGAATCTCGCCACCCTTAAGACTTAAATAGCCTTCGGGATTTCCTTGAGCAACAGAATCTTTTTCCCTTTTCTCTTCCTCTAATCTTTCCCTTTCGGTAACGTCATCTGGAACGACTGGCAAAGTGTGCTTCAAGATGAGGATGATTCCAAGGCATACAAGCGGAATAAAAGTCAATCCACCCACAACGTAGATATACAGATATAACAGCAAGGAATTCATCTTTCTGGTTGATATCCGGTATTGTGCAAGGTGTATGCCTGACCGTGCAGATCAGATGCGTGCCTGTCTTCTTAATCTGACAAGTTTAATCCCTGGACCCTCAATCAGGAGAGGGTAGTGTCTAGCAAATTTCTGGGGAATTCGTCTCAATCCACAAAAGTATGGCACTCTTCCGGATAAGTCCATGAATCCTGATTATTGATTTCGTAAGTCTTAAATCTCAATTCATGATTCGTTGTAGCTAAGTATGCAAATCGTCGATTGACAACGGATTCATCGGCTCATGCGATCCGGGATGGAGGTAGAAATGTGTATGCCACAAGGCCATCCTGGAGATAATCGCAGATAACACAAACGCCGAGTCTTCCTTCTCGTCCTGAATATTCTCTGTGAAGAATGAATATAAAGGTGGAAGAAAAGGCGACGATTCTGAGATTACTACCTTTGTGTGAACGATTCCTGCAATCATTTCAGTAAAATTCTCCAGGTTTTGTTGCAGATCCTCCGAGGCACCATGGCTAATGATCATTCCTTTCTCTGGGGCAGCTTCCTTCCAGATTTCAACGTTTTGGACTCTCATGGGGTTTGGCTCGATGTCTTTTCCAAAGAGGGTAATGTTCCGGAAGAACTCTGTGGAGCGCTGAGCCCAAATGGCGAGTCTTCCTTCTCCCAGTGCTGATTTGGGTTCGTGATGACCAACTAGCAACGGGGAAATCAGCAATGCTCCGAATGGCCTTTGCATGTTTGGTAAGGCAGGTGGAGCTGGTGCAGGGGGTGAGGTAGTGCTTTCCTGCTCTGTGGAGGGATCTTCTGTTGATGTAACCTTGGCATTTTCGCCGTCTTTAGTTTCTCCATTTCCAGCCTCTGAACTGCCAGTCTCCGAGTTTCTGGAGCACGCGATGAGTATCATCAATGAAAGAGCTATTGTAGCACCGAAGGAGTCCCCTGCAATGATAACCTTGGCATTCGGATGACTTTGGCCTATGAATGACCATGCGTTGATTATCCTCATGAACAATTCGTTTGCATCCATATCTACACCGGGTGAGACATCAACTATAAAGACAGCTGGACTGTGAAACCCTTGCACTAGCAAAAGAGACTGAAGTGTAATCAAATATTCAACGTAGAAGTAAGGCATTCCGCAGCGAAGCAGTAGATTTGGAATATAGAATATCACGAGGTCATGTTCTGGACCGCGACAAGTAGATCTCAGCCAGATTCCGCTGAATTTGTTATCGGCGTCCTGCCAATGTTAGCACGTCAATGTGTCAAAACAAAACACATCAGATTTACTTACCCTATACTCAGCATAATCGCTATCCTCAATTCCGCTATAGGCCTGCAGAAATGCCCGAATATCAAAAAGCCGTTTCTGAACTTTCCCACTAACAAGAGCGAGGTACAGGTGTTCACTAGAAACTTGCTTCGAGTAGTTCTGCATTACCTGGGTCGCAATGTAGCCAGCAATCGTGTTTCGACTGATTAAATTTGGTTGAGAGTTCAAAGGCCGAATCTTCCTGTTAAAAGAAACATCAAGTGTTAATTTGAGGGCTGTTGAAGTTAGAACGGGTCGCTTCAAAGTGGGATAATGTATGCACTGACCGAAACTTAGATTCTCCAATATTGATCTTAGTACCTTGTCAGTAGGATAGTTACTGAACATGTAGAAAACAACTAAGGCTGCGAGAACAATATAGTCAAAAACCCGGTACTCGTGCATTGTATATGTGGGTTTTGCTCTTGTCTTTTATTCGATCGTCGGTATTTGAGGAAAGTTCTTGGTTACAACCGCTGCGATGTGGTAGTCGCGTAAGTGTCTAGGACAATGCGGCCTCGCTTTGAGCCATACACATTATTTTACAACTTACATTTCGTTGTGATTACGCATTTGACCCTTACGACATATAGCTATACCTTTATACTTTCATTAGTTCTCGCCGAGAGTCTTGTCAATAGCCTGAATAAGAATATCGGCGTGTTTCTTGCCAAAGGTCAAAGTTGGACGGAGACGAATTCCGGTCTCAGCGCATCCTCCAATGTTAACACCATTCTTCTTCATGTTCACCAAGAAAGCGTTCCTGGCAGCAGGAGAAGGGGAGTCCCAAGCAATGAAACAAGCACGGTCTTTGCCACGCAAGTTAAGGATTTCGGTGGGATATTTCTTGCTGAGCTCGGCGAGTGCAGCATACAGATAATCACCAACCACAGAGATCTTCTTGGCGAGATCCTTCTCAACAACCTCCTTGGCAATTGCACCAGCAATGATCATCTTGGTTGGATCACCACACCAAGTGTTAAATTGACGGTATGGCAGATTTGGGGTCAATTCTGGGTCGTGGTAGAAGTAACCAGCGGATTGGAACTTCTTGGAGAAAGTCACGAGATCAGCAGGAGGAGACAGGTTGAATCTCTCGTGGGCCCACATCTCACCAGTGGCAGCAACACCAGTCTGGACTTCATCCATGATTAGCAGACTGTTGTACTTCAATGTGATGTCACGCAAGCCTTGGAAAAACGCGGTAGAACCGTGGTTATCACCGCCTTCGGACTGGATAGGCTCAACTATAAGACCCGCAATCGGGCAATGCCACGTCTTGTACAGTTCCTCGACTATCTTCAAGCAACGCTCGTCCTCAGCCTTATTAGCGGCCTCGTTGTCCTCAAGAGGATACTTGTAAGAGGGAAACTCCGCCTTCGGCCAGTGGAAGGAAGGCATGTCCAATTTGTGGATTGGCTTCGAACGGGTTACCGAAGCAGTTGCAAACAAACGGCCGTGGAAAGCACGCTCGAACGACATAATTGCCAGTTCTGGTGATCCAGGGATGGCGTTCTCCATCACAGAGGTCTCTTCCTCAGTGGTGAAGCTAGTGTTGTAACCACGCTTCTTAGCCTGGTAGTTCATGAAAACTGCCTTGAAGGCCAGCTCGTTGGCATCAGCACCAGAAAGACCTGACCAGAGTTTGGTCTGGCCCTTTGGAGCAACCTTAAGGATGTCCTTGAGAATATCTGCAAACTCGGCAGATGGGAAGTTTCCAAGGGCTGGTCTTTGGACCAAAGCACTGATCATTCTGTCAGATTTGGCAGCCTCAATCAGAGCTGGGTTATTGTATCCAAGAGCAATAGACGCAATCTGGGCATACACATCGAGGAAAACATTGCCATCAACATCAGCAATGTAGTTGCCAACAGACTTGTCGTAATCGGCGACAAAATAAGCACATCTGGCATCAAATACCTCAGCCAGCTCTTCGAGCGCTTTCTTGGTCTTTGGGCCCGGGATTTCAGCCGTTTGCACGGAAGGGGCAGCAGGCTCGTTGGGGTAGTACACTTCTGCAGGGGTGACTTCTGGAACAGACATTTTGAAGAAACAAAAGAACCCACTCAGATTGATGATGAGAACAGAATAGATCTTTTTTCTACAGAGAGGAAAGTCCCCGCGTTAAATAGTGTGCTTTACTGATTTGCGCGCGGGAAACTTCGGTCTGATTTGGCAACCGATAACATGCAGCTCGACTTCCCAATCCAGCAAGGCATCTGGACATTTTTCGGCAGATTGAGGGTTCCAAGAAGGGGCAAGGATGAGACATTTTGTGAGTATTTTCAAGGGATTTTGAGTTTTTTGACGCTTTTTTCACCAAAATCCATCTTATATTCCTCCATATATTTCACTTGATTTCTCTATATTCCTCTCTCTCTGCTCTTTCTCCCAGCTGGGCGGCATCTCGGCGCATATGGGGCGCATCTGCCTATTCGGGTAATTACAACACGACTCGAGCGCAGCATAAAACGGCGGAGACATCAGTGCGATTAACAATGGGGGACAATATATGCTCAAATGCTTGGTTCGAGGAGGCCTGAAAGGAAATGAAAGTTCTTCACCAACAAACCAGTCTATCTACTTCTCCACGTCCACGGCTTGTGCGTGCAACGCTATGATTAGCACTACTTGAGGTCAGCATCTATATCAACATAAAGCATAAAGCATAACTTGGAGCAATCGAAATAAACAATGCGAAGGGCACTGGGAGTCGAACAGTCATATATCATTAGTCACGGCAGAAAAGGAACAAAATGCAAATCTGTTGTCTTATGGACACACCTCAAACTCTTTCCAGTGATCAACTCTATCTCTCTTGTACAGCACTCTTCTTCCAGGACCAACACCCATATCAACAGTATCAACAGTGTTCACGAACATACACACAACGACAAAATTATCCTGCTCTTGCGATCCGCCATCAACACCGCGGCTTATAGAGTCAATCAGTTTCTGTCTCTCAGGCGTGAGTCTCGACCCCGGAGTGGGTTGTCTGAAAGTTCCTCTCATGGTTCTTGAGAGCCCCTTCCATATTCTCAGCCTCTCATTCTGCCACTCGGCTTTGGTTGGAGGCGCCAGTGTTGGTGGTTGCTGCGAAAAATCAGAAATGCTCTCGATGTTTTTGGCCTGGGTAGGTGATACCAGATGGTATGTCAGCTCGTTGTAGATACCCGAATCCTTCAGGTTGTCAGCGTAGAAATCTCTGTCAAGCTCCACTATAGGAATTTCGGCCTCTGCAAAACCGGAACTTGACGAAACAGACTCAGAAGACGCCGCTGATGGAGACGTTGACGAGATGGACCCGTCCGATATACTCGCACTGTCGAAAGACACTTCGGGAGAATGGTCGCACGTGATAATCCGCACCACACCGCTAAAACGGAACTGTTTTCTCGCACTAGGAAAGTAGAAACAAGCCTCAAACACACTGTTTTTCTCCAGGTCCTTCAGCTTCATCATGCGTCTATCCGTGGTGAACGTGAGCACATTGGTTTTCTTGTCATCGAACAGGAACCCACGGAAAACGCACGTACGAACATGAGGCAAATTATCAGCTCCAACGTTAGAAAACGAAAATGTTGCGGGCAATCCTGTTGCCTGTTGGCTGGACATGAGGGAGGCGAACGACGGCGTCCATGGCGCCATTATCTGCGAAACCATAATCCGTGCTGCTGAGGGTCTAATTGTTTCGGGAATCGCTAAATTGCTTTAGCAATTGAGATTACCAAACTGAGACCTGCTGAAAGCCTTGTCAGCCTTTTTGAATTGAACCAAATGGATGGCTAATGGCTTTGAAGGGTACTTCCGTGTGTTTTCACCGACTCGGGTGAGACAATCACCGAAGCCCTTTTTTTTTGCTTGAAGCCGGGCCCCCGAGGGCTTTCCGGTAATTACCGGCTTACCGGGGTACTTGACAATTGGGGGTTTCGAGTAGGCATTTCTACAGAACGCGGGAGTCTCGAAAACTCAATTGGCCTGTGAAAATATTAACAGTGACCTCCAGCTATATCTCGATTCCAAATATTTGCTAACAAACGATGGATAGCCTCCAAGGGCTGTGTATAGCCTCCGTAGCGAGTCACTTGGATGGATGCTCTCCCGAACTCAGCGAGAGCACGCCGAAATACTGCAAAATCCTCGGCATAGGCTTTTCCGGGCGGTTGTGAGTGGGCGGCTCGTGGAGATCCTGACAAATTAGCCTCGGATTGCCCTCGGAATGTGTTAGCCGCTCCACGTGGAGAGGCAGCACACGACTCTTTGAGTCACACGAAGCAGTGCATGTAAGCTGGATCTAAAAATCTGTAATTCGCGGTTTCGTTTATTCTCATTTACGTAATCAGAAGCGGTGTCACCTTTAACGCTTCTTCATCTTCGCCTTGCAATCATTGCAATACCACTTGCCCTTGGGCGGAGCATTCAGTCCAGTGCAAGGCAAGTGGAACCATTCAATCACGCAGCCACTGCCATCACAAGCCACCATTTCACCATAAGAAACCTGCTGACAGTAGCAATAAACCGGCTCATGCGATGGAGTGCTTGGTCCAGCATCCTCGGCATCCAAACCGTCCTCGTCGCGCTCAAGGGCACCAGGGCCATTAACTCCCTTCTTCTTGCTAGTTTGTCTTCTCTTAGCATTTGGTGGAGACAAAGGTCTGGATTCCTCCAACTCCGGTGGCTCAGTAAACCGGCTGTTTCCGTCCCCCGTAGAACTATGGTTGTTCGAACCGTTGTGGGTATTGGTAGCAGCAGTCTTTCGTTTCTTGCCGGACACCGCGTTTGGAACCGGAGCGACGATTGTTGGTGTAGTCTGGAACACTGGCTCTTTTCCAGCGGTTCTCGCTGTTGTTTTGACAGTCTTCCTCGAAGAAGTTGGAGCTGGTGTGGAAGTTCCAGCTGATTCCTCGTCATCACCAGTCTGATTGGCTTTTTTCGCAGCCAAAGTCTCCCTTCTCAGCTCACTCCTCTGGGCCTGGGCAGACTTAGCCGGGTCCGCAAGCTTAGAATCCGACAAGATGGCGGGGTGGTCCAAGGGACCGATTCTGATGTTTGCTGGAATTTCATCTCGCTCAATCAGTACGAAATCGTCATCTATGCGATTCAGATGCTTTCTCACTGTATCAGCAGCTAAAGTTGCCACCTGCATTTTCTCCTCCATACAAGGCATCAGCTCCTTGATTAAATCCCGGATTAAAGTCAAAAGCCTCTCTCTCTTTGGATGAGCCTTCTCCATAACCAGAAACTTTGTGATGTATGCCTTCAAATACGGCACCGTATTCACACATTTGGCATCGATCTCCTTAATAAGAGTGAAATATCTCACTAGCTCCATAGGAAAGGCTTCGAACGCATCCGTGATGTCGTTGAGACCTGGATACAGATCAGTCATCACAGGATTGGATATCGTCACCATGTTCTCCAGTGTTTGTGATTCTTGGGTCCTTGCCTTGGCTTTTGCCAAAAGTCTCTGCGATTTCTGACGCGGAGGCAAGTTCTCGTAAGTGGTCATACCGTTACAATGGAGGGCAGAAGTATGATAAGAGGTTACGCAATCTTCCTAGTCCCCTTTGATGTTGGCAAAGGAGATTGTGATGGTCGTGTAACTCCCAAGGTAGTGCGTAGGTTAAATGTCTCGATTGGGTCAGTCGCGGAAACGGACTGTGCCTCTTCGATTGCATTTGGCTATTCCCCAAACTTATCCCAGAAAGCCAAGTTCCCACCGTGTATATTTAGGCTGCAACTCTTCTTGGCAACGATCCTTGTTTTTTGCCATTATTTGCTAAACTATTCTATCTTATTTTGACGTGTTTATTGAGCAATGTATAACGCGGCCATACCCCATCACCAACCCGCGTCAGGGTTGAACAATGGGCCTGGAACGTCACAAAGAAGTGGTTATCCGCCAGTTTCATTCCATCCTCAGGGCGGGGCGTATCCTCGCAATCCTGCTCCTCGGCAGCAGCAGCAGCCAGTTGAATATACGCAGAATATGAATGAGAGTCAATATCCACAGCACCACCAGCCAACACAGCCATTACAACATCAACAACAACAACAACCCGCGTTTGGGAAGCAATATCCACCACAGAAAATGAGACCCCAATACCAGGCTGGATACCAACAACCAGCTCAGAATTATGCTCCTAGACAACAGACTCATCAATATCCCCCTCAGCAGCTACCTCAGCAATATCCCCCTCAACAACAATATCATCAACATCCACAGTATCCCCAGCATCAGCAGATTCCTCCACAGCAGTATCAGCCACAGACCAGAGCTCCTCCCCAGAACTTACAACCTCCGAGTCTCCAGTCGTCTGCCCCTCGACCCGAAAGATACCTCTCTGGATCCAGTGCGATTTCCGGCGAGATGGACTCGAGCAGAATCCACTTACTAGAGGAGAAAATTCAGAAGTTGGAACTGCAATTGAAGCAATCGTCGTCTCCCTCTGTCTCGCCTCAGCTTAACCAGTGGCCAAACAGAGATGTAAGCGATGCCGACATGTCCAGCACGTTTCCCACAGAATTACAAAATTCCGGGTCTGAAGCAACAAAGAAAGCCGTGACCCAGTATTCTGGAGACGAATCTGCTGAAGAGTCTGCTAACAGCAATGGATTGCAGTATTCGCGTTCTATCTATCGTTCAAATTTTGATAAGGCTGGGTTCAAGTCTATTCGGAGGACCGAGCCCACTACCATTGAGCCTATCAACGAGGCGATGCGGAACTCAGCGTCATCTTCCGACACTCTCAACGAAGAACTGGTTGCTTCGACACAATCCAATCCGAGCAGACGCGTTAGGAGACGATTTCCAGAGAATGAAATGGTCACACCAAAAAACGACGAAGATGGGTTGAATTTTGGTGGGCGTAACACATCCTCGTCCTCCAACAACGGTGATACGTTTGTCTCTTCAAGAACTGTTCCATTACCCGAACTCCCTACAGATTTCAAGAACCTGCCTGCGAGGTCACCTGCTCCTCGCCAGCAAACTTTGCCCAAGGTGACTCCTGTGACTTCCTTCAACAGAAGCGAGGACAGTCTCCCAAGGGACAGAGATGTCAGGCCCAGTTTTACGAAGACCTCGTCGCCAGATGAGCCTTCTATTAGAACTGGAAGCACTTCGGGTTTGAAGGGAACAGAATATGGTGGGGTCATTCCATCTGTGGTGCCCAAGAGAAGCTTTGATAGAATGGTATTGGATTTCAAGGGCGCGAGAAACAGCGCTATCCAGGACTACAAATTTTTCACACCCAAGATACAGTTTGACTGGGCAAGAACCTTGCTGGAGGCTATCTCTTCTCGCGATATGATGTTGAAGATGGCTATTGATGGGTCCATTCGCAAGAGACCTGCTTCTGAGAAAGATCTTCAAACGATCAAAGAACAGTTCTGTTCTACCGCAGTCAAGGTTTTGAAGAAGGTAGTCGCCGTGGATAACGGAGAGACTAGGGCTAAGCTGTATCTTGGAGATCTTCTATCTGGAGGTATCCACCCAGGTCTTGTGGAACGTGATGAAGTGAAAGGTTATTCCATGTTTTACGAAGCAGCCATCAATGACAGCGATCCAGTTGCAATGTACCGTGTAGGTTGTTGTCTTGAAATTGGTGTCGGAACTCAGAAATCCGTGGGAAGGGCCTTGGAGTTCTTCAACAAAGCCTCCGAGCACGGAGATCCATCTGCCATGTGCCAATTGGGAATTTTGGAGTTTACAGGCCAATACGGACGTCCACGTGATGTGGAGAAATCCATCTATTGGCATATCCAAGCTGCTCGGACTCTTTCTAAGACATCGTTGATGAGCGAAGATGTCCTGATCACTGCTAGATCATTCAGTGATGCCCGCGGAGCTCTATACACGTTGGCCAAAATATATCATACTGATTTGGATGTTCTTTGTTTGAATACCAACACCCCCAATGTCCTGGACACTATTGACGATTTGAAAAGGGCAAACGCATTTAGAAACCAGATCAAGGCGATGGAGTATTATCTGGAGGCTGCCAGGCTTGGCCACAAAGACTCTCAGGCATGTCTCGGATACGTTTTTGCAACCGGATATTTGCCTACTCACAGTTTCAGACCGGATAAGGCTGCTTCCAACGGATCGCAGATAGAATCACCCGACGCAAGGAAGTCGATTTACTGGTACTCTAAAGCTGCTGAGAAGAATCACCCTTTGGCCTCCATGGGACTTGGAATATGGTACACTGATGGTGTTCCAGGAATCTTGAACAGCGATCCAGAACAGGGTTTCCTTTGGGTGCGTAAGGGAGCAGAAGCAGGGTGTGCAAATGCTGAATTCTTACTGGGAACTTACTACGAGAATGGACTAGGAACGATAAAGTCTATGGAACAGGCTTTGAGATGGTACAATCGTGCGGCTTCGCAAGGCTACAGCAAAGCAATCAAAAGACTTCAGAAGGCCGTCTAATTAATAACAAGGGAACTTGCGGCCTTTGGCCTGCAACAGATGGGTCTTCCGGTATTATTTTGTAAATTTTAGTATATAAGACAATTATGAAACGCTTCCGAAACGACCAAAAATGGCTCAAAATGATGAATAATGGCTGCTAATCCTATGGCCACTATTGATATTGAACACGACCGCACAGCCTTGTGTTCTGCAGCAGGCTGTGCTAATATGACTATTGTGTGCGGAGAACGGGCCCAGACTGCTCGAATATAATTGGATCCGCAATGAACTGTTGCATGATTGGTCAGCCTTTTTCTTCTCTGTAACTAGCCAGAATTCGCCTGGTTTGTAAGCAATTTCTGGTCAGACTCTAATTTTGGACCCTAAAACGACTTCGTCTTGGTAGTGTACGCAAATCCTGCTGCAGTTCTGAGGACGAAGTTTCAAGCCATCTCATCCGAGCCCCTTCACCAGATAAACAATCCATTCAGATTTTTCAAAGTCGCTGAATTCGCTGCATTTTTCTGGTTTATAGGTCAATTAGGCTGCTGGAAGAAGCTATCTCGGTTATAAATTTTGATCTTTGAACAATGTCTCAAAATGGAGTGGTATGTTAAATACTGTTGCTTTCCTCTGAGGGACCGAAGTGAAATTTGTCTAGGGCTCGGTTTTGCCCTGCCAAACTTGGTTTATTTGACGGAAAGTGTGAATGAAGTGAATTATATCGACACTAACAGAATTTTTTTTACAGACTCGCGATTATCGCGTCGTGGTGGTTGGACCACCGGTGGTTGGAAAATCTGCCCTCACCATCCGTCTGACGCAGTCTGAGTTCGCAACTGACTATGACCCAACCATAGAAGACTCCTACAAACACTACTGTGAGATAGACGGGGTCTCGTCTTCGCTCGATATCCTGGATACCGCAGGTCAGGAGGAATACTCTTCGATGAGAGACCTGTATATGAGCAGTGGAGAGGGTTTCGTCCTAGTATTCAGCTTGACCGATCGCAAGACCTTCGAGGAGATCACCGGTTTCTACAACCAAATCGTGAGAGTAAAAGGGGAGAGCTCATCGTTTGTTCCCTTGATGCTCGTTGGTAACAAGAGTGATTTGCAGAGTGAGAGAGAAGTGAGCTCTAGCGAAGGAATAGCCCTTGCCAAAAGATTTGGTGCAGCTTACATCGAGTCTTCTGCGAAGACCAACGTCAACGTCTCCGACGCCTTCTACGGCCTGGTCAAAATTATTAGCGCAGGCAGTTTACTCTCTGCAAACCTGACCAATGTTCTTGAACCTTCGGAAGAAGATATTGCCAACGCTGCCAAGGCCTCTGCCAATGCCAAGGTATCTAAAAAGGCCTCTACATCCGCTCCAGCTGCAGCTACTGAGCAACAGACGAGTACTACCAGGCCAGGTGTTAGCCAAAAGACCGCTACTACCACTCCTGCTGCTCCCAAGGAGTCTGGTGGATGTTGTGTCATTGTTTAATAGAAGACGAGGAAAATGAAAAGCAAAGCAAAAAAGGCTTCGTTTGTTTCTCCGAGCTCGGTAGTACGATCTAGAGTAGGCAAGCCATCTAGCAAATTTTTCAGCCGGAGCCTTACACATAAAGTTTGAAACTAATCTTATATTGCCGCCGAACGTATACAAAAACAAATCAGAGAGGGAATTATACAACAGCTGTTGTCGCAGAAGTAAAACTCAGAGCAAAATAGATAGGCAAACTTAGGTCACCATCTGGTCTACCAGATTGGCAAATCACGGCGAACCAAACTGTCTGACAATCTGGTCCTCTTGATTTGTCGACCGGGTACTGAAATCACATGTACTCAACTCCACCCATCGGACACCCGTGGCATTGGCCATTCACTACTGAGCCTGTTTACAACAATGGCTCGGTCTCCTTGGCAAACTGGGCATCGGCAGACTTGACAGTCTCGTCAATCTTGGCTGCCAGAGGGGTTGTGACGTCTTCTGGAACAGAAACTGGGGTAGATGATGGGACGGTTGGCAACTTGACTTTTTCGGCGCCGACAACTGGCTCGGATCCAACAGTCGAGGAGGCAGTTCTCACTGGAACCTTGGACTTGATGAAAGCTCCAACAGGACCCAGCTTGGCCTCAGCCTTCTTCAAGAGAGGGCCGGACTTCTCGGAAGCAGTCTTTTGCAATTCAACGGCCTTGCTCTTGGCAGTCTTGGAAAGCTCAGCAACCTTAGCATCGATCTCAGTTTGGTACTTGAGGTAGACACCTGGAACGGAGAAGGCAAGAACAACTGAGGTAAACAACAGCGTCCAGAGGGAGAACCATGATGTGAGCAGGTACAGGATGTACAGACCACCGGCAGTCTTCAGGGTGGCCTCAATGTCCTTCGAGTAGACAGTCTCCTGGGCAGACTGCTCGAAGGATTTGAGGAACGAGACGGTGTGCTCGGCGATCTTGTCGCCATACTTGGAAGCATAGGCAGTGTACTGTGGCTTGAAACGAGTCACGAGACCTTCACCAAGTGCAAGTTTTCCGGCGTATTCCGCGAGAGCAGAGGCTAAAAAGAAAAAGTTAGTGACGTGTTCAATGGATATGAGCAGGAGGCGATTGTTGACGATTTTTGAGTTCCGAATGGCCAATACTAACAAGTCACATGTGACCAATATGACCGCAAGCTGTGGCGGAACAACAGGTGATCATCAACACGCAACGAAAACAACTTACTAATCAAAACAAAGAATCCCAGACGAAACACGATGTTCAGGATGTTGATATATTTCAAAGTGAGCAAAGTCAAGACAATGCCACCGAACACCTTGGCCGATTTGGCAGGGTCAGACCATGTGAGCAAACTGGTGCTAGACTTAGAAACACAGTTGCCACCGCAGCAAGCTTTCTCAGACATGTTGAAGACTTAATAGAGAATATCAGAAAGGTGCTTTGCAGACTTGTTTTGATCCAATTGAAGGTTCAGAACTGAAGTTTGTTTGAAAGCAATTGGGGAACAAAGTTTGCACAAGTCCAGAATCGCAGAGGTTGAAACGTATGGAATTCGGCAATTGGCGATTCCAGGGGTTTTTTGGTTAGGTACACGACCCCACTCCACTTTTCGGGAATTAGTGCTTAGACGAAGTTTCGGCTAAGAGTATAGTTTCTTGAACAGTGGCGAGTTTTCGATGTTTTTGTCCTGGTATATTAGCGCCTGTCTGTTGTGCGCAACGGTGTTGGTGTAGGACTCGACAATTGTGTTCCAGTTGCGTATTATGGTGGGTTCGCCCGAGATCAATCTGAGAAACTCTAGTGAGGCATTGTAGTAGAGGTGAAATATTTTTTCAACAGCCAGGTTCAGCAGTTGGTGAGCCTCGCTCAGTTGATTAATGAACGAGCTGTCTCGTCGGGAGATTTGGGGCTCGGGATGCTTGGAGAGAATTCTTTTCAGCACACCCTGTTTCCTCAAAGAGTCAGACGTTCGGTTAACCTGTAGCCATAGATTATCACACCAATCTGCCAAACTTTTCAGGTGTTTTGCAATCGCCAAAAACTTGGGTTTCAACTCCCTGAAGGCTTTCTGTTGCTCGGTTACCTTGTTCAGGTAAACGTCGTAGGGAGAGAGTACGTACGGATGGGATGCGGAGGAAGGACCAAACTGTATGACGGCAGTAGCGTCTTGGGTGTTCATCTTATAGTCGTAAGCAGCCTCCACTATGAAGCTCACGAGATCGCCAAAGGCTTGAGCTGAATAAGATACATCTCTCTCCAATTGTCTTAAACTCGAAGACTTGTGTTTCAGCTGGAAAGCTATCAACATATAGTCCTTTGCGTTCGATGAGTCGTGGTTTAAAGGCAAGCTCTCTATCTTCGGCCTTGGTGGTAGGGGAGGCTCTTTGATGATCTTTGCAAGTTGATCCTTGCATGATCGTAATAAAATCTGCTCATTTTTGCAAAGTAACATCTTGCTCTTCTCCAAAATTTCAGCGACTTCACAGTTGAGTTCGTTGATGCGGCTCACAGGTCGATTGAACACCCTCTCAAAGTCTTGCAAGGATTTGAACTCTTCCTCTAGGTGCTGAGAATGAAGACTGTGGATATCTCTTGCAATTTCTAGTCTTTGATGCTGCGATGATAGATATGAACCCAAAGCTGATTGGAGACGAGAACTGTAGAAACTGAAGATTGTACCCAGTTTGAGATTCTCATAGTTAGCTGCATGAACAATCTGTATGAGGTTCGCTTCCGATGGGAGAGAAGTTGAAGTTGGCTTTTCTGGAGCAAGAAACTCTACCCCGGCCGTTTCATTGAGGGCTTCAATCAAATAGCCCAAAAAGTTCTCGCTCAATTCGCTCAGAATTGACAATGTTCCATAAAGCATGATTTTATGCCTAGTATCGAGATTCCGAGCAAACTCGGCCTGTGCCTCAACACAGTACCTCAGATAATTGCAGTACTGTCTTTCACATAAAACAAGATTTTGGATGCTATCATCCAATGGTTTCCTGGTTGCTTGTCTTCTATTACGGGAAATTGCATCTGGTTTGACAATCGCAGTCTCGTGGGGTTCCACAAAGCGCACAGAGCTATCTCTTTGTAGAGCCTTTATTTCCGAACCGTTGTCCCCTCTCGAAAACAGCCACAAAGACTCAGAGTAAGGGTTGATTCCCTGGGGAACAAACCGCGCTTGTGCTGCTACCAGCTCTTCCGAGCGTTCAGAGTAAACCGAAGACGAAGGTGTGAGGTTGGGCAGCTCTTCTTCAGCCATTTTGCACTCTTCCTTCCATCGCTCCGAGGATCATGTTCATGTCAGTATTTTCAGCTGATATATACCATCCTACACTCTTGCTGCTCCACCTTGAGCCAGAACCGTTACAAACAGAGTTAGCATTATGTTGGTTTCATATCTGTTGGGTGTCTGGGGAAACTGCCACCTCAGCACGGGTGAGTAAGCCATGTCTATCTGAGGACCATATCTAGATTCTATCATTTTAACCTAACAAGCCATTGGCGTTAAAGTCCAATTTTTTAGCGGAAAATGTCGCTTTCGTCCTGGAGAAATTTCCCGTTCTTTGATTGTACACCGGTTCGGGATCCATTGTTTGGATCAGACTCGCCTTTGTACTCGGACTCCACCTTATCGGCTGTGTGCTCTTCACAGGACAGATTCATCATCGCTGTGTCGAATACACTGATAAAAGTTATCGATAAGAGCTTCCAGTTGGATTTTGAGTTCACTGCTTATGAACTTGGGTGGAGTGTTGTGAAACTGAAATACATTGAGTCATATGGCTTGCTGTGCACAATTGCAGAGAAACAAGGTCAACCTCTCACATTAAAACTATGGAGTCTGAACAAGATCAGAAAGATAGTACAAAAGAACCCAAAAGAAGAGATCGAATTCAAATTTCACACATCATGTCAGGTGAACAATGGGCCCAATAATTATCCCATGACCGCATTCGATTGCGTCAAAGACTTCTCGGTGCTGGCATTTGGGTTTGGGAACGGTGCTGCTATCTTGGTTAGAGGCGATCTGGTGAACGACAGAGGGTCCAGACAGAGGGTTGTGTACGAGAGCAAAGATCCTGTGACTGGTGTGATATTCCGTGACGAATCACTTCTTTATATCACTACGACACTAAAGGTGTTGACGATACCGACTACCGGTGCCAATAATGGGAAGCCTGATCGAATTCTGGAGAAGAACGTGGGCGTTGACATGGGATGTACTGCTCTTTCCAAAGATAATAAACGGCATCTTTTGGCAGGCCGAGACGATGCTTTGACCTTCTATTCGTCCAAGGGTGCTACCTATAGCATTCTATTAGACTTGCCGAAGAAATCAATGCATGCACTCACCTCGAAGTATATTGTGTTTGTGTCTCCCATGCATTCCAATCTGCTTGCTTCATCAAATGGGTCTCAATATCACACTACGAAGATAGTAATTGTTGATATAGTCAACCGCTTCATCTCTTTTAGCCAGACAGTCACAAGTTCTGTCGACCAGGTCTTCGATATGTGGGGTGATTTATGGGCGATAGGCACTGATGGAATGTTATACAAGTTCCATGAGAAAGCTCTTTCTGAGAAGCTGAATATTCTTGTCCAAAAAGATCTTTTTTCAATAGCCATACGACTGGCTGAAAATGCAGATCCTGAAGAGAAGCTTGGTCTTGACGACAAGTTGGTGCTACAAATTAAGAAAAAGTTTGGTGACTACCTTTACGAGAAAGATGAGTCTATGGAGGCTATAGAGCAGTATATTCAGTGTTTTTCTCTTGGGAAAACCAGTGAGATCATCCAAAAGTATAAAGATGGATCCAAAATCCCAGGCTTGATTCGATATTTAGAGAAGATGGTTGAAGAAAAGTATGCTGGGAAGGATCATGTGACACTGCTTTTGTGTTGCTATTGCAAACTTAAGAAGATTGATGAAATCATCAACTTCATTCGCGAGATCGAAATCATAGATGGTGAAGTCACCTCTCCGAACTACGAATTCGACCTTGATACCGTTCTGAGTCTATGCAGAGAGAGCGGATACCTCCAATTAGCCGCGATAATTGCCAAGAAGTTTGGTGAGGCTTCGATTGTGGTTGACATACAGCTGAGAGATCTGGGAGATGCTCAAGCGGCTCTAGCATACATGAAGACGCTATCTATAGAAGAACTACTCAGAGTTCTAGTTGATAATGTGAGTGAACTGTTGGATAAAGAGTCCAACCAGACAACTGCATTGTTGATAAACGTTTTCACTGGTCAGTACATCCCTAAGCCATCCTCTGGTTTTGACACAGGTGAGCTCGCTCTCCTCAGTTCCACTGAGGGTGATACTAAGGATACTGTTCCTCATCCTAATGAGCCTGAAAATGGAGAGTACCCAGTCCTTCAGAGTTATAGAGCATTTGTCTCCTACATGGGCAGTTTGGGCGGTGATAACGAATCTGTAATCCGAACGGTGGAGACTGTCAAGCCAACTTACCTGCCGCCACGTCCCAGGATCATATTTCCATCTTTCGTGAAACATCCCAACGAGTTTGTGATATTTCTGGAGGCGTGTGTCGAGAAGTACGATGCTCTTGGTGGTAACGAAGGTGATAAAAAAGACATATTGACCACACTTTTCGAGATGTATCTCACGTTGGCCAACTCTGCGGAGAGTGAAGATGTGGAAAAGGCGCAATGGGAAAAGAAAGCTAAGGATTTGGGAGAAAGGGAAAAAAACTCTGTGGATCCAACATCAATTCTTCTTCTCTCTAATCTTCACAGCTTCAACGAAGGAGAGATCATAGCCAGAGACGAACCAGGTTTCGAGGTGGATCTTTTCAGATCAAGAATGGCCTCTGGCGATATCAATGGCTCTCTAGCAGTATTGGCGAAGTATGGTGAGAGTGATCCCGAGCTGTATAGACTGGCACTGTCTTACATTGTCTCGGAAAAGCACATTTTCGAAGCAATTGGTGAAAAGAAGTTCCAGGAAGTGCTGGATAAGATCATGCAATTGAAGCTGATGACTCCATTGGATGTCGTTCAGACTCTGAGCATGAACTCTGCTGCCACGATCGGTCTCATCAAAAACTACCTTCTCCAATATGTTAACTCGCAAAGACAAGAAATACAGAACAACGAGAAACTAGCACAATCCTACAGAGAGGAGACTGCAAGGGCAAAACTAGAGATCAACAGGCTGATCACGGAACCAACAACCGTCCAGAACACCAAGTGCAACTCTTGCGGTCTGAAGCTGGATTTTCCCACCGTTCACTTCATTTGCAAACATTCATATCACGAGAGATGTCTTGGGAATGAAAGTGCATCTTCTAACGGAAACGGAAATGGAAATGCCAGTTCAGAAGGCTATGCACATTCTGTTCAAT